>NC_063450.1:32211887-32811887 GCF_020379485.1 Brassica napus | reverse complement strand
GATAATATGTTTTAACGTTTCACTTGACATATGATAGCTTAGAAAATATTTCTACAGATATGTAATCTGTATTTTTTACAAAAGAGCTTGAACATCTCTACTTCACTGACAATATAACTTGCAGTGACATTGTCCAGTGCGTTGACAACAACTGTCGAGTTTCTGCTGAAGTGTAGACCCATATACAGAGGTTGGCGATCAACTTCGATATGGTTATATAATTTTTTTACATTATGAACATCCTCATAATCGGATGTATTTTTTTACGTTACTACAATACCAAAACGGTGCGTCAGCTAATTGGTTGAGTAAACATAGAATGTCTTTGGTGACAAGTATGATTGTTTATATTCTTTCAAGATTGACAAAGACGGATATTTGAAGTCTCTACAATGTCAATATCTAACGTAGGTTCATTATAAAGATGTTGAGTTGATGGGTCAACCATTAACCCATCTGATCCATGTAATTTAATAAATGGGTTGGGTTGATCCATGACCCATTAACAGTCAACTATTTGGGTTATGGGTTGGGTTGACCCATCTGACCCATTTTGACACCCCTAAATTATGTGGCATCTATGTTAGTAAGATCATGTTGTTGGATACGTCATATGTGGCATCTATGTTAGTAAAATTAATGTGTTATGTCACCAAAATTAGATGATGTAATAACTGATGAACTGATGTGCCAATTGAGATATGATTTGCCAAAAAAAACTTAAACAATATATGTTATTTACAAAAATTAAAATTTAGTTATATATTTACACGATTGTATAAAAACATATAGTAATATTTTAGTATGGTTTGATCATATTCCTTCACAGCTTATGTGAGTCAACGAAGACACCTTTATGAGCTTATTTGTCTCTTTATGCTGGGAAAAAAACGAAAATAGATTTATAAAAGTACGATTAATAAATTAAAAACATATGAAAATTGCTTCTTATATATCTCAATTCCCCTAACATTTCCATTTCTGGTAAATAATTGTATTCGTGGAGACGAAAAAAATTGATTTGGTTGATATATACGTGATATCACTCAAATTACCCTAAGGAGTGATTTATTCTCTCTCAAATAAGAGGTCGAGTTGTAGTACTTAGGGATCGAATTCACAGGGAGCTAGGGAACCAATTAGATCTAAACAATTTATGATTAAGCTAGACTAATAGTTTTAAAGAAGTAAATAAATATAGCAAAGCAGTAAACAAGTTGAACAAGACAATTGTTCAGCTTGGCAGAGATTTGTTTGATGGAAAGATGGTTGCTAGATCTAGGATTTCTATTCAGGTAATCAGGATTATAATGATATAGAGGCTAATTATTGCTTGGAAGATATTATAGAACTCAAACAATAACAATAATCTACCAGCTCTCGCATGTGTAGATTATCTATTACTAGATCTAAGATCTAAGATCTAAGATCTCAGCTCTCACATGTTGATCTGTAGAAAGTGTCGATCGATTATTCTATAGGAATATCGATCGATACACCTTTCACAATATCGATCGATTAATCTATTGGATCATCGATCGATATCGCTTCTAGCAAACTTTACGATCGGGTTGAATATGTGTTCACTAGGGTTCCTAAATCAACTCTCGTATGTTTCTAGCAATCCTAGCTCAATAGAATTCAGTTCAGAGAAAAGACCAAGCGATGGCATTGTGCCTAATGATTCTAAGATCAGAGTTCTAGTTCATGACTCTAGAACACAAGCAGTAAGAACATTCCTATGATGAATATCACAACTTAGCAGTTCTATATTTTGGGATAATCTCTCATAACCTATCTGAACCATAAACCTAACATGTGGATATATTCAGACATGAAGTTTGTCACATAAATCATAGATGAATAGATATAAAATTGCAATAGATATAAAACCCAAAGACAATGGAGTTCCAGGGAGTTCCAGGAGGACTCTGAAGGAGTTCCTCCTTTTTCTCCTAACTAAGAACAAGAATCAAAGAAAGCTTTTATAGCGTAGCCGTCAACAATGGCTTATAAATAACATAAATAGGGTTTATGGTCGACCAAGGGTATTCTGGTAATTTGTGGTTGCTTCTGGGCTTCAGTCGGTCATTAAATATGCTCGGCCCGCATTCTGGCATCCATATCGATCGATGTCAAGAGTTCTGCATCGATCGACATACGTTTCTCTTCTCGACAGCTTCCTCTCGCGAGGCAAACTGACCACTCCTAGGTAAAACAAGCATAACTTCTGCTACAGGATGCTGATTGACCTCAGACTGGCGGCATTGGAAATCTAACTCAAAACGATATCTTTTGTCAAAAGATGGGCTCAATATAACGGTGGAAAGGTCTCCATTAATAGTTAGACATCTGACGCGTCTGTGCAGTTCTGCACCTCAAAAGGCTTCAAAATCACCATATTTCTCCAGAACGTACCTGAACCTGTAAACACTCTAAATAGACTCTATATAGTAATAATTAGTTATTAAAACACTTATAGTCTATGGCTAAAAGTGGGTAAAATCCATGGTCTATCAACTCCCTTAGACTTACCCTTTTGCTTGTCCTCAAGCAAAACAGACGGGCAGCCTCTCTGAAAGAGGTTTGAAAACAGCAGGGACTCACAGGATTTAAAAACTTAGAATCATCACCTCTACAATATTGCAATCCACATCTAAGAAGTCCTAATCACAAAAGCACAGTATACCATATCCTAGCTTAGCAACCAAATTCACCTAGCCAACAACTTAGCAAATTCTGTCTGACATTCCCCTCTACCAACCTCATTTCTTAGCATAAATAAAAGTACAGGCTTTACCTTGGGAGTATCGATCACATGATGCAAGGATTTTCAAACAAGTATCTAGATCTGCAGGTAAAAGTTAGTTCCTACCTTTTCTCTCTACTAATTTCTCTCTTTAATCAACGTCTGCTTATATTGCAAGATCATTGACCAAGATTGGACAGGCTTCCATGAATCAAGCCTTAATGGTGGTTGCCACCAAGTCATGTTCACTTCTTTTTGACATATTTCCAAGAATTCATATGAATCGAACCTTGATAATTGCCGCCACCAAGTCCCGTTCGAAGTCTTTTTGTTGGAATCCTTATGAAGCAATCATTAATGGTTGTACCCACCAAGTTCTGTTCGGATTCCACCTAACTAACACATATATATATAATTTATATTTTTCTTTCTTTTTACTTTTTTCTTTCTTTTTCGTTTTTTTTTTTTTTTGAAAATAAATATCTCTACCTACAAATCTAGGGTCGAAATAGAGAAAGAAAAGATGATAAATCTACACAGGGCTTTACCTTCCAGACTTGTTTAAAGAATCCGATCCCATGTATAACAAGCCCCAAGACAAGCAGTTGAGTCAAGTTTATTGTTGGAGGTCAGCTTTCGTTCCTTCAAAACAACCTTAGCAAGAGTGGATAGTTGACAGGTTGATCCACTTTAGTATCTTTAGTGCTATCTGCAATCAGTAAGTCTAGAATGGTCCTAAAGAGTGGTTATATATCTAGCAAAATCTATAAGTTCATAATCCTCTTATTGACTCAATAATAACTTAATTTGAAAACATTTTAATATGACTAATAAGTAAATAAATATCAGTAAACCTCCCCCCAGACTTAAACTACACTGTCCCCAGTGTAAATTTAGTCGGAGCTATGAGCTATGGTTAGAAATAAATCATAAGGACTCAATGTAACAATAAAGAACGATATACCAGACCGGAATGAATGTCGACCGATGTAAGGATGTTGATATCGGTCGACGCAGGTAAAGCAATGTCGATCGATGTCGACAGGTTTGCGTCGGTCGATACATATGGCAATCGTTTACTCGGTTCTTCTTTTTTTTCCGATAAACAGTATCCTGCTACAGTAGTTTTGCTACAGTGATTTATACCCTAAGGAGTGATTTATATTCTCTCAAATAAGAGGTCGAGTTGTAGTACTTAGGAATCGAATTCACAGGGAGCTAGGGCAATTAGATCTAAACAGTTTATGATTAAGCTAGGCTAATAGTTTCAAAGCAGTAAATAAATATAGCAAAGCAGTAAACAAGTTGAACAAGATAATTGTTCAGCTTGGAAGGGATTTGTTTGATGGAAGGATGGTTGCTAGATCTAGGGTTTCTATTCAGGTAATCAGGATTATAATGATATAGAGGCTAATTGTTGCTTGCAAGATAAACAATAACAATAATCTACCAGCTCTCGCATGTGTAGATTATCTATTACTAGATCTAAGATCTAAGATCTCAGCTCTCACATGTTGATCTGTAGAAAGTGTCGATCGATTATTCTATAGGAATATCGATCGATACACCTTTCACAATATCGATCGATTAATCTATTGGATCATTGATCGATATCACTTCTAGCAAGCTTTACGATCGGGTTGAATATGTGTTCACTAGGGTTCCTAAATCAACTCTCGTATGTTTCTAGCAATCCTAGCTCAATAGAATTCAGTTCAGAGAAAAGACCAAGCAATGGCATTGTGCCTAATGATTCTAAGATCAGAGTTCTAGTTCATGACTCTAGAACACAAGCAGTAAGCACAATCCTATGATGAATATCACAGATTAGCATTTCTATATTTTGGGCTAATCTCTCATAACTTATCTGAACCTTAAACCTAACAGGTGGATATATTCAGACATGAAGTTTGTCACAGAAATCAGAGATGAATAGATATAAAATTGCAATAGATATAAAAACAAAGACAATGGAGTTCCAGGAGGACTCTGAAGGAGTTCCTCCTTTCTCTCCTAACTAAGAACAATAATCAAAGAAAGCTTTTATAGCGTAGCCATCAACAATGGCTTATAAATAACATAAATAGGGTTTATGGTCGTCCAAGGGTATTCTGGTAATTTTTGGTTGCTTTTGGGTTTCAGTCAGTCATATAATATGCTAGGCCCGCATTCTGGCATCCATATCGATCGATGTCAAGAGTTCTGCATCGATCGATGTTGGGGTCAAAAACGGTTACGACGAAGTTAACATTCAAAACGTCCGAAGAAAAAAACGAGAACTTTCTTCGACAAATACTTTTTCGAAATAGATTCTTTCTTACAAAAAGCTTTGCGGACGAAACATGAGACATCAGACAAGAGCTCAAAAAAGGTCGCTACGCAGCGACCAAAAGCGTGTTCCGCTCGGTCGCTACGTAGCGACCGAGCTCGAGCCAAAGCTCGGTCGCTACGTAGCGACCAAGCGTTCGTTCCGCTCGGTCGCTACGTAGCGATCGAGCCCGAGCCGAAGCTCGGTAGCGACCGAGCTCTTCCGAAACATTGATGCGACAATTAGTCTATGCATTCTTGTCTACCCTTCGATGCTATCTCCCGAAGACCGTAGCGAACCCATTTCATGTTTCCCGTCATTCTAAGTCATCGATCAAACTTTACGGTAAAAACCGCGGAAATTTCGTTCTTTATCGAAAGAAGTCGTAATAAACGCTTCGAGTCATAAGACGGCCCAAAGGGACCTAAGACATGACTCGAGGCCCAACTTATGATTTCTTAACCAACAGCCCATAAGCCGCATGACGGTTTACGCTTGGTTCGCAAGGAAAGATAAATGTCAAGTTTCCGCGGATAAATACGAAATTTTGAAGATAATTACGAGGATCGGAAAAAATGGAATATATCTTTTTTTATGCTATGACGGCTTAAGGGCAGAAGAGAAAAAGGGTAAACCAACCTAGGAGCCAGTATATAAGGAGTCCTAGGAGAGAAGCATGGGGGGAGATTTTTTCAGAGCAAACTTAGCACTTAGAGCAATTAGGCAACGTTCCGTTTTTGTTATTTCAAGCTGCGACTCAACTAGGTTTGGCAGTCTTAGGTTGTTAGAACTAGGAATCTCGCCGACAGCTCTCATAGCCGAGGCTTCTACCTTTTGTAACGCTCATACGCGAATTCGGAATAAAATCCTTTTGCTCTCTTTTACGATTTCTTATTTCTTTTCGTCTTTACTTGCGTGTTCTGATTGCTTGGCGTGTGGTTTAAAAGATATCTGGGACCTCTGGGAAATTAGGGTTTTCCTAACTTTCCTAATTTAAACAGAAATCGACAGTACGAATTTTGGTTCCCACAGTTTGGTGCTAGAAGGAGGAGGTCTGTGGATCAATCTAACCCGCAAAAGCCACTCAACAATCAGGAACGATATGCAAGACTCGAAGTGCGCGAACGTCATCTCGTTCAAGGGGGGGGAGCAACGGTCTCCTTGTTATCGAACTGACGATCCGAGATGTCGACGTGGCTAGGGTGCTAATCGACACCAGAAGTTCGGCCGATATCATCTTCAAAGATACTCTCGAGAAAATGGGGATCGATCAATCCGAAATCGTGAAATACCCTAGCCCACTACTGGGACTTTCAGGAGAAATAACCATGGCCTACGGGTCGATTAATCTCGCAGTCAAAGCCAGAACCGTGACAAGAGTCACAGAGTTTCTAGTCGTTGACCATCCCGCATCTTACAACGTTATCATGGGAACGCCATGGTTGAACACCATGCGTGCCATCCCATCAACGTACAATCTTTGCCTCAAGTTTCCAACCCTTAACGGAGTCGAGGTAATATGGGGAAACCCAAGAGTGTCACAGGTGTGTTACGCCGCAGAACAAAAACGAAAAAGTCCAGACCTCGAGACCACTCCTAGAAAGGCGGAGAAAAAGATCTCCAACAAGGATTCGCGAAGTCAAGATTCGGCGGAACTCTTCTGGCAGTCTCGTAACATCACGGCCCTAGGGGAAAAAAGCGAACCGACTTGCGAACCTGTGGTCACAGTCTGTCTCGACGAAGCATCTCCGGAACGATGCGTCAAGATCGGAGCCAATCTCCGCGAGCCTTTGAGGACAGAGCTCATAACCTCTCTAAAAAAGAACCTCAATACTTTCGCATGGGCCGCAGAAGATATGCCAGGGATCGACATTAACATAATGTGTCACGAATTAAATATAGATCCGACCTTCAAACCCGTCAAACAAAAAAAGCGGAAGCTAGGACCTGAAAGGGCTTCCACGGTAAACGACGAGGTAAAAAAATTGCTTAAAGTCGGGTCAATAACGGAAGTGAGGTATCCAGACTGGCTCGCTAACCCTGTAGTAGTTAAAAAGAAAAACGGGAAATTGCGAGTTTGCGTGGATTTTACCGACCTAAACAAGGCCTGTCCAAAAGATAGTTTCCCTCTGCGACATATCGATCGATTAGTAGATGCAACGGCGGGTAACAAAATTCTGTCTTTCATGGACACCTTCTCAGGTTACAATCAAATTATGATGAACCTTGACGATCGCGAGAAGACTGCGTTCATTACCGATCGCGGAACCTATTGTTACAGAGTAATGCCCTTCGGCCTCAAAAACGCTGGCGCAACTTACCAACGACTTGTGAACTGTATGTTCTTAAAACAACTCGGTAAAACGATGGAGGTTTATATCGACGACATGCTCGTAAAATCCCTCCAAGAAAAGGATCACGTTTCACATCTCGAGGAATGTTTCGCGCAGCTAAATTCTCATAACATGAAGCTAAACCCGCCAAAATGCAGGTTTGCTGTGGCATCAGGGGATTCCTCGGCTACCTAGTCACATTCCGCGGCATCAAAGCTAATCCAAAACAGATCAACGCACTGATCGAGATGGCTTCACTGAAGAATAAGCGGGAAGTCCAAAGGCTGACCGGTAGGGTCGCAGCACTTAACCGATTCATTTCACGATCAACGGACAAGTGCCTTCCCTTCTACGATGTCTTACGGGGAAATAAAAAATTTGAATGGTCGGAAGAATGCGAAAACGCTTTCCAACAGCTGAAGCGGTATTTAGCTTCCCCTCCAGTCCTCGTAAAACCCGTGGAGGGGGAACCTTTGTTCTTGTACATGGCTGTATCGGCAACAGCTGTGAGCGGCGTGCTGATCAGGGAAGAACGCGGCAAACAGAAACCTATTTTCTATATAAGCAAAACCTTGCTGGATGCCGAATCTAGGTACCCGCTAATGGAAAAATTAGCATGCACGGTCGTAACATCGGCCCAAAAACTAAGAACATATTTCCAATCCCACACGATCGGCGTCCTCACGACTTTTCCCCTACAGACGAGTCAATCGGGCCAGTTGGCCAAATGGGCGGTCGAATTGAGCGAGTACGATATCGAGTACCGACCGAGAACAAGCGCGAAATCTCAAGTGCTTGCAGACTTCTTGGTCGAACTACCGACAGAGACCATAACCAACGAGGAACCAAATTCCACTTGGCTCCTCCACGTCGACGGATCCTCGTCCTAGCAGGGATCAGGCATCGGAATTCGCCTCACATCTCCGACAAGCGAGATCTTAGAGCAATCATTCAGGCAGGAATTCCATGCCTCAAACAACGAGGCCGAATACGAAGCACTCATCGCAGGGCTGCGTTTAGCTCACGGCTTGAAGATACGAAACATCCATGCTTACTATAACTCCCAGTTAGTGGCAAGTCAGTTCAGCGGAGAGTATGAAGCCAGAGATGAACGGATGGACGCGTACCTCAAACTGGTCCAAAAACAAGCTCAAGAGTTTGACTGTTTTGCTCTTACGCAAATTCCCCGTTCCGAAAACGTCCAGGAAGATGCTCTCGCGGCCTTAGCATCAAGTTCTGACCCAGGACTTAAAAGGGTAATTCCGGTCGAGTTCATCGAACAACCGAGCATCGGACCACCAATCGTCGTCAACCTCATAGAAGGTCAAGATGACGAAGAAGAAGAAGTTACGATACAACCGCAATCAGAGCAATCCGATTACGGCTACGATACCCCATGACTGCAGACAATTCGAGACTACTTTATCAACGGACACCTACCCACTGAGAAATGGGCAGCCCGCAAAGTCCGAACACAGGCTGCGCGCTACGTAACAGTGGATGGCGAAATTTACAAATGGAGATTCTCCGGACCACTCATGACGTGCCTGGAAGAGGAAAAAGCAAGAAAAGTGATGGAAGAAGTACATTCTGGGTCCTGCGGCAACCACTCCGGTGGAAGATCGCTGGCAGTGAAAATCAAACGCCATGGATACTACTGGCCAACGATGATCGGAGATTGCGAGAAGTTCGCACGAAAATGCGAAAAATGGCAGAGGCATGCTCCAACCATCCGACAACCAGCAGAAGTTCTATCCTCCATCACATCGCCCAATCCCTTTATGCGCTGGGCCATGGACATCGTCGGTCCCCTTCATAATTCAAAGCAAAAGCGTTTCCTTTTAGTCCTCACCGATTTCTTTTCAAAATGGGTATAGGCAGATTCGTACGTGAGTATAAAAGATGTCCAAGTCGAAAATTTCGTATGGAGAAACATCATCTGTAGGCATGGAGTTCCTTACAAAATCGTAACCGATAACGGATCTCAGTTTATCTCCACCCGGTTTGAGGCGTTCTGCGAAAAATGGAAGATACGACTTAACAAGTCGACGCCCAGGTACCCGCAGTGTAACGGACAAGCTGAAACGATTAATAAAATCATTCTCGACGGACTGAAGAAACGCTTAGAGGCCAAAAAAGGCAGGTGGGCCGACGAACTCGAGGGAGTCCTCTGGTCCCACTGTGCCACCCCGAGGCGAGCAACAGAGAAACCCCTTTTGCTCTGGTGTACGGAACGGAATGCCCGATTCCCGCAGACGTAGAGTTCCCCGGTGTTCGAAGAAGATTACATCCCGAACAAGAGGAGCTCAACAACGCATTAACAAGCGCCGAGATTGAGCGCTCGTCCGAATCCAAAATTACTAACACGAAGCCGTAAAGTACTACAATTCCAACGTACGGAATCGCAGATTTAATCAAAGAGATCTGGTCCTTCGCAAAGTCTTCCAAAAGACCGTTGAACGAAACGCGGGAAAACTTGGAGCAAACTAGGAAGAGCCCTATAAAATCAAAAAAGTCGTCCGATCGGGCTCCTACGAAATAGCCAACATGCAAGGCGTAAAAATTCCAAGGACCTGGAATGCGATGCATCTCAAAAAATACTATCACTAAACAAACCAACTCACAATGACCGAACTACGAGACGTCTTGATCTCCATAAGGAGTACGTAGGCAGTTTGTCGAAAGGCGAATTCAGCTGTCCCCCCTCATTTAAAAGGGGGGGGGGTGGATACGTATACTCGTATACTCTCAAATTCGAAAACATCCTGCCACGCCTTCGATGTTTCTGATATATCTTAACCAAGCAAATTATTTTTTATCCGCAAAACATTTTTGATATTCGGAAATAAATCAGCTATTAGGGAGAAACAGCCTTTGGTATCGCGAGACGTTGCAGGAGATGCCTCGAGAGTTACTTCTTCCGAACGACGAAAACGGACACTCCGTCAAAAAAATGATGAACATTTTAACATATATTTTGCGCAAAAACTCCAAACGACGGCATCTGCCGCCAAGTCCGGTGCTGATCAAATCGAACTCTCGAACGTCCTAAACAGACATAGCCATCTCACGAAGATGACTCTCGTACATCCGACACAAGGATAATAGCGCTATAAAAGAAACCCAAAATTTTGGTCCAACACTTTCGATTGGCTTAAAAATTGTCTCCGGAGAGATGCTCGATTCATATCCAACAAGTCATATAAGCCGAGAACCTATCGCGGACTTAAAATCGGTACGAATCAGGTTAAAATCGCGACAGATAAATCAATAGCTGACTAGTCACCGCATAAAATCTTAAAACCGAAAGTAAACCTAGGTCTTGCCCTAAACCCAACGCGCTGGTCTCTAACATCTCAAGGCATGATATCCAAAAGATACGAGATCCCAAACCATGCCTCTATGTTTATATTCGACATCTTCAGATATCCCACGAAGTCGATATCTCGAGGAAAAACTCTCGAAACGGATCTCGAACAAAACATTTCACATCGAAGAAGGATATGAGACGACAACTCATCACCCTTCTTCCACGCCATACGTAAGCTTATGAAAGATGCAACTCGATCATCTTGTCATAAAGAGAAAGCCGCAGAGCGGCAGGGATTCAAAGCCACATACGGCCAGTTCCGAAACACGAAATGAGGCCATTTAAGGCCGAAACATAAAACATAAAAAAAAGTCTCTCGCAAGAGATCTAACCAAAGTCATCCTCAGAAGTCACGCTCCCTCTTCACCCGTTGCTTCGTCCAAGCCTGGAGCCGCATCACCTCCGCTTTCTCCGAGCACCGGATCTTTCCCCTCCGGGCCTTCTGAACACGTCGGAAAAAAGCACGCTGATTTCAGGTCAGCTAGGATGAGATCGAAATCTCCATCCACGACTGCCAAATCTCCCTTGCAGCCGAACAGTTGATCCTCTTCTGCCTCTAAGGTCGGAGGACTCTCACTCTGGAACGACTGAACCACAGCCATCCCGCCCTCAATCGTCGCCAAGGCTAAATCCCTATTCTGGATGCACTCGAGGGAGCCCAGAAATGTGGAGATCTTCGCCAAGTGAGCCTGAAACTCAGAACGAAGAGCGTCCTTGGCCTCTCAGATCCCGCGGCTCGCTAATCCTGCATCGCCCTCGATCTGACGCTGAAGCCGACGCACCTCCGAAGATTTGGCCTTCCTGGTTTTCTTCTCCTTAAGCAATGAACTTGCCGTCTTCCCGAGGTCCCTCTCGAGCTCCCCTATCGCGACCTCGAGTTTCGACACTTTAACGGAGTGAGAATCCTTGACAGCCGTCAGCATGGCGTCGATTTCAGACCATCTACCCTGCAGCTCCAACAACTCCCCGGCAAGACGACTGGTCTCAGAACCGCACTCGCTGATCATCCCGTCTATCAACGACATGAACTGCGAAACGAGAAGAAAGTTAGGGATTTTTTGTCTTTTAGAGAAATATATAACAATCAAGAGATTAGGTGAGCGACAAACCTTTCCGCGAAGCCCCGACGCTATGCTCGAGTCTCCTTGCTGTGAAGATTCCCCGTCACCGCCCTTGGTAAACTTCCTCTTTTGGCCCTTAGGCTGAGCAACCGGAACAACACTAGGAGCGCGCAGCGCTAGAACGATCTCTTTCCTGGCCGGAGGAGGAGGCATAGAGTCAGAAGCCCTCTCCTTATCCTCGACGAGGATCGGAATCGTGGACGATCCGGCAGGTAAAGTCGAAGCATCCGGAACGCCCGAGCCTGCGAGAGTTCCCACATCTCGTGGAGTTACGACCTCGGTCCCATTACCCGGAGCAATGGCCAGTGCAGAAGAGGATGGGAACTTGGAGCCGGCTCGAACCTGCTCCTTCTCGTCTTGGCGATGAACTAGTCTCTCTCGAAAGGAGAGATGGTCGGCAACGCAAGCCGGCGCTTCGACCGGATAAGTCGGAATCGGAGCCGGAGAGGTGGTCTCGCCCATCTCAACATCGGAACTTCTCTTGTTACCATGGGAAGAAGACATGTTGAAGGCAAAATATTTGGAGCTAGAGAGTTTTTGGAGGTTTGAAGAAGGGAAGGTGTGAAGCAAATGAATGACAAGAGCTCACTACTTACAGAAGTATGGGCTCGGAATTTTATATTTTTAATATATGCTTTCTCAAGAATTTTCTTCCGCGGAGTTTGAAGTAAACTTCGTTCAATACGCCTAACTTTTCCAAAATCGTCAAACCGTGCGCTAGAGTCTCGACTCAAATGAGCTGGGGGGGGGGGGGGCTAACTGTTGGGGTCAAAAATGGTTACGACGAAGTTAACATTCAAAACGTCCGAAGAAGAAAACGAGAACTTTCTTCGACAAATACTTTTTCAAAATAGATTCTTTCTTACGAAAAGCTTTGCGGAGAAAACACGAGACATCGGACAAGAGCTCGAAAAAGGTCGCTACGCAGCGACCGAATGCGTGTTCCACTCGGTTGCTACGCAGCGACCGAACGCGTCGCCCGTTCCGTTCGGTCGCTACGTAGCGACTGAGCTCTAGCCAAAGCTCAGTCGCTACGTAGCGACCGAACGTCCGTTCCGCTCGGTCGCTAAGCGTCTGTTCCGCTTGGTCGCTATGTAGCGACCGAGCTCGAGCCGAAGCTCGGTCGCTGCATCGTGACCGAGCGTTCGCTCTGCAAGGTCGCTACGTAGCGACCGAGCTCGAGCCGAAGCTTGGTCGCTACGTAGCGACCGAGAGTTCGTTCCGCTCAGTCACTACGTAGCGACCGAGCGTTCGATCCGCTCGGTCGCTACGTACCGTCCGTTCCGCTCGGTCGCTACGTAGCGTCCGTTCCGCTCGGTCGCTACGTAGCGACCGAGCTCTTCCAAAACATCGATGCGACAATTAGTCCATGCATTCTCGTCTACCCTTCGATGCTATCTCCCGAAGACCATACCAAACCTATTTCATGTTTCCCGCCATTCTAAGTCATCGATCAAACTTTACGGTAAAAACCGCGAAAAGTTTGTTCTTTATCGAAAGAAGCCGTAATAAACGCTTCAAGTCAAGAGACGGCCCAAAGGGACCTAAAACATGACTCGAGGCCCAACTTATGATTTCTTAACCAACAGCTCGTAAGCCGCATGACGGTTTACACTTGGTTCGCAAGGAAAGATTAATGTCAAGTTTTCGCGGATAAATACAAAATTTTGAAGATAATTACGAGGATCAGAAAAAATGGAATATCTCCATTTTTATGCTATGATGGCTTAAGGGCAGAAGAGGAAAAGCGCAAACCGACCTAGGAGCCAGTATATAAGGAGTCCTAGGCGAGAAGCATTGGGGGAGGTTTTTTCAGAGCAAACTTAGCACTTAGAGCAATTAGACAACTTTCCGTTTTTGTTATTTCGAGCTGCGACTCAACTAGGTTTGGCAGTCTTTGGTTGTTAGAACTAGGTATCTCGCCGAGAGCTCTCATAGCCGAGGCTTCTACCTTGTTGTAACGCTCATACGCGAATTCGGAATAAAACTCCTTTTGCTCTCTTTTACGATTTCTTATTTCTTATCGTCTTTACTTGCGTGTTCTGATTGCTTGGCGTGTGGTTTAACAAATATCCAGGACATCTAGTAAATTGGGGTTTTCCTAACTTTACTAATTTAAATGGAAATAGACAGTGTGAATTTTGGTTCCCACAATCGACATACGTTCCTCTTCTCGACAGCTTCCTCTCGCGAGGCAGACTAGCCACTCCTCAGTAAAATGGGCATAACTTCTGCTACAGGATGCTGATTGACCTCAGACCGGCGGCATTGGAAAGCTAACTCAAAGCTATATCTTGTATCAACAGATGGCCTCAATATAAAGGTGGGAAGAACTCCATCCATAGCTAGACATCTGACGCGTCTGTGCAGTTCTGCACCTCAAAAGACTCCAAAATCACCATATTTCTCCAGAACGTACCTGAACCTGTAAACACTCTAAACAGACTATATAGTAATAATTAGTTATTAAAACACTTATAGACTATGGATAAAAGTGGGTAAAATCCATGGTCTATCAATATGTTAATAAAATGTGTTTAAACTAGAGCACTAGAATGATAGGTGATATATCAAAAAGAGATTACTAATATCGTGTGAATAAAGAGGAAACAAAATGAAAAACCATGAGGTGATTGTAGAATAAGTAAACAAATCTCTAAAATAAACTAACACATTGGCCATCCAGCGAATGAGGTACACATGCAGAGAACGGGTGTGAAACCACATGTGGCGACAGTTAAGGGGTTACAAAATAGTATCAAAGGTAAACTCAAATATGCATGGAGTCCAGTGGGCTCATACAATCCGGGGTAACAGCTTTGATGTGCACCGAAGACGTTGTACTTTGTAAAGTGAAAGTGATTTTTCGGCGAAAGGTGATTTCGACGTCTCCTTCAGTTGCTCGCGTCAGCGACATCTCCATCGGTGGCTCGCGTTGGCGACGTCTCTCTCGGTAGTTCTCCTCGAGGCGACGGAGCTCTCTGTCGGTTGCTCTTCTGAAATCGAAAGATAAGCGATTGTTGTGTTCTTTATTATGCATGTCTTAGATTATGCATCTTCTTGGTCTGATCGGTTGTTTTTCTTTGTAGTTTGTTGGTTCTCCTCGAATCTGTCTCTCGGTGGGTCTTCTCCTCGAAGCTTTCCCTCGGTGCCTCACCTCAAATCGAAAGGTAAAACGGTTCTTCCGTTGTTTGTTAGCTAGCAGAAACTGAATCATTACTTTGGGTAGACGCTTAGGTATCACTCACCCAGAGTCACCCAATCTAGTGAGGTTGAAGTGACAAGTTTAGCTTCCATCCTGAGTCGATGAGATTTTACGGATGGATCATCGAAAGCGCATGAAACTTATTCAGCACAAGACTGGTATAGTATTCAAGAAGGTTTTGATGGTTTGATGGGGGCAAAAAATATGAGAGGCGGCCTATCACCATTACACTTGAAAATAAAAGCGCTTATCTGGTCCATGGAATGTATGCAGAATATACGCCAGTTTCACATCATATTTGCAACTGATTGTTCTCAATTGGTAAATATGGTTTCAACATTAGAAGAATGACTTGCTTTTGCAACTTACATGAAGGACATCAAGCTTCGAAGGGGAAGTTTCAACCACTCAGAGATCATTCATATATCTCGAACACAAAATTTAAAAGCGGATGGTCTTGCACATAGTGTAGGAATCAATCGTCTTTTGTCGTTCATTTGGATGCAGAGTTACCAGTTTGGTTGTAGGGTCTTAGATCAGTCTGTTTAAGTTGATGACAAAAAAAACTTAAATGTATATTTAAAAAGACCTTCATGAAAGTATATTCATCAATACCTTATTGTATATGACTTATATGTATTTTTAGCAAGATATTTTTCAAAATGTATTACGTCTTCATTAAGTTTGGAAACATTCACGAATAAGTATAACATCTTCCTAAATATGTATTTAGTCTTCATAAATTTAAATTATAATTTAGGAAAATTTTCTTAAATATGTATAACATCTTTTAAAGTTTTAAGAAAACATTGCTAAATGTGTATAATGTATTTATAAAATTTAGAAAACTTTTTTATATTTGTGTATTTAAAAATTTATTCATAAATTTGTATTTATGGAAAAAAAATTATGCATGTATATTTATAAGGATATTTTTAATTTGAATTACATATTTATTTAGGGAGACATTTCGGACTATGTATAACATCTCCTTTAAATTTAGGAATACATTTATGATGATATATATAACATCTTCCCACATTTTATGAAATCCTTCCGAAAGGTTACGAAAATATTTCTAAATATGTATGATATTTTTCGTGAATTTAATTTATATGTATATTTAGAAAAAAGATTACTAAATATGCATTACATATTTTTAAAATTTAAGAAGATATTTCTAAATATGTATATCTTTATAAAATTTAGGAAAACTTTAATAAATTCTGTATAAGTGAATATCAAAGTTTTTAAAATATACTTTATAGTAAAATTTCTAATATTTTGAAGATGTCATATACATTTAAGAAGACTTTACTACATATAAGTTACATTCAAAAAGTTTAATTTAAGAAAACTTTCTTGACTTCCAAAAAACATTGAAAAAATAAATTAAATTATTATTCTTAATTTTAAAATTTAATAAAATTTAATATATATATATATATATATATATATATTTATTTTTATATATTTTATAATTAATAAACTATAACTGTTTTTACCCATCAATGGATTTTATTTTTGAAACTTTTTTCTTTAAATGCTAGTTCTGGAACATAACTATATTTTATTGCCATTTAATTGAACAGCCCATATACATTTATTCATATGTACCACAATACTAAAAAAATCTGGATGAACCTGGTTAACATGTGACATGTATCTTTTTCGTTTATATAATTGAGTGGTCCAATCATGTTTTAAAGATATTGGGTAAAAGGTCAACTCACACCTTTAAAATAAGAGAAATTGGCACTATTGCACCTAAAGCTACATTTAAATTGCAATATACCCTTAGCTTTAGAATCCACATTTTTTTGACTATTTTATCCTTACTAGTTACCTTTCTAAGACACAGACCAACAATGTCGCATGACAGAGGACTATCTTTTACACATTGATCTGTGTTTGCGTCCGACAGACTCTCCTACACATTATCCTCTCCTTTCATTTCTCTATCTTTTCTCTCCTCTCCATTTTTTATCAACTCTTCTCTTTTTTTATCTTGTTTTTTTATTCTTTCCACTTTACTTTATGTAATTATGAATTTCCATCAAATTAAATTCTCTTTTAAAATACTATTTGCTATCGATTACACCAAGATATTTTTCGCTGTCTCATGATGAAAAATCTCTTGTAGCATTTAACTCATATTTTTGCTACTAATTGTGTTATTAACTGTTAATAATATTTATTGGTTAGTAACAACATGCTCATTAAGTGTATGACAGAAAATTTTCAACTAAATATTACTTTATATCCTTGTTTTCATTAAGTCCGAATGGCATTCTTGTTGCACTACTAATTCAAAAATTATAACTATTATATCAATTTTTTCCGCTATTAAGTGTTGGATTGGTCGCTAGTTTTAGTTACTTATGTATTTGTTAACCACTACCGTATTTTTTAGCAACTAATATATTAAAAGTTTCCAGAAGTGTAGCTAATGATTTTAAGTTCACACTTAGCCGCTAAGACGTTCATTACCTAATGTGTTTAAGTTCAATTTGTCATTAAATACATAATTACCTGCTAAGACGTATATTAACTAATTGTTTGTTAACCACTTACTAACTTTTTCTACTAACAATTGGATGTATATTTTATTTAGACAATTTGTTTCTTTTTTTTTAACGACCAGACAATTTTCTTATTATTCGTTTTTCATGTAGAAATTAAGTCACCGTTAACAGTATCAATGGTCGTTACTGATCACTATATCCCACTAACATGAAACTTAACGACTAAACAACTATGTACCCTATTTGTTATTAACGACTAACCAACTATGTAGCAATGATTATATTTTAAATATTATATAGCATATTGTTTTGAACATAAACACCTATACACATATATATTTTCATATTTATATATAATTGTATAAAGCCTAGTACTCAGTACAATCTATACTTGTCCTTCTATATATATAGCAACCAACCAATTTGATATTATTAATAATTAGTAATGTACATATAAATTATAGTTAATAATTAGAGAAATTGGTGTATATGTCCCCATATTGGTCAGTAACACAGTAATTTCAATGGTAACATTTTTATTTGTCACTATCAATGAACGTAGCATGCTAACATATAATTTAACATACGTAATGTTAAAATATTTTTAATAAATATATTTGTTTACTAAAATGTTAATGTTTTAATATTAGATACGTTCTTTATTGTTACCAATTTATTTCACATTGGATAGTTAAACTTAATGTTTGAACCGATAATAATATATATTTGTAGTTCTTAAACAATTGTCATTAGTGGTAATTAATAAATTTTAACATTCTCATTGTTTGTCTAATAATATATACATAATTTTCAATCGAGTACAAAATCGAGAGGATATCCAAAGGACTTTTTGTTGTATTGCCTCCTACGAAAGGGTCCACATCTGCAAAAAAACACATTCTCTGAAATTCTCCATCTGACACAATCTTTTACTTTCTGCGATTCTTCTATTTTTCAAAGGGGTATAATCGTCACTTGTGAGCCAAAATGGTGGACAAGTTGGGCTTTATAATTTATTAGGGAAATCTACAAATTTGAATCTTAAATGGGTATATTTACCTAAAGCACTCTAAAAATAAAGTAATTTGTTCTGTACCGCGTGTTTGTTTGTTTCTTTTCCAAATATAAAATAATGAAATTTAATTCAAATATAAAATATATGTTTATTCACAAGATATGAGTACTTTAATCTTTCATTATATAATTTTTTTCCGAAATGATCTTTCATTATATAATTAAGTTGAAGATATCAACTTTCTATTAGTTCTTCGAGAGTAGTATACCATGTAAGAACATTATTTTTTTTATAAAATTTACTTATAAATGTGGGTCTTATAACTTTTATTAATTCAAAATTTCTTCACTCTTTAACTAGTAAGACTGAAAAAGAAGAAAAAAATATAAAATTTGATGAACTTGTAAAAGTTATTCATAAAGAATATTTATATATTTAAAATACATTGACCTAGGTAAAAAATATGTTTCGGTCAGTAAATGTATATAATATATAGAAAATATTACATTGTAGATCACATTTACAGTTTTGATAACATCCTAGGACACTTTCTTCTACCCATACACTTTTTCTAACTATTTGATCAAATTGTCGTTAGCTTTTCTAACTAAAACTGAACCATTCTCCTTCCACGAACTTTCTTCTTTCCTTTTATAATTGGTGGTCTCATTCTCTTCGTTAATTTTCTCTTCATCTTTTTTATTTTTTTGAACACCCTCTTCATCTTTATCAAGTTTTTTTTTAATTAAAACATAGAGAAATTGTCAAAAATATCATTTTTAAAGTACCACTTTTCATGGTTACACTAACCACTTTTGCTCTCATCTTTAATGAAGGGTAAAAGACAATTATAACCTTTTGATTACCTTTGACAAAAAAAACATATGGTTAACTAATCTAAACTTAAAACATCAACTGTAAACCCTAAATCATCAACTTTAAACCCTAAACCATGAAACATCAACTCTAAACCCTAAATCCCGAAACATAAACTCTAAACCCTAAAACTTCAAATCTAAACCCTAAAACATCAACTCTAAATCCTAAACTTAAACCCTAAACCCTAAATCTAAACTTAAAACATCAACTTTAAACCCTAAATCATCAACTCTAAACCCTAAACCATGAAACATCAACTCTAAATCCTAAACTCCGAAACATCCACTCTAAACCCTTCAAATCAAAACCCTAAAACATCACCTCTAAACCCCAAATGTAAACCCTAAACGTAAACCCTAAACCTTAAATTATTTTGAAATTCGAACCCTAAACCCTAAAACCCTAAACCTTCAAATCTAAACCCTAAAACATCAACTCTAAACCCTAAACGTAAACCCTAAACCCTAAATCTTCAAATCCAAACCCTAAAACATCAACTCTAGGGTTTTAGGGTTTAGGGTTTAGGATTTAGGGTTTAAAGTTAAGGTTTAGGGTTTAGGGTTTAGAGTTGATGTTTAGGGTTTAGGGTTAATTTTTTAGGTTTTAGGGTTTAGAGTTTACTTTTTAGGGTTTAGGGTTTAGTGTTGATAGTTTAGGGTTTAGTGTTGATGGTTTAGAGTTTAGAGTTGAAGTTTAGGGTTGAGGGTTTAGAGTTGATGTTTTAGGGTTTAGAGTTGAAGGTTTAGGGTTTAGGGTTTAGAGTTGATGTTTCGGGATTTAGGGTTTAGTGTTGATGTTTCGGGGTTTAGGGTTTATTTCAAAAAAAAATAGGGTTTAGGATTGATGGTTTAGGGTTTAGAGTTCGTATTTCAAAAAAAAAAAAGGGTTTAGGATTGATGGTTTAAGGTTTAGAGTTGAGTTTTAGGGTTTGGATTTCGAAATAGTATAATTTAGAAAAAAATTAAAAAAATTATTCGAATCAAGGGAACTAGAATCTTTAGAATCTCAACTAGAATCACGTTGTTATTGCATTTAGTTAAGAAAAAGTATCCTAAGAGCAATAAGTGCTCTACATATACTATATAAATTAGATACTGGCATTTATTAGATACTGGCATTAATTACTGGGTCTTCGTAATTGAATAATAATTAGATCTAATCTAACTATAGTCTAATGATTCAAAATTAAACTAGTGTATTGTGTTATGTATAACAGATTAGATCTTAACCATAGTCTAATAAATTCAATATTAAAAGACCGGGTATAGATGATTGATTAAGTTTATTTCAATAATTCATTAATTACTGGGTCATGATGAAACGCAATTGAGATAATAAAAAATAAACTTGTTGAAATTGACCATCAAAAACAGTATATGATTAATTGAATTGATCCAGAGTTAGTGCATCTTTCAACCAAAAAACTTTGCAATGGCTGATTTTCCCTCCTCTTCCCAAGAAGTCTCTAAACAATAGCAAGTGTTCATCAGTTTTAGCGGGAAAGATCTGCGCCATAACTTCATTAGCCATCTGGAGGGAGCTTTCAAGCTGGCTGATATCAACTACTACATAGACTACAAAGAGCCCCCGAGCGAAAGCCAAAATGTTTTTTTCAAGAGAATCCAGCAATCACAAATCGCATTACCAATCTTTTCAAGCCAGTACGTGATACGAGCCGTTTGTGCTCGCGTAACGGGTGCCGTGATTACAGGTAAGAGTAGAAATAACTTGATTGCAAAGCTTCCTTTAACCCTAGTCTCTCTTGAGAATAAGGTTAATGCTGGAAGATGATTCTTTATTGATAATTAGATATGTTTATATAGGGCTATTACAAATCATAACCCTAAGTAAGAAAGGAAAACTACTTAATATCTAGAATAGGAAAAATACCAAAATCTCTATTAATGCTTTAAGGAAAATACTAGTTTCTAGTCTTCTTTCTCTGGTACGTGATACCATAACGTGTATCATTACTCCCCTCCTCGACAAGGAGCTTGTCCTCAAGCTCTATCTCTGGAAATGCTTCACATAAGTTCTCTGCATCTTCCCATGTCGCAGTCTCTGATGCTTCATTCCACTTGACAAGAACTTGTCGAATACCTCCATGAATGCGAGCTCGAAGACACTTGATTGGTGTAGCCGTTAACACTCGTCCCTGAAAAACCGGTGGTAGCAGAGGCTCTGTATTGGGTCGGTCTCCTTTGTGCGCTTTAAGCAGTGAGATGTGGAAAACATCATGAATTTGAGACCCAGCCGGAAGATGGAGACGATAGGAAACTGTTCCCACACTAGCTAGTACTTCAAATGGTTCATAATACTTGGGAGATAGCTTTGTGAACGCTCTCTTTGCGACGGTGAGCTGTCGGTAAGGATGTAACTTCAACCAAACCCAGTCTCCAATATTGAATTCAGCTGCGCGATGATGTTTATCATATACAGCTTTCATTCTGTTCTGAGCTTCCATCAAACGTTCCCGTGCCACTGCTAAGAACTCATCTCTTCTTTCCAACTCAACATCAACAGCTTCAACTTTGGAACTCCCTGTAGTATAGTCCAAAAGTCGAGGTGGTTCTCTCCCATAAACCATCCTAAATGGTGTATCTTTGAGACTAGTGTGGTAGGATGTGTTGTAGCAATACTCAATCCAAGGACGCCAAGTAAGCCATTGCCGTGGCTCATCACCTGTAACACACCGAAGATACATCTCTAACATCCTATTAACCACCTCCGTTTGTCCATCAGATTCCGGTCGATAGGCAGTCGTGAAACACAGGTTAGTACCCATAAGTCTGAACAATTCACGCCAAAAAATGCTACGAAAGACCTTGTCTCTGTCTGATACAATTGTTTCTGGAATCCCATGCAATCTTACAATGTCTCGGAAGAACGCTTGAGCTACAGAAACAGCAGTATAAGGATGACTTAAGGCAATGAAATGTGCGTACTTAGAGAAGCGATCGACCACCATCAGAATAACTGTCTTTCCTGAAACTTTTGGCAATGCTTCAACAAAATCAATAGAGATGTCAGCCCATATTTTAGTTGGAATCGTCAGTGGTTGCATCAATCCTGCGGGTTGAAGTGTTTCCCATTTATTTTTCTGACAAACCTGACAAGTACTCACAAACTCTTGAATACTCTTCTTCCAACCTTTCCAATAAAAATCCCTGCGGATACGTTCCATAGTCTTTTGGACACCTTCATGGCCAAAGTTATGAAAACCAGTCATTACTTCTCGCACCAATTTTGAATTGGAATCTAAATAAACAACTCCTTTGCGAAAGATAAGACCATCCTTTGCTTCCCATAGTTCTGATTCTTCTCCACGAATAATTCTATCTCTGAGTTCTCCAAGTCTTTTGTTGGTCTTAATCTCTTGGCGGATTCAGGACAGAATACCGCTTGTAGAGCTTTGTAGGGCGTGAAGTTCACTAACCTCTTCTGGTCCATTGTCATCACGCCTAGATGGAGCATCAGCGACCTTATTGGTCATTCCAGAACGAAACTCGACTGAAAAGTCAAAGCCAAGTAGTTTACTAATCCAATGAACTTGGGGAGATGTCGAGAGCCGTTGTTCTAGTAGATACTTAAGACTGTAGTGATCTGTTCGTATGAGAAACCGGCGCCCCCATAGATATGGTCTCCAATGAAGCACTGCCTTTGACAACCCAATTAACTCCCTCTCATACGCTGCGAGCTTGACATGACGAACTGCTAACGTTCTGCTAAAAAAAGCGATAGGGTGTCCATCTTGTTGTAGAACTGCTCCAATACCACTCCCAGAAGCATCACATTCCACAACAAATTCTTTAGTGAAATCGGGTAGTGCCAATACTGGAGATTCAGAAAGAGACTTTTTCAAGGCGAGAAAAGCCTCTGTTGCAGTCTCGTTCCAACCGAACCCCGTCTTCTTTAAGAGTTGAGTCAATGGTGCAGTAATGACGCCATAATCTTGAATGAATTTACGGTAATATCTAGACAGACCCAAAAATCCCCTTAATGCACGAACTGTAGCCGGTTGAGGCCACTCCGTGATAGCCTAAATTTTTTTCTGATCAACTTGGACACCTTCATGAGAAATAACATGTCCAAGATAGCCCACTTCCTTCTTCCCAAAGGAACACTTAACTCTTTTTATCAGTAACTGGTGTTCTTGTTATACTTCCAACACATACTCAACATGTCGCACATGCTCTGCCCATGTCTTGCTATAGATCAAAATATCGTCAAAAAAGACCAAGACGAACTTTCGAAAGACTTTTGTAAACACCGCATTCATCGAGCTCTGAAAGGTGGATGGGGCATTCACAAGACCAAACGGTATTACCAAGAATTCATAATGGGCATGATGTGTGCAGAATGCCGTTTTCTCAATGTCTTCGTCAAACATGCGGACTTGATTGTAGCCTGATGTTAAATCAAGTTTTGTAAAGAACCGAGCTCCATGTAGCTCATCAAGCAACTCATCCACAACTGGAATTGGAAACTTGTCTTTCACAGTGATTTTATTAAGATCTCGATAATCAATGCAGAAGCGCCAAGTATTGTCTGCTTTCCTCACTAGTAGCACCGGTGAAGAGAATGGAGAACTACTTGGTCGAATCACCCCGTTGCGAAGCATCTCAGTGCATTGTTTTTCTATTTCATCTTTAAGGAGGTGCGGATAACGGTATGGACGTACTGCCACCGGATTTGACCCTTGAAGCAAACGAAGCCTATAATCGCAATTCTGCTTTGGTGGCAGACCAACTAGTATCCCAAACACCGAACTGTATTTCGGTAGAACCATATCTAGCAAGTCCGACGCGGGCACCGGGTTGAGAGCACAAATGCTCTTCTTTGGCACCTGTGGTATGCGTCATATACTAGTTCCTGGTGTCGTAAACACTTCTTCTTCATCGGAGAACCAGTGTTCCAATCCCTCCGAGTCACAACCTAAAGCGTGAAGAGATATATTTGTCTTGCCACGTTCTTCCGCTTCTCCGTGCCATATAACTACGGTGGAGCCATGATTGAACTCGACAGTTTTATTTGGTCCATCCCATATCACTCTTCCTAATGCATTCAACCATCTGATTCCAAGAACCACATCAAAACCTTTCAGAGGAATTGCAAAGCAGTCAGTTTTGAATTGGTGCCCTTGTACCGTCATTGACATGTTTTGACAAAACCCTTCTATTGGACATCACCCTCCGTTGGGAAGAGCTACGAACCGGCCAGGTTTCTGGTGCATCGGGATGCCCAACTTCTCTACCAAACTGCTCTTGATAAAGTGGTGAGTGTTCCCTGTATCAAGTAATACCCAACCTCTTCCTGTCATGATATTAGCTTGTACTTGAAAGGTTCGCTCGTTTTGTTCCCCATTCATGGCGTTTATGGAGATTTCTAACTCGTCTTCCTCAATCCACTCATCGTCTTGATTATCTCCCTCCATGACTGGCATAATATGAAAGAGAACTGGAGTACAAACATTGCCAGGCGTGTATAAGTCATCGCAATTGAAACAAAGCCCTTTCGCTCTTCGATCCGCCATCTCTGCTGGCGTTAGTTTTTTCCAAAATTTCTTCTGGCCCGTTTGCTTTTGAGGTCCTGATTTTTTTCGTTTTTACTTCTGATCCTCGATTCTCTTGTCGAGCTGATACACCAAGGGTCTTAGTGATAGGCGCTAGATGGCCACCAAACGTCCTGGTGCGTTTATCATTGTCAATCTTGTACTCGTTATCTCTAGCATACTCTATGGTTTCAAAAATTGTTTCAGGATGCAGATATTCAATTTCTTTCCCTAAGCTATCTGTCAACCCGGCACAGAATTGCCATAGTTGTTGATCACCCGAGAGTCTAGTTTGTCGGCTTAGACATTCTTCAAACTGACTGCAGTACTCATCCACTGTTCCCGTGTGTCTAAGATTTGACAATTCTCCCACTGGGTTCACTGCATCTGCCTTTCCAAATCGACTTTTGCAGATCCTTTTAAACTCCCCCCATCCAAGCCTATGTGTTACCAATCTTCGCAAGTTGATGATCCAGTGGTATGCTTGGCCCGTTAAAACAAAAGTTGCTTGTCTAACTTTCGTATCATCACTGAAAATTCTTTGGTCCGCAAAGAAGTCATCACACTTTTGTAGCCACTCCATAGCATCGGTTGTCCCATCAAATGGTGGAAACTCTATTTTGGCCGCTTTCACACATCTTCGTTCGAAGATGTTGCTTCTGTCCTCACGAGTTTCGTAATATCCTCCTTCCATCAACCCTTCCGAGTTTCGATAATCTCCGCAATTTGGATGCGAGTCGCGTGGTGCCGCTCCAATTGGTCTTACATTCCAGTCTCCTCCTCCATCTGTCCTCCTATGCCCTCGTTCTCTTCCTACAGCTCGGTTTGGCCACGGTCCCCCAGAGAACCCATAATTGGACTCGTGTGCCAAGCCGCAACTCCTCACCGGAATGTCTTTCTCAGCTTTGGATGGTGTAGAACTCGTACCAGCTCTGGTATGGAACGATATCGCCCCCTTGCTCCCTTTACGTCCACTTAATATTTCAACTTCAGAAAGTTCTTCGGGTGAGAATTTGATCGTCTTTCCGCGATCCTCGTTAGTAGTTTCGTGACGCACCATTCTCTCTTGTAGAGTTTTCATGTTCGCATTTTGGGTTTTCATGTTATCATCTATCTTTGCATTCATCGTTTGCATCATCTCCATCATTTTTGTGATCTGTTTCGAAAGCGCCTCAGTGTCCCCCATCGAATCGTTCGGCTCTGATACCAAATTGATACGAGCCGTTTGTGCTCGCGTAACGGGTGCCGTGATTACAGGTAAGGGTAGAAATAATTTGATTGCAAAGCTTCCTTTAACCCTAGTCTCTCTTGAGAATAAGGTTAATGCTGGAAGATGATTCTTTATTGATAATTAGATATGTTTATATAGGGCTATTACAAATCATAACCCTAAGTAAGAAAGAAAAACTACTTAATATCTAGAATAGGAAAAATACCAAAATCTCTATTAATGCTTTAAGGAAAATACTAGTTTCTAGTCTTCTTTCTCTCTTCTCTGTGGAAGCACCTTAGCCTATTGGTTAAGGTTTAAAGGCTTCTACATCCAGATCTGGGGTTCAAATCCCAGACTATGCAATTTCTTGCAGATTATAGGATGCAAAGTTTTCGGAGGTTCCAGAGTACTGTAAGCAGAGCCGTTCGTTGTGGTCGCCTGTTGTGGTGAGAGCCTGTCCATCGAGGATGTCGTACATGCAGAACCGTCTGTGGTTTCAAGTGTTTCGGGGAGAGCTTCATCGTGGAATCATTATTCGTGGAGCTATTCATCATTATCGCATATGTTGCAGGTAGTTGATCATCATATCTAATAGATTTAGAGATTATACGATGATGTAATGTGTTACCCAGCGTTAAAAAAAAAGTCTTCTTTCTCTGGTACTTGATACCATAATGTGTATCAGTACGCTGAGTCAAAGTGGTGTCTGAGCGAGCTTGCTGAGGTAATGAAACAAGCGGAACAAGGAAACCTTAGAGTCATCCCAATCTTCTTTAACGTGACCCCAAAGGATGTAGGAAGTCCATACGGAAGTTTTGGCTGTAAGGTATATGTAGAAAGTCAACATAATCCATCTTCTCTGCCCATTTGGACCAAGGCTTTAAAGTCTGCGGCAGGCAATATTGGCTTGCTTTTGAAGAACTATAGGTATTAAAAAAAACAAGAATTACTGTTTTTTTTTCATCATCTAATCTTGTTTTTTATCCTAGAATCTAATTTTAGTTTATCTCACCTGTATTGTAGGAACGAGATGTTGCTCATTCAAGAGATCCTTGCCTCGGTCAAAAAAGTCCTAGCTAGAACCAAACACACACAATGTGCTCTCTAGGGAGATATCACCGGTAATTTCTGGTCGCATTAGTTCCTCGAGAAAGTTTTTCTTTGTCGAAGTAATGAATCACCGCATAAAGCAACTGCAAGAAATGATAGATTTTAATTGCGACCAAACTCAAATTGTTGGAATTGTCGGGATGCCTGGGATTGGTAAAACCACTCTAGCTGAAGAATATTTTGAAAGGTCAAATGATAGGTATTCGTTTAACAAGATTATCTCGGACATTCGTGAGAGAGGGCATCATTATCTGGAGTACAAGCTTCTGGAAGGTCAAAAGTTAAATGAGGAGGCTAACATTTTCTCAAAGAAAAGTTTTCTTGTTTTGGATGATGTGAGCCAGAAGAAGCACATAGAGTTTTTACTCCAAAACAGAAGACGGATTAAGAAGGGAAGCAAGATTGTCATTACAACGCGTGACAAGTCATCGATAGCAGAATTCTCTCCCGAAATTTATGTTGTCCCTCCCTTGAACGATACAGATGCCTGGCAGCTCTTTAATGATCATGCCTTTAAAGGTGGAGCCTCTAGCACCAAGGGAAACTTCCCCAAGCTGACCCAAAAGTTTGTGGATTATGCTGGAGGCAATCCACGAGCCCTCGAGGAACTTGGAAAGGAGCTTAATGGGAAAGACGAGGCTGAATGGGTGACGAGACTAGAGAACCTGCCATACCAGTGCAATAGTATTATCAAAAAAGAGTTGAAAATCAGTTATGAAGAACTCACTGAGCAGCAGAAGGATGCGTTTCTCGACATAGCTTGTTTCTTCAGATCAGAGGAAGAAAATTATGTAAAGTGTTTATTGGATTCTGAATGTGGTGATGTTGTTAAAAAGCTTGCTGAAATTTTTTTCATTTGTATCTCTGGGGGAAAAATAGAGATGCACAATCTACTCTGTGCATTTGGCAAAGAACTTAGGTCGGGGGAAAGAATGTGTGATCATAGGAAAACTACTACAATTCTAAGAGATGCCGTTCAGCAGGTAGATGAAATGATCTCAAGTCCTATAAATACTTCTCATGCACTCTGCTAACTTCTTTTGTGTTTTGACTTGTTACCAGGAAACAAAAGATGTGAGAGGTATTTTTCTAGACACATGCACAGAAACAAAAGGGATATCAGTAGACAGTAAAAGATTTACCGAAAAGTTCAACCCGATGAATCTGCGGTACCTCAAAATCTATGACTCTCTTTGTCCAGAGAACTGTAAAGTATACTTGCCCGACGGACTTGAGTTTCCCTTCGAAAATATTCGATATCTTCACTGGGAGAACATTGAACTGAAGGAGCTTCCATCAGATTTCAACCCAAAAAATCTTATTGATCTTAGGCTGCCTTATAATAGGAAGATTGAACGTGTTTGGGGAGCTGTTAAGGTGTGTGTCTTTATGTGCATTTTTCATTACTACAGTGGACTATGATCTTGCATGTTTCCAATGCAAGTTAATGTCCATATACGTGTGGTTTTTTACAAAAATTATTAACCTTTTAACCAAAACATGTAGCCCAGTACTTTTGTTAGAATAGATACACACATATATCTTTCGCTATGGTACTTAGTTATTACCAGTTTCTAAGACTTCGGTGTAGGCGGCAAATCGGTTCTAATCGCAACCATTTTTTACAAATTGTTCTTTAGAAAAAAAAATCGGTGTAGATGGCATCTAACTAAGCACCGGACTAGGCACTAAAACCCCTAACTACCGTGTTTTTGTTTTGAATATTGGTAATTACTTGTGAATTTCCCTTTTGGATCTTTTATGTAATCCCTACATATATACTAACATCCATGTATATTCATATACTCTAACATCAGTATCCTACTGTCATAGTTGAGTTCAAATCCATATATTACATATGATACTGACAAACATTTTCGCTTTTGGGTAAAGTGTTAATTTTGTATCATTTCTGTTATCTTATAAACTATTACAGGAATTGCCCCTGTTGAAATGGGTGGATCTAAGCCATTCAACTAAGTTGACTGACCTGTCAGCATTGTCGAAGGCATATGATCTTCGAAGACTTAATCTTAAAGGCTGCACAAGTCTGGATAAGTTGCCAGAAGAGATGGGAAATATGAAGCAACTTGTTTTCCTGAACCTCAGAGGATGCACAACACTCTCAACTCTACCAGAAAGACTGAACTTGATCTCTCTCAAGACCATCATCCTCAGTGGTTGCTCAAGCTTTAACAAATTTGAGCTGATTTGATTTCAGATAATCTTGAGTTTCTTCATTTAGATGGAACTATTATCTCCACTCTCCCTCCAACCATCCAGAACTTCAAGAAACTTGTGTTGTTGAACTTGAAAAACTGCACAATGTTGGAGTCTCTCCCGGATTGTCTCAACAAGCTGAAGGCTCTTGAAGAACTTACGCTCTCTGGTTGTTCAAGGCTTAGGAATTTTCCTAAAATTAAGGAGACCATGGAAAATCTACAGATTTTACTACTTGATGGGACCTCAGTTGAAAAGCCACTTCAAGAGCCACTCCAGATGAATGGCCTGTCCATGTTGCGGCGTCTATGCTTAAGCAGGAATGATATGATCAAAAGCCCGCAACCTTGCATCAGCGAACTATATAACTTGCAATGGATGGACTTGAGGTATTGCACGCATCTCACATCACTTTTAACGCTGCCACCCAATCTTCAGTACTTAAATGCACATGGTTGCATCTCGCTAAAAACAGTAGCGAGTCCTTTAGCTCTACATTTGCCAACGGAGAAGGGTCCTTCGGCAAGAAGGGTCCTTGCGAGCGAGGGAAAATGAAATAATGCTATGCTCACAATAAGACCCGGATCTCATCAGATGCTTTGAATCGCCACAACAAGGTATTTCTCCTGCTTTGGCTCCACTTTTTACTTTTCCATTTTTATTGTTTTATTATTTTTTTAATTTTTCACTTTTACAATCCTTTTTAGTTATATTTTTACCATGCAGGGTTTGCTTTTGAAAGCTGCCACTTGCTTTCCTGGAAGTGTAGTTCCTGCATGGTTCGACAACAAGCTTCTGGAGCAGTGTTGAAGCTGCCTTTCTGCGTGACAATGGGTTTGTTGGCATAGCTCTAGTGCCGTTCCTCATTTAAAAAACAAAATCCAGACAACAACTAGAGCGAGAAATGCCTCCATGCGCGTGACAATGAGTTTCTTCTAGCTTCTTCAATTTCCATATCGGAGTTTATCCGAGACAGACAATCAACAACAATGCACGATCAAGTTCTACCCACGTCTTTATTGGTTTTCACCAGCTTGTTCAACGGTGAGATGAGGCGTGTTCCTACTAAAGCCTCCATCAAATTTGAAGTCACAGATGGTACTTCTGAGGATGAAAAATGTGAGGTGCTGAGCTTTTTTTATCCAAGTTAAATGTTTCAGTTTTTGGTCTTTTCTTGTGAATATTTTATGTTTGCTTTCTTCCAGAGAATTTTCGTCTCTTGTTTGATTCCTGTTTCTTTTACGTGTTTTTTTTTGATCTTTATTTTTTCCTTTATGTCTTGCCTTTAGTTTACTTTTGTAGCTTTCCCGGTTCTATAATTACTAGTTCATGTGTGCTGTAGACTTGTTAGGCGGCGGGACACGGAGGGTTTAGGAGGACGGGAGGAGAAGGAAATTTGTCTTTTTTTATGTTTCTCGATTTGGTTTTTCTACATCTTTTCCTCTCCATTTCTTCATTCTACTTTGGGTTCGTAGTTTTTTGTTTTTCCCCTCTCCTGTCCAGGTTCTGGTTGAGAAGAAAGGTCCGTGATCTTTTCATGAGGCTGTGGTTGTTGTCCACTTGACAATTCTAGAAAAACTCAAGGTCCTGGGTGCAAATGTGTGGAGGAACTTTTTTTGTTCTCTTTCCCTTAGTCTCTCCGGATTGTCTCAACAAGCTGAAGGCTCTTGAAGAACTTACGCTCTCTGGTGTTCAAGGCTTAGGAATTTTCCTAAAATTAAGGAGACCATGGAAAATCTACAGATTTTACTACTTGATGGGACCTCAGTTGAAAAGCCACTTCAAGAGCCACTCCAGATGAATGGCCTGTCCATGTTGCGGCGTCTATGCTTAAGCAGGAATGATATGATCAAAAGCCCGCAACCTTGCATCAGCGAACTATATAACTTGCAATGGATGGACTTGAGGTATTGCACGCATCTCACATCACTTTTAACGCTGCCACCCATCTTCAGTACTTAAATGCACATGGTTGCATCTCGCTAAAAACAGTAGCGAGTCCTTTAGCTCTACATTTGCCAACGGAGAAGGGTCCTTCCTCATTTATCTTCACCAACTGCGAGAAACTGGAGCACGTCGCCAAAAATGAAATAATATGCTATGCTCACAATAAGACCCGGATCTCATCAGATGCTTTGAATCGCCACAACAAGGTATTTTCCTGCTTTGGCTCCACTCTTTTACTTTTCCATTTTTATTAATTTATAATGTTTATTAATTTATAGAGTTTGTATTGTAGTAATCTTTCAATAATGAGTTATATTTTTACCATGCAGGGTCTTGCTTTTGAAACTTTGGCTGCCACTTGCTTTCCTGGAAGTGTAGTTCCTGCATGGTTCGACAACAAAGCTTCTGGAGCAGTGTTAGAGCGAGAGCTGCCTCCATATCTGCGTGACAATGGGTTTGTTGGCATAGCTCTATGTGCCGTTGTCTCATTAAAAAACTACAAAATCCAGAACAACAACTTCATGTTAAAATGCATAGCGAGTTGAACAATGCCGAGAGCTTCTAGCTTCTTCAATTTCCATATCGGAGATTTATCCGAGACAGACAATCAACACAATGACGATCAAGTCTACCCACGTCTTATTGGTTTCACCAGCTTGTTCAACGGTGAGATGAGGGTGTTCCTACTAAAGCTCCATCAAATTGAAGTCCACAGATGGTACTTTGAGGATGAAAAAAATGTTGAGGTGCTGAAGTTGTTGGGTCCCTCCTAGATGGAGAGGACCAATTGGGTGAACTTGAATAATTAATGTTCCCCTTTTTGGCACACACAAATAATAGAGCTTGACAAAAAGAAACAAGAGAGAGAAAGGAGAAAAAGAGAGAGAAAGGAGAAAAAGAGAGAGAAGGAGAAAACTCGTAAGGTGATTTCAATACTGGATTTGGAGGGTCAAACGGATCCTGATCGGGCTGATATTTTGTGGGAAGCTTCTTCAGTCAGTGGGTTAGAGGTTCACCGAAGGGATTTGGATTTCAACGGTTGGATCTTCTGTTGTCTGGGTTTTCTTGAAGCTGGTCGCCATAGTTCTTCAGCAGAGCAGTCTTGGGTGTTTGGTAAATCCAACGGTGAGATCTTCTCTTCTTGAGCTGAAATTTGGCAGAGGTATTGTCGACTTGTTTATCTTGGATTTGTACGGTTGGATTAGTTTCTGGAAGCCGGAATCTTTGTGAGCTGAGGTCGTTTGGTTGCTGCCGGTTTTGAAGCTTTGTGTTGCTCTCTTGTTGTTGTTGTTTGTGTTGGAGATAGCTATTTGTAGCTAGACTCTCTGTTCTGTTCAGGCTGTTGAACAGGGAGGACGTGGTTGTACTCATACCATTTATATAGTGGATTTTTGAGTGGACTACGGTCCCGTGGTTTTTCCTTCTCACATCGAGGAGGTTTTCCACGTAAAAATTGTGTGTCTCATTTAGTTATCGCAACTTTGATATCTTGCCATCGTCGAAGTATTTTCCTCACAGGTTCGCACAAGGTCAGGGGAACACGACCATTAGTATTCCGCTGCGCCGTGTGACTTTCCCCAACAGAGTGGTATCAGAGCTTCTGGTTTTAGAGCTTTGGTTTTGATAACTTTGGGTTGTTATTTGCTTGTGTGAAAGATGGAAAATATGAGCAGGATGATAAGCTTGAATGGTGCTAACTATCATCTATGGAAGGGCAAGATGGAGGATTTGCTCTTTGTTAAAGAATTCCATGTTCCAGTCTTCGAGGAGCAGAAACCTGAGAAGAAGACGGATGAAGAGTGGAAGCTGCAGCATCGCCAAGTGTGTGGGTTGATAAGGCAGTGGGTAGATGATAATGTGTTGCATCATATTGAGACTGAGACGGATGCTCGTTCTTTGTGGAAGAAGCTGGAGCAGTTATATGCTAGGAAGACCGGAAACAACAAGATGTACATGATCAAGAAGTTGATTGAGCTGAGGTATCAGGAGGGGACTCCGATGACAGATCACTTGAATGCGTTTCAGGGATTGCTCAACAAGTTGTCTGATATGGGCATCAAGTTTGATGATGAGATTCACGGTCTGTGGCTTCTCGGTACTTTACCGGACTCTTGGGAGGTTTTCAGGATGTCTCTTTGTAACTCCGCGTCGGAAGGTGTTATTTCGATGGATTCAGTGAAGAACAGTGTTCTTAATGAGGAAGCAAGAAGGCAGTCGAATGCTAGCAGTTCGCGTTCAGATGTCTTTGTTACTGAGTCAAGGGGGAGAAGTACAAGTAGAGATCCCAAGAGAGACAAGAACAGGAGCAGGAGCAAGTCTAATAGATTTGCTAATATGGAGTGCTACTTCTGTCATAAGAAAGGGCACATGAAGAAGGATTGCTGGAAGTTGAAAAACAAGCAGCAAGGAAATCAAGAAGAAAAGGTGGATCGGGTGACTCTCACCGAAGATCAGTTTCTCATTCTTCTTGAGGGTGATGCCATTAATGTCGCATGCCAGGACACCAGTTGGGTGATTGACAGTGGAGCTACTACTCATGCTACATCACAGCGGGATTTGTTTTCTACCTATACTACGGGTAATTATGGTTCTGTGAAGATGGGGAATGATGCGATGGCTCAGGTTGCTGGCATTGGTGATGTTTGCTTGGAGACTAGTCTTGGTACTAGGCTGGTGCTTAAGGATGTTAAGCATGTTCCTGATATTAGGATGAATCTGATATCGACGGGAAGACTTGATGATGAGGGCTATTTCAGTTTGCACGGTGGTGGTAAATGGAAGCTCTCTCGCGGTTCTTTGATTGTGGCTCGAGGTGAGAAGTCTTCATCTTTCTATTGGATGCAGGCTAAGGTCTCCAAAGATGTTGTTAATGCGGTGGAGAATGATAATGCCATGGAGCTATGGCATAAGAGACTCGGTCACATGAGTGAGAAAGGAATGGTTGTGTTGTCTAAGAATGAGGTGATTCCAGGAATCTCTGGTTTGCACCTACAGAAGTGTTCGCATTGCTTTGCGGGAAAACAACACAGGGTATCTTTCAAGTCTTCCGCACCTTCTAGGAAACCCGAGGTACTGGATTTGGTACACTCAGATGTGTGTGGTCCAATGAAGACAAGATCTCTTGGTGGCGCATCATATTATGTGACTTTTATTGATGATCATTCAAGGAAGTCGTGGGTATTTCCTATGAGGACGAAGGATCAGGTGCTGGGATATTTCAAGCACTTTGTGGCATTGGTTGAGAGACAAACGGGGAAGAAGCTGAAGTGTATCCGCAGTGATAATGGTGGAGAGTATCTTGGACCATTTGATGCTTATTGCAAAGAGCATGGAATAAGGCATCATTCACGCCACCTCATACTCCACAGTTAATGGGTTGGCTGAAAGGATGAATCGAACGATTGTCGAGAGGATGAGATGTTTGATCTCACAGTCAGGCTTATCGATGACTTTCTGGGCAGAAGCTTTGAACACGGTGGTTCATGTGCTGAATTTGTCACCAAGTGCTCCATTGGATGGTGATGTTCCAGAGAGGGTTTGGACTGGTAAGGATGTTTCTTACAGTCACTTGAGGGTCTTTGGGTGTAAGGCATTTGTTCATATTCCCAAGGTTGATAGATCGAAGCTTGAGATGAAGTCGCGGCAGTGTGTGTTCATCGGTTATGGTCATGATGAGTTCGGGTACAGATTTTATGATCCCGTTGAGAGGAAGCTCGTAAGGAGCAGAGATGTTGTGTTTATGGAAGATCAAACGATTAAGGACATTGACAAGTCCAAAAACCAACTCAGATTTTTGAGGGTTTGATCGATACAGAGGCTACTCCTTCTACATCGGTTCACGGTGAGGTTGAGGTTGAGGTTCAGGATAATGCACCCAGTGCAGATGCTCCCGCACATGAAGATGGTAGTGGTGATCATGGTGACGATCATGGTGAGACACCAGCTGCTGAGAACCAACCTACTATTGTTAGAAGATCCGAGAGAGGTCTTAAACCGTCGACAAGGTATGATCCTAGTGAGTATGTATTACTTACTGATGGGGAGAGCCTGAAAGCTATGATGAAGCTTTGGAGGATGAACACAAGGATAAGTGGTTTGGAGCCATGGATGAGGAGATGGATTCTTTTGAGGAGAACCATACTTTTGAGTTGGTGGAATTGCCTAAGGGCAAGAAGGCTCTGCTTAATAAGTGGGTGTACAGAATTAAGCATGAGGATGATAATTTGCCACCTCGACACAAGGCTAGATTGGTTGTGAAAGGCTACAGCCAAAAGAAGGGAATTGATTATGATGAAATCTTTTCTCCTGTTGTGAAGATGTCATCCATTCGGGTTGTACTTGGATTGGCAGCGAGCCTTGATCTAGAGGTTGAGCAAATGGACGTGAAGACTGCTTTCCTTCATGGTAATTTGGAGGAAGAGATCTACATGGAACAACCGGAAGGCTATGTGCAAAAGGGCAAAGAAAATTTGGTTTGCCGCTTGAAGAAAAGCCTTTATGGATTGAAGCAAGCACCAAGGCAGTGGTACATGAAGTTCAAGTCTGTTATGGGGGAGCATGGTTATGCAGAGACTGATTCAGACCATTGTGTATTTGTGAAGGTGTTCGGTGAGGATGATTTTATCATCTTGTTGCTGTATGTCGATGATATGTTGATTGTGGGCAGGAACATGGACAGAATTAAGGAGTTGAAAGAGCAGCTAGTAGTCCTTTGCCATGAAAGATATGGGTCCAGCGAAACAGATTCTTGGTATGAGAATTGTTCGAGATAGAGGTGAGAAGCTGATTCACTTATCTCAGGAGAAGTACATTGAAAAAGTACTTAAGCGGTTTCACATGGACAAGTCTAAAGTGTTGAGTACTCCTCTTGCTCCACACTTAAGACTGAGCAGTCAACAAAGTCCGAAGACATATGCGGAGAAGGAAGATATGGCGAAGGTTCCATATGCTTCTGCAGTGGGTAGTTTGATGTATGCCATGGTCTGTACAAGACCGGATTTAGCCTACGCCGTTGGAGTTGTCAGCAGGTTTCTCTCCAATCCGGGAAGAGAACATTGGAATGCTGTGAAGTGGATTTTGAGATATCTCAGAGGGACTTCTGATTTGAAGATTACATTTGGGGGTAAGAAGCCTTTGCTTGTCAGTTACACTGATTCTGACATGTCGGGAGATGCTGATTCTAGCAAATCTACTTCGGGTTACTTGGTAACATTTGCGGGTGGAGCTGTGGCATGGCAGTCAAGGTTGCAAAAGTGTGTTGCACTATCTACCACTGAGGCAGAGTTCATTGCTGCAGTTGAAGCTTGTAAAGAGCTGTTGTGGATGAAGAACTTCTGTGAAGAGATCGGTTTCAAGCAAGAGAAGTATGTGTTGCTTTGTGATAGTCAAAGCGCTATTTGTCTCGGGAAGAATTCTACATTTCATTCGAAGTCAAAACACATTCAGAGGAGGTATCATTGGATACGAGATGTGGTTGCTTCTAAGGAAGTGGAACTTGAGAAAGTTCATACGGATGATAATGGAGCTGATATGATGACGAAGTCATTACCGAGGGGGAAACTTGAGGTATGCCGAGAGATAGCCGGAATGGCTGTCTCTTCCATCTAGTCGGAGGGGGAGTTTGTTGGGTCCCTCCTAGATGGAGAGGACCAATTGGGGTGAACTTGAAATAATTAATGTTCCCCTTTTTTTGGCACTTACACAAATAATAGAGCTTTGACAAAAAGAAACAAGAGAGAGAAAGGAGAAAAAGAGAGAGAAAGGAGAAAAAGAGAGAGAAGGAGAAAACTCGTAAGGTGATTTCAATACTGGATTTGGAGGGTCAAACGGATCCTGATCGAGCTGATATTTTGTGGGAAGCTTCTTCAGTCAGTGGGTTATAGGTTCACCGAAGGGATTTGGATTTCAACGGTTGGATCTTCTGTTGTCTGGGTTTTCTTGAAGCTGGTCGCCATAGTTCTTCAGCAGAGCAGTCTTGGGTGTTTGGTAAATCCAACGGTGAGATCTTCTCTTCTTGAGCTGAAATTTGGCAGAGGTATTGTCGACTTGTTTATCTTGGATTTGTACGGTTGGATTAGTTTCTGGAAGCCGGAATCTTTGTGAGCTGAGGTCGTTTGGTTGCTGCCGGTTTTGAAGCTTTGTGTTGCTCTCTTGTTGTTGTTGTTTGTGTTGGAGATAGCTATTTGTAGCTAGATTCTCTGTTCTGTTCAGGCTGTTGAACAGGGAGGACGTGGTTGTACTCATACCATTTATATAGTGGATTTTTGAGTGGACTACGGTCCCGTGGTTTTTCCTTCTCACATCGAGGAGGTTTTCCACGTAAAAATTGTGTGTCTCATTTAGTTATCGCAACTTTGATATCTTGCCATCATCGAAGTATTTTCCTCACAGGTTCGCACAAGGTCAGGGGAACACGACCGTGACATTCCGCTGCGCCGTGTGTCTTTCCCCAACAGAAGTGCGGTTTCAGTTTGGTTTGTGAATCTGATAATGGTTCTTGGCATGCCAACGCTGAAGCAAGTCAATTGATTTGTGAACCTCATAATGGTATTAGTAGCGATGCAAAGGCTGATGCAGTACCGAAGGACAATGGTTCAGGCGCTGATGGAAGTTCAACGGGAGAGGAACTCAGACCAGGCGAAAGTATATTTGTTCGTCTCTGGGGAAGAATGAGTTTTTTTGGTCACTTGAGAAGAAGAGCGTTAAGGTTATTTTGAATCCACAGTGAAATAAAAAGCTCGGTTACAAGGATCAAGGCAAAGACTTGAAATGGACGAGAAGATCTGTCTCTCAAAGCCGAAGACTCGTGAGGGTCTCGTCTGATAAAGAAGTAGCAGTCTCGGCATGAGAGAAAGGGTTTAAAAGCAAGTTTTAACCACTCCATGTGTTTTCTCTGAAAAATTCAGAACCGACCACCGGAGATTTGATGCACCAAGAGAAGACAGAGAACGCATGCCTGCAACTAAGTCGTCTTCTCGGAATAATAATGAAGTCTTGGACAAGAAGAAATGGGATATTAGCAATCTCGGCATGAGACTAAGGGTTTAAAAGCAAGCTTTAACCACTACAAACCCATTTTCTTTGGTCTGACTTTTTTTTGCCTATGGCTAATCTATATCTTAAACATAATATCAACTTTATACTTTAGTGGCAGATGTAGTAGTTGCCGTCACGATATCTATCCCCGGTGGACTGCCGCTTTATTCCATTCGTAACTAATAAAATTGCTACTCCTTCAGTGTTCATTTTGTAAGTGATTTAAATCTCAGTGCATTTGTAAAATATCACATTCGTTGAGCTGGACTGTCTTTAAGACTAGGAAAAGTGATTTTGGGAGATATGGATATTTTCTTAAATGAGAAATAAATATCAATTTTTGAGATAGTATAATGTTAACACATGTGTTTGCCTCGATCATATTTTTTTCTCTAAAGTGTTCTGAATTTTTCGTGTTTGATTTTCGTTTGCTCACAACATTCATATCTCCCCTAACGAAGGCCAATGCCCAATGGTAAAACAAAACAACGAATAAATCTAGATAAACACATGATGATTTTATTTTGGAAAATGTGTCCAAACTAAACAAAATTTTATTTCATTTAAAAATGTTCAAATTAACATATATCCAGATATTAAACATAAGTCATTTTTACATGTTATACAACTTATTGATATATAGCAATCCAAATTATTTGACAAAGATTTCAAGAAATTGGATATATACAGTTTATGGACATGTTTTTTTTCTTTCCAGTTCTATCCAACTTGAGTTTAATACGATATATATTGGCCCATGCCATTAGCATAATCTCGGTCAAGTTTAATCTTCAGTTCTCTTCCCCTTTAAGATTCAATTCTCTAATTTTTCTTAGAAAATCTAGAACACGTTTAATCCTGTCGCAACCACCAGAGAGAGTAAGTAGACGTTGGAGATTTTGCTCTAGCAAATCGTGGTCCCGTGAGTTTGAAAAGCTTTGACTAAGTTTCTGAAGTTGACTAGAAACTCCTTGTACTAGAACATGGTGCTTTTGAAAGTGTTCAGACAAAGATCTGATCATGGAGTTATAATCCAATCGGTAAAGCCTTAGATTACGAGGTATGGACTTGGAGAAGCGGTTGTAAAGTCTGGCTCTCAGGCTCTTCTGAGGATAAGACTTGGAGCATAAGTCTGATGTGGTCAGTGTTATGAGATCTGTATCTCTAGTGGCCTGAGAAAGACACAAAAGAGAAAAGATAAGAGATGATCAAGACAGGCTACCAAATCTCAAAATTTAAAGATACATTATTACATTGACATCGCAATGTGTTATTTTAGATACTTGAGCTATTCAATCAATGTTTACAAACTTAAGTTAGAATCTTGTGTTTTTAGTCATATTCATAAGTTGAAACAAATATGTTATTCGATTCATATTTTTTTAAACTGAAGTTGAAACTATATATATATAGATGTTTGAAAAAGTGTTAAAAATGAATAATATAGATGCTTAGAATTTGACATACCAATACACCATCGTTATCAGATTGGAACTCCTTATTTTCTTGGGCCTCATTGTATTCTTCATATGGGATCAACCGTATATAATTGTTTTCTGCAATGAGTACTTCACAAACATCAGGCAATGTCGATACCATTTCCACCATTTTCATGCTGCTCTGAATCTCTTTCTTTGAAAGATCCATAAGATTTTCTTCTATGACAATATTTCCAAAGGCACACCTTGTGAACAGCTCCAGAGTTTCGTCATCATTTAGACCTTTAAGGTTATAAAACTCACTCATCTGGCACTCCTCTAGAACTTGTTTATTTTGGGAGGTTATGATGATCAAGCTTCCTGGACCAAACTTGTCAAATCCACCAAGAAACGACTTTGCATCCGGAGCATTTTGCACATCATCCAGAGCAATAAGAACCCTTTTCTTGCGGAGGATCGGCTTTGAATCAATACAGTTTAGGTCAAACTTCTCCATTGGAGTCTCACTCAAGTAGTCAGTATCTAAAGCAGTAAGTCTCTTCTCATTATATTTTGTGTCAAAATCTTTGATGAGGCAAGAAGCATCATAACCACCAGACATATGGCGAAAGAGGGCTATAGCCAAAGTCGTCTTGCCAATACCAGGCTTACCAAAAATACCTAGAGTGCGGACGCCCCATGGTTGCTTGCATAGCAAGTTTTCTATCTCCTCTTGCCGCCTGTGGATCCCGATCTCTTCCGTTGGATAGAGCTTCTCACACACATCCCTGGCGATCTCTTTCATAAATTTGTATTCACTGCAAAAAGAAAATTATTCATGTAAATGATTCCTCGGAGCTGCGTTTAAAAAGTAAAGAAGTACGGATCTTCTACGTATTTATTTAAAACTTGGGTTAGGGCGGATAATTAAATGAGCTACTAATATAATGAATATTTGAACATTTAAGTTATTCTTAGTTCGAAGGAACATTAACTTTCAATATTTTTTTTTGTTATTCTTACGGGTAATAAGCTTGTTTCACTTTTTCATGAAAATATAACTGTTTTATGCTTTTCTTTGAATATTGTTTTTCTTTTTTCTTTTTTCTTTTTTTTCTTTTTTTCTTTTTTCTTTTTTTGTTTTTTTTTTTGTTTTTGAAAAAGGTTGGAAATGGAATGGATCAATTGCTTGTTGTAAACTTCATTTATATTCTAAAAACTAAACATAATGTAAAGTACATCAATAATATATTTAGGGTCAATTGCATGTTAATGTTTTTGCATTTACTTTCTTACATGAAATTAATTTATATTGTTAAATTTTTACTATAATTTGTTATTAATAAACAAAAATATTTAATTTCTATTTAATAGATTTTAATATATAGAACATTAGTTAAGGAAACAATTATAGCCAATTTGTAGTTCCTATATACAGATACCTTCCTTCGTCATTATATATGTGACCTGGTAATACTGCTGATGAGTCCAGTAAAACCTTCCTTCGTCATTATATATGTGACCTGGTAATACCTTCCTTCGTCATTACAAAATGATAAATAATATTTAATATACACTTTAGACCAATATATATATATATATATATTAAAATTAAATGTTAAAATGATATGAGATACATGTAGATGATGACAATGTTACTTACCGTGTTTTTTTAAAGAAAAGAAAAACTAATCTTGAATTATTAAAATAAAAATATATTAGTATAACAAAGTTTATTAATTCAATTATTTTTACAAAATTATGGTGAAAAAATTGTTTACGATTTTAAAAATTAATGGATTGGAGTTTAAAATGTACTATTGATTATAAAAATACTTTTGGACAACTAAATATTTTATTAATATATTTGGTTAAATAATAAGAGGATAGTAATTTTGTGAGATTTTACAGAATAAAAAGAAGAATTGTGCTAAGGTATCATTTTTTTTTGTGAAACACTTGATGAAGTGGCTTGAAGAAAATTGAGTATATATTGATGATACTTATTATCTCAAAAACATATCCCACACGACAAGTTCTGCTCTCCAATCCGACACCTTTCTAGAGGAGGAGCGACAATCGATCTAGGGACTGCCAGAAATACAATACATACCGGCTTTCTTGAGTATCGACTTGAAGGTAGTCACGGGCTTAAGAAACTCAGGACTCATGGTTTGCCCAAGCTCTCCGGCCAGAATGGCAAGGCCAACTATAACACAGATACCATTAATGGCTAGCTGGGAGATCGCAACACCACATATGTGGCATTAGAGCAACAAAAGGCACGGAAGCGGAAACCACAAGTGAAACTCATGCAAAAACAACCCATACATGATAAGATATCTCAGAGGAGCAGATTAAAAAACCTCGGAAGATAGGGGTAAACGAAACTTCACTTCAGAAGAAATCCTAAAATCCCTTCTCAAATCGGAAACAGACTTCTCCTAACTCAATGACTTCCAAGTAAGGAACATCGAGTGAGAGGAGAGGCCGAGATCCCTTTAAGAAACCACCCCGCTAGGGTTAGCATTGCATCAGCGCTTGATTCAGACAAAAAACTAACTACCGGTCTCCTACGGCGAGCGATGGGTACGTCGTCATCTAACGACAAAACTGGAACCGCCACTTTCAAAAGAACAGCAGGAAGAAGGTCATTCGCCATTTTATCACGGAAGATGACATCAATTTTATTTCGATCAAGAAACAGAAACACGATAAGAGAAGGAAGTCAGAAGGCGAGAATGAAATAAAATGAGTTAGCTTTTGATATAAGAAAATAAAGAGTTTTATGCCTCAAGCTCGAAACCCTGAAGAACGCAATAATTTTCTACGACAAAAACGATTTGTATTTTCGAAAAACGTGTTTGATAATCAAAATTCCGTAATTAACTTGAATGAAATCCAACTGGAATCTCCAACCGGAACTTAGAATGAGCAGACCAACGGTCTCAAATACGTCATTTAAGTTGGATTTGATACTCGACTCACCTAACCACATGTGACACGTCAGGCTCCGGGGGTGGGGGATATGGTTGGAGCCTCTTTTTCACCCGCTCTAGATCCCTCCAAGATCTAAATCAAAACGTAGTAAATCCCAAATCAAACCCCATCAAAGCCTAAGAAAGAACCATATGTCCACAAAGGTCCACCCCAGCTGGCTAGAAGATTCTAACACGACTACCTCGGGTAGTCAAAACATAACGTAAGGACATTAAAAGCATTAAAGACCACTATAAAGACACTTGATCCACGTCGAGATCATGTATATGCCTCCAAAGACCTATAAAAGAAGGATGACAAGTCAGGAAATGGAGATCCAATTTTCTCCATCGCTAAACTATATTCTCCATACAGTCATATTTTCTTGTCTTCAGATATTCTTTGTATTCATCGTTTACTCTCGATATTATCATCAATAAAACATCCATTTTTTTGTAATTAGTCAGAGCCTAGACTTTGCCTTTTTAGATAACTCTTTCAACAAGTCACCAAAAACATAAACCATATTTCTGAATGTATTTTAGAATTCAACAAAAAACTGACTGAACCAAATATCGAAATAGAGTCATTATTTTTGGGGATAATTTGAAAATACTATGTGGTAGTATAAACTTGCCTTTTGAGAAAGGGCTTGGCTTTGCTTGTTCTTCACAAAACTTGTATAGTGATCCTGAGATTGTGGAGTAGTTGAAAAACAAAAATGAGCCAATATCAGCTTTCGAGACCAAAAATGTTACAATCCTTCTTCAAATGGCGGTAAATGGTGAAAGTGGCGAAAACTCAGAAAATAAATCAAATTATGATGGACAAGATGAAATAACTCTTTCTTTAGGAATTTTATTTTTTTAGATTTCAAAACTTGTAACTTTTTTCTTTTATTTTATACAACTTTTATGTATTATTTCATTTTTATATATGCTTTACAATTTAGATTTTTACTTTTATTTTTTCTACAAAATTAATTAGCTTAAGTATTCTTAATTAACTGCTAAGGGCCTGACTGGTGTAGCCGCACCGGTTGCGGGTGCGGTTGCGGAAGTTTGAGGATGCGGGTGGTTGCGGGTTTAAGCGTTTTTAGATATTTGTACGACTGGTACTACGGTTAGAAATTGGTGCGTTTGCAGAACTCTTATGATTGGTAAACTACCAAATACAACAGCTCTTAAATAATAAATTAACAATATTTACATTTTATATAATTATAAAAGTATTAAAAATTATAATATTATAATAAATATAAAAAATCTACATTTATAAAATCATACTATTAATTTTTTAAAAAATTATAGAAAATATTTTGTTTTAAAGTTTTATAATATAAATTAAAATATAATATGTATACACTTTACAATTTTTATTATATCAATTTAAATTTTTATTGAATATTTTTAGTTTTATTTTTTATAAAAAAAAAAATTAACCTCCCGCAGCCGTAAACGCTAGCTGGAACCAGCTTTTGATTTTAAGAGGTTTAGAACGGTTTGAAGCAATTTATAGTGTTCTTTGGGATTGTTTCAAAACGCCAATAACCTCTACCAACCGTTAAAGCTGTGTTTTCGAGTGGTAGCGTGAAAACCAGTAATGCCCTAAGTTTTGTAAAGTCCTGTTAATCTGTATTTTCCCGAAGAATTAAGTTTTGTTGGTTCTGACGAAATTTACTTTGTTGGCCAAATATTCTCACAAACAAGAATTCGTCGGGAATAATTTGTCATTTGTTGCAAATGTTTACGTATTATCTTCGAAGTGGATCCCATAATTATTAATGTTTCACAGTGAAATATGTCTCATATCTTCTCTATAAATTGAACGTTTCGATTGATTTGTAAGGTGTCCATTTCGAACGATAATAATAAAATCATCTTTCTTTCTTTGTTATACTTCGTCTTCTCAATGTTATTACCCTCTTTCTATACGCAACATTTCTTTATTATTTACGTAAAACCTGTACTATAGTTAATAAAATATGAAACAAAAGATGAAACAATATAATATAATTATAACACGTTATCAGCACGATTACTCTATTATTAAAATTTTTTATTTTGATTATTATGTTCGGAGTGGGGCCTCCAATTTTATTTGTTAAGTTTATGATTACCGAAATACAGCTCTCCCGCCCCCCTTCTTACTGTTAATTTTATAATGGTTACTTAAGGCACCATATTTTGGTGTCATATTAATTGATGACATATTACTTTCCTACGAAAGAGGAGTAAATGTTTTGATATCTTTCTTTTTTCCAAACCGTAAAATCAATAATTTGGGTTGTATTTATGTTGGCCAAAATCTTTTGTTAAGTAAAAAAAAAAAGACAGTGGCATTGCATTGTAAATAAGTTCAAAAATTAAGGTCAAAATCCTAATAAAGATTATGCTTTAATAGTATAGATATATATTTGTAGTTTCTAGTAGTTTGTAATTCTATTTTAAAATTAGGTTAGATTACCAAGTGTTGTTAGCTCAATCATAAGAATGCCTTATACAGAAATTAGAAGTTACCAAATGTTACATAATGTAGTTTTGAATTTGGGAAAATTACTAGTTTTCGTTCAAAGCTTCTTGATTTAAAAAAAATGAAGTTAGACTAAGAAAAAAAATTACAAGAGAAATCGACCAATGCGTCGAGAAGTTGATATATTGTATTGTCCACTACAGTTATTATACATATATATTTATACTTATTTTACGTTTTGGTTGTTCTATTCCGTTCTAATTACGTAGATCACCTCAAGTTTGAATAATAAAATAGTCGTCTGATGTTAAAGAAAAAAACATGCACATGAGGGGAAAAAAACATGCACATAAGAAAAAGGAAATTCCCGGAAAAACCTTGAAATTAGCTTTCACTCTTACGTCATAACTCAAATTTCGAAGACTTTCCACTCAAACAACAAACATTCAAATTGTGTTGTTAATAAACATTGTACTTTAATGTCAACTATTGTCTTCCCATTGTCGTCTTATGCCACCATATCAAATGAAATAAGCTCATAGACAGCCTTAACAAGGACAGAACAACACACTATATACTATAAAACAATTACTCAAATTGCTGGTTATAAATAGATACGGCTTGCGTGGAACAAATGTAATTTGGTGACTATTGAAGATACGCAATGACATGTTGAATGGTTCTTCTTATTCTTCTTCTTCTTCATTTTTATGTTGAATGGTTCATAGAAGAGTACAACTAAACTTTAAAATAATCTGATGGTTGTATTCTGTTTAGTCAGATCATATTCCTCGAAACTTCAATTCATATTCATGGAAAGGTTTGCTCCCATGATAATACTTGATCAAATATATTTTCTAGATTTCGCTGATCTCTCCACACTAGGTAACAAGCGAGACCAATTCTCGCATTTTATCTCGCACGTGCCTCCTACAGCTGACAAAACCGCTCGTAACATTGGGCGCACTAAAATTTAATACTCCCTCCGTTTTTTCGTTTTTTAATATAAGTCGTTTTAGAATTGTGCACATAGATTAAGAAATCATTAATTTTTTATATTTTCTAAACAAAAACATCATTAATTATTTACCTAACCACAAATCAACCAATAATAAAATAGAAGGTATATTTTCATTGGTCATATAACATTAAGTGTTAATAAATTTTACATAAAAAACCGAAAACGTCATATAATTTGGAACATAAAAAATTCTCTAAAACGACTTATATATAAAAAAACGGAGGGAGTATTGAAGAGGCGCGAATAGCGGTTGTGATCGACACCTCGAGTCACTCAAAAAATATTAAATGCAATCCACTTTTTTTTAGATAATATCAGGGCGTATATCCTAAAATCTTATTCCCTTCTCAATAAGTGTCATTTTGACTTTTTTTACACGGACTAAAAAAAATAGCGGAAATATACGTAAGTTATTTAATTATTCACTCTCGATTTAAATATAAGATGTTTAAGATTTTACACACATATTAAGAAAAAATAAATACAATATTTTAGTTGTTACTTTTTGATTATATCAATAAAGTTTCACCACTTATAATTTTACTTTTTAATTTATGTTTAAATTTTAAAAATAAATGCATTAATTATATCTCTAAACATCATACATCTGTATACAAGATAAAAATATAGAACATCTTACACTCGTATCCAGAGGGAGTATATCTTTCTGACCAATAGTAATTTAGATAAATAAAATTATTTATAAAACCAATGTAGTTTTTTTTTTCCGTCAATATTTCATTGAAATAGAAAATGGGCCAAGCCCAAGAAATTACAAGATAAAAGGCTCACGGCCCAATTATCAAAACCTGCTAAACCCTAGACAAACTGGCCCACAGGCCCACAAACCCAACCCCGACAGGCCCACAAACCAAAGAACCCGGGTCGGCTTAACCCAATCACGAGACGACTCATCCCGGCTGTTACCGTCGAATGGCTCTCCTCCGTCGCGCTTGTCACGGAGAGCGTAATCGGACTAACCGAGAGCTCATCCCAAACATCCATGCCACCTACTGGGCATATCAAGCCCGAGACTCAAGAACTATGCTTTCCTTCTCTTGTCGTCGTCGCCATCGATGGAGAGCTTCATCGTCTACCGATCGCTCATCCCTTCAAATCCGAACAACCACCCTAACGACAAGAACCACACCGCAAATTCCACCCAATCCATACTAGTAAAGACAAAGAAAAAAAACCCCAAAAGAGAACGGGGACCTAAACCGACAGCGTAGAGCTATGTGAGCCCCTACCCTCCGGAGCCAAAACCGGCGAAGACGGAGCAGAGAAAGCCTCCCCTTCCCGGGAACTAGAACCGGCGACGGCGAAGCTGAAGAAGCCTCCACCTCCCTGAAAACAAACCGGCGACGACGGATCTATGATAGCCTCCATCTCCCAGAATCACCACTGACACATGCAAGCGTCTCTTCTCACGCCGTTAGCCTCCACGCGACCGCGTCTTCCCTCCACGCGAGGAAACCACCGTTGGAGGATGGTTCCAATCCAGAGCTCAGACAAAGCGATCGGTGAGAGGCGACAAAGAAGAGGCCAAAAGAAACCTCTATGAAAAGGAATAAAGGTTCTGGCGACGGCACGGACTCTCACGCGCCGGCCGTACGCCGGAGAGAAAACTCAGATCTCCTTTCTCTCTCTCTCTCTCTAAAAGCAGTCCTTTCCAGTAAACTTACTATGAAAAAACCAATGTAGTTTACAATTAATTTTTAGATAAAAGTAAGTATAATTTGCATTGAAATTATAAATTGACATTTTTTGTGTAACAAAAAAAAAAACTAGAATGGCGCGAAACAGAGCGAGTATCGTACTACTTTTCGTGTTTAAATCAATGTTTCTAACATTCTTCTTATTCGTTCATTGGAATGTAATTCGTATGTTCTTTTTTCATTATCAAATAATTCGTATGTTCAATTAATGATTCATTAGACTGTGGGCCTACGATCCAAAAGAGGGATCGTTGTGGGCAAACGGGAGGGACATATAAGAAGGTTACAAGTGGTATTATAGATGGCTAACCATCTCTGATCATTGCCTGACTGCTCCTCGTCAATGGGTCTTCTACACCCGCTTTCTTGGTTCATGGACCCATCATCCAGCCGATGACCCGTGCATTAAACTTGTGGAGACTCGAAAGACTTAATTATTGACCATGTAATCAACATATAATGTTTTTTGTGTGTTTTGGCCTCATTCGCATGGTATCATAAACTATTTATCAACAAATATCTATATTTCTATTAATTGAGTTCAATCACGCTTAATTTTGGAATTCTTTCAACATAAGTGACCAAAATAATAAATGTTTTTAGAAACGTAGATAGTGAAGTCAACTGTCTTAAAATTTTAACCATATATTATCATATATCATAATGAGGATGTTACCATTTTGAGATTAAATTTATGGAAAGTAAAAAGGAAATAACACTTTCAGTTTTATCGATAAACACCAAATTATTAAGAACAATATTTGAGTTTTGTTGTGATTGATATAAAATTACGCAAATGTTGAAGATAACAAGGAAGCAATAAAACCAAAGTGTTGGGTGTGAGAATCATTCAGAATTCAATAAGAGAATCAAATGCTACCTAGAGCACCACATTAATTCAATAATTTTAAATTTTGTAGACTAATAAATTCTATTTATCTTATTGAATCTGAATCATACTATATAAGATTAAATTTAAAAGTAGTCTAGTTAGGGTCCGATTGGTAATGGCTGTAGCTTTAAAAAATTTGCTGTAGAAAAATATTTGTAGATTTTTTGTTGTGGCTTTAGATTTTATTGATTTAGAATTTTATAGAAAGCTCCAAAAAATTGCTCTGTATTTTTGGCTCTACAAAGTACTTGTACAGCTGTAGGTTATTTCAAGAGCCGTGATTTTGAAATTTTTATTAAAAACCTGATTGCTGTGAATTTAGTGCTGTAAAAATAAATGGAGCTGTGGACAGTACGTACAACCAATACCAATCACACCCTTAATCTAGTTCAGACCAGTAAATCATGTGGTGTTCAACCAAAGACTTTCCAATATCAAAACTAGATGTACAATTAGCATGCATTAAGATCAGAAATATACAGATGGTTAACTCAATAAAATAAATTTGGCAGTCCATTAATTAAACCTATCTACCAAACCGTGAAAAAAAACTTTCAAAATCCCCCATAATCTAACAAGAAATTACACAATCATGAACAAAGAAATTATGGTAGTAAAAAAAAAAAAATCAATATTTCATAAAGTACAAAGGATTTATAATCTTCTCAAAAGATGAGATATTTTCCCAAATAAAAAAGCAGGGAAAATAGTCAAATCTGCCCCCAAATAAAAAACTGGTGGATCAGCCCCCTATTAGTCGTCTGGCTTGATGGAATGGTCGATAATATTTTCGTGGCAGTTTACAATGATGGTAATCGACAAGGTAATCAACCTAAATAGTTTTTTTTTAATATACCCTATTGGTTCATCCAGTCAGCCTCCAAAAAAAGTTCTTAATGGTACAGAGTGAACTCGCTACTAAATTAATTTGCGACCTAGCGAGATATCTAGGATTGTAATTCTATGTTCTAAAATATAATTATGTATTTTCTTTTTCTGATTTGGTTGAAACCTATGTTGCATGGAAACTTGGTTGATGTTCATTTTGTGTTTCGAAAACATTTTCAATCGAAATCTCTTGAAAACACATTAGAAACACTTTCTTATAAGTCTCATTCCAAAAATGCGATGCGATGGAAACTTGTGTTTCTATTTTATAGACTCGTGATTCTGTTTTAGAAATGCAAAAAATATTTTTATTTAAAAATAACCTGTGAATATATAAAACATTACTTATTTTTGATAAATTTTATCAAAAAAATAACATTGTACAAATAATGGACCTATATATATTTAAAAGATATACTAACTTTAAATTTAATATAAGTATAAATATATTATGAACTATAAATAAATTAACAAACATGAAAATATCATTTTCTTAAATACAGTAGAACCTCTATAAACTAATACTCGAAAAATTAATAATCTCTATAAATTAATAAATTTCGTCGGTCCCAACTCGGGCCGGAGTAAAATATGACACAAATCTATAAAGTAATAAGATAATAATATTTTTAAAATTCCAATGTAAATATATAGTCCCATTAAAATCATAAATTAATAATCTATCTCTATATATATTTTATATAAGTACAAACTAAACATTATATTATTGGTTTTATATTCACAATGAAAATACTTCTATTTTTCTTAATATTTTAATATATTTTCATAATATTTAGTAAAATTATATCGAAAACCATGTAAAAATTCTGTGAAACATAAAAATATACACCAAATAAGATAATAAAATAATAAGAAAGTCAAATTTCTAAAATTTAAGTAATTTATATACGGTAAAATAAAATATTTTCTTATTTTATCAATAAAAAAATTCAAAAAAAAAAAAAAAACTAAAAAATGAAACTTTTGTAAATTAATATCTCTATAAATTAATAAAATTTTAAAGTCCCAACATTATTAATTTATAGAGGTTCTACTATATATATATCAATATTCAAAATAGATCATTTGAATATTATACAGATTTTCAATACAAACCAAATCATATATCCTACACCATATATTATATACATATTTGAATATCATTTTTTCCATGTATAATATCATTTTATACATAATATTGATATGACAATTACGAGTGTTCAAGAATATTTTAAAAATTATATTAAAATCAATTTTTAAATCTAAAATAAAAACACAAAATTATAGTAGGTTATTAATAACAAAAATAAACTAATATTGTCATATCAATAAATTTTTTTTATATATATTATCATTTTTTATCTTGATAATGTTATAAAATTTCATCAAATTCTAAGGAATCCCTAATTTATGTAATATTAAAAAATATATGAGTAATTTAATCAATTTTTTTTAAAAAAATACTATCAGATATTTTGTGTTTTATCGGATCAATGGTATCATATTGAAGGTTAATAGTGAGTTTTTGGGTTTTTACCGGGTTATTTTTAGTTAACGAATTTTTCATTAAATCCGAACCGGATTATATACAATGTATCGGGTCTGTAGGTTCAACCATGAATTTAGGTCGGATATGAAAACAAATCTTAAAACTCAAACATTGTTATAGAACAACTACCATATTTCGAACAAATACCATATTTTGAATGAAAAAAAAACAAATGATAAAAACCTAAAAACTCAATTGTTATGGTCCGAAACAAAAATAATGGCAGTTTGTAAATCAGTTTTCAATCAATAAATAAATAAAAAAACAAATTCGCGCTTTCTAAGCGCGGATCAAAATCTAGTACGTTGTTAAAACGTTTCCATTCTTTAAAAAAATAATTTTTTACGTTTTAAAATGGCTCGTTTCTCTGTATCTATTTCCGATTCTACAAAATTTTGGGTAGAACTTGTTTCTAAATGAATCACTTTCCGACCACTCGAACTCCGGATACCTTATGTGAACAGATGTGCTCCAAGATGGTTAGCCCTGGTGGATGCAAACTAAGTTTTTTTAGCTTATTTATTTTCGATGCTAAAAAAAAATGAATCACTTTCCATCTGTTCCTCCAAATTATATTGAAACATTCAAATAACCAATTAAAAGGAGAAAAAATTATGGCAGCTAGGTTTCTTATATACTATTACGAAGTGAAAAGTCAAACAAAACTTATCTGGGTCAATTAACATACTAATATTAATATAAATGCAAATGACGTTATCTTTATAATTTTGAAATATTCAACGAAAATGAAGTAAGGGGTGTATTCAATTGAGAGTTTTAGGTGATTTGTGTCAAAACGACAAATCTACTGTTATTAAAACATAAATTTTAATAACTCATTTAAAATCCAGTGTTATAGAACTTGACATTTTATAAAGTACTCTGAAATTCACTGTTATTAGAAATATTTTAAGTTGTGGAGTTTTAAAGTTTTCAAGTGATTTTAGAGTGTTTGGGTGAAGTTTTTTAGCTAAAAAATAAAAAATCAAATCTCATGGTTTTAGGTGATATTCTAAAGTGGTTTAACAAAAATTATTTTATTCTCTGCAATTTCTTAAAATCATCTAAAACCTCGTTAAAAATCAAATCACCTCAAATTTTAGATTGAATACACTCCCTCAGATTAACTTTTTCTTTTTATGTTCCGCTTGCAGTCATTGATACATTTATACGCTTTTACCATGTTAATTGTTCAGGGCTAAGAAGAACGTCTCCAATGAGGAGATTTCATCGAATAATTAGACGAAAAAAAAATTTTATAAAAAAAATGGTCAAAGAGCAAGAGAGATGTTGGGAGGCTCTCAAAAGACAAACAAACTCCATGAGAACTTCCCTTGCCACTTAGCATTTAACGAACTCCCCTTCTAACTATATCACAACGGCGAAAAATAAATATAAATCTTACGTTTAGAAACCACTATAATCTAAAGGAAAAATCTCCAAAATAGCACATTTCTAAGTTTACGTCACAAAAATAATTTTCAAAAACTAAAATGACCAAAATAGCATTTTATCTTTTGAAACTTTTTTTTTTTATTTTTCAAAATTTAAAATTTTATTCCAAAACTCCACTCTCCAATTCTAAACCCTAAAACATAAACCCTAAACCCTAAACTCTAAACCCTAAACCCTAAATCCTAAACCCTAAACCCTAAATCTTAAACCCCACCCCTTAACTCTAAACCCTAAACCCCACCCCTAAACTCTAAACCCTAAACCCTAAATCCTAAACCCCACTACTTAACTCTAAACCCTAATGTCTAAATTAATTTACCTTTGGGGTATAATTGTATATTTATCTCTTTTAATAAAACATTATGTGCTATTTTGGTCATTTTTATTCTTAAAAGTTATATTTGTGACAAAAACTTTTTTAGTGCTATCCTAGTCATTTTCTCTAATCTAAACTCTCTACACAATTTTCTGAGGGTCATTTTGAGATTTTTTTTTTTTTTTGACATCATAATAGACTAGAAGCCTATGGGGCCACCGGTTCAGATAGCCAAACCGGAGGTAAAGAATCGACATATAACATAGCTGAAGGAGAACTCCTCGCACCACGTGCAAGCTTGTCCGCCATTGTGTTTTGTGCCCTTGAGATATATCTGATCGTGAAGTTGGGGAAGAAAGTCTTACTTCGGCAGAATTCTTCCATGTGTGTAGCGAACGCCGGCCATTCTTCAGGTGAGGACACCATCTTCACCAATTGAGAACAATCCGTCACAAATACTACATCTGAGAACTGCAGGGTCTTCATGCACTCCATTGCCCAAATCAGAGCTTCACATTCAGCATGTAAAGGTGGTAGGCTACGTCGAAGGTTCATTGCGCCCATCATTACGTCCTCTGAGTTTATCTTTTGGCAATACCAGCCCTGGCCTGTAAAAGCATCATGTTCTCTCCACGCCCCATCAATGTAGCAAACTCGAGAGGACCCCAATGTCTGCCAACTCCCATCTGTCGGTGGAAACCCCTGATTCTCTTGTACCAAGAGTTGGGCTTCAGCCCAAAGTGATCCTTCAACATCCGCTCTGCGCAAAATTTCTTGAGGACTTACAGTCCTATTATTATGAATTTTGTCATTCCTATTTTTCCATATATACCACATAATCCATGGAAAATACTCTGAATCAACATCCGTTGGAAGTCTCCAAAAAAGATGATCCAGACTAGTAAAAACGGAGGAAGATGGAAAGATTCCGGGAGGGGAAGGGATTCGAGATAAAGCCCATGTTTGAAGTGCTGGTGGACATTCAAAAATAACGTGATAGATGGATTCCTCTTCTGCCCCACAAATACCACACCGGAGATCACACTCTGCTAATTGAAAATTGTTCATACAAGTTCTTTTAAGTTCATCAACAATTAAGAAGGCCTTCAAAAGTAAAAATAAAGAAATTTCAGAAGTGAAACATTTATGTGATAAAAAAAACATTCATGCTTATATTGGCTAGGTGATCGTCGATTCAAATCAAAACTATTTTTATCATCTAGTTGGTCATTAAAATTTTATGCCTCTAAAGAAACAGTATTCCTAATAAAACTTTTTTTTAGCATCGGTTGATAAAATAATGACCAGTATAGTATTAGTACCATGACTTTGATTCTTATATTTTGTAATCTCGACGATTAACGCGGTCAGATGAGCTATATTTAAGAAGACGTCATTCGCTTCTCCAATCAATTAATTGCAGACCAAAAAGACAAAAAAAAATGACGATGTCATCCTCAAATCGCAACGATAAAGCACAAGTGTTCATCAATTTCCGAGGAGCAGACCTGCGTAGCCACTTTGCCCCCTATCTCCATGACGTCTTGCACAAAAATGGGATCAATGCTTTTATAGACGATAAATTGGAAGTAGGTGATGATCTTACGGATCTTTTTGAAAAGATTGAGGAGTCCACGGTGGCGGTGGCGATCATATCGAGCAGGTACACGGAGTCAGATTGGTGTTTGAACGAGCTGGTGAAGATAAAAGAGTGTGTGGATCGACGCACTCTCCGGGTTATTCCAGTATTCTATAAGTTAGAGATATCCATTGTGAAGAAACTGAAGGGCAGTTTTGGTCTTCAGCTATGGAAGCTGTGGAGAAAAGAAAATCATTGTAATCGAGACGACCGAATCCTTAAGTGGGATGCAGCTTTGCAGGACGTTAGCGGCAAGAAAGCGATGCGATATTTAGAAAACAGGTAACTTAACGTACATAACATAGATTTTTTTCAACATGATGTGATTCTGACCTTTTATTGGGAACATATAACGAACTAGGTTTTTATCTTTGATGTGAAGAAAAACCCTGAGACTAGTATTTAGGATTGCCTTTTACGTTTTCAGTTTGGTGTTATGTGGAACTGTAGTTTAGCTTTTGGTATTTACTATTTACTAGATTTTGGACTCGACCTTTAACTTTTGTGATTTGTGATTTAGATTAAAATGTCGAAACTCGTACGTTAAATGTTCTGAGTCGGGAGAAAAAAATAAGAGAAAGTTCAAAACCTCAACCAAAACAGAACTAATATAAACAAAGCACATAGCCCATTTATACCTTTTTGCTATTATTACCTTTTTTTTAATGCCTAAAAGACTATGCTCTTAATTCAATACTAGAAATTGACCCACACGCCCATACGGCTGTTAATCTTTACGTTTTTTATAAATTGATATTTTTTTTCGTGATTAGTATTATATATTTTATATGCGTCATAATATAATTAATTGCGTAAATATTTGAATATTTTTAGGTTTCTATACATCATAATCGAATTCAAATCAAATAGGGTAATATTGTTACTTTTGGTTATCATAATCGAATTCAAATCAAATAGGGTAATATTGTTACTTTTGGTTATTTTTAGGTTAAGTTTAGTTTAAATTCAAAATATCTGAACTGAATCTGTTAATATTGTTAATTTTGTTACAAATATCCGAATCGGCATCAGATACAATAGTTTTTGGATATTTGTAGGTTTCTACATATCAAAACTAAATTTATCTGGACTTGGGAAGATCCGATTCGAAACACACATGAAAATTTATATTACCCGAGTGAAACCTAGTTTCAAAACTCAAAAAAAACCTGATACTCAAAAGAAAAAACTCGTACCCGATTAATATGTAAACAAATAAAAAAAAAATTTGTTAACCATTTTGAATTCTTGTCGCAAATAAAGTAATTTCATTCAAATATGTCGAATAAATGCTGTCAAAATATTATAGTAAATATAATTAATGAAGTAGTTAAAAAAGTGAGAAAATGAATTTAATAAATGATGTCAAATCATTTAGTAAATATAATAAATGAAGTGATTATAATTGATTAAAAATAAAAAAAAAATATGTAAAAAATCACTTAAAAATAGGCAATTATTATTTTGTACTGCTATCCACGTTTCCAAAAAATTCTAATTTATAATGCTATAAATGTTTCCAAAAAATTCTCATTTGTACTTCAATTTCAGTAATATAGACTAGATCTCGACCCGCGCAACCGCGCAGGTTTTTGTTTTCATTTATTTTTATATAAACATTTTGTTTTCAATCCTAAATTGATATATATTATAATACATATGTGTCTATCAATTTTTAAAACATAATAAGTTTACAGTATATTTTTTTCATTGAATAGATTATTTCAAACTTTCACATGTATTTGTATCTTCTTCTATATATATATATTTTCGGATTATTATTTCATTATTAAAATCGTAACTATATATATAATGATTAGTAAAATATTATTTTATTGTTATATTCAAATATATTGTAACATTTCACAAATTTAGAAAGTTTTTAAAAAATTAAACTTTTCGCTTCATAGATTTATATTATCGAGTAAATAATTAAACATTTAGTTTTTGTTTAATTTTTAAAATAAATTATATAGTTTAAAAAGAAATTCACTTGTTTAAGGTAGTAAAGATTAATCATTGTTCGTATGATTTTTGTTAGTTTAAAAAAAAACTTTATAATTTTAAAAGTTAACATCGACAAATATTTAAATAATTAACATATGGAGGTATAATATTACAATATTAAATTATATCTATTTAATTTATACTATCTATAAATCCAATGGATCATCTATTGTTTAAATCCAATTATTGATAGCCCAATAAAAATTTCTGGTAGACCCAAAATTTAAATGATAAGATTAGAGATTAAATTTAAATGTAATATGAATTTATAGAAATAGGTCCATTAGATCCATTTTTTTAAAAAATCACACATAAATCAAGATTGTGATTTCTGATTTAATATATAAGATATCTCTTAGGGTCCGAATGATAACACGCGTAACAATTGGAAAATAACTGCAGTACGGTTGTAGTGATAACGAAAATATATAGATACATATATACATATATATATATATATATATATATATATATTGTTATTATTAAGTACGGTTCTGTGTGATTTATAATATTTGGAGTCTAAATTAACTTCTTTAGGAAATATAAATTGTTTCATATTGTTTAAGGGTGGTGTATTATATTACATGGTTTAATGAAGTAGATAATTATCTCCTGTTATTAGATTAGTGGTTCTCAATAGTCAACACAGATATTTATTTTAGTACGAAAAAAATATTACATGGTTCTGATAAAAACTTCTCAACTAAAAATCTAATATTAAACTCCTTAAGTAATTGTGATACCACCGCAAATATTTTAGTCTAAAATGTAATTGTGATATTTTGAATTCTCTGTTAACAATATTTTAAATAACAAAAAGTGTTTTGAAAATGTTGCTTTGTTAATGTTTTAACCAATTATTAGGATAAGACCTGCGCCTTGCGCATGGTGAATTTATAAGAAAATTATTTAATAAATATCGTATATAAAAATAAAATTTATATTCTTGATCGAATTAATATTTTTGGCCATTCAACACTTTTTAAAAAACTTTTTTGTTGCATAATTTGTTTACTGATGAGCTGGTCCCATTTTTAAAAATATTTTAGGTCAAAAAATCACTTATTGCATACTCGTTATGTTAGACTTTTAACAATTTTAGTAATTTATACTCGTTATGAAAAATTCAAAATACAACATATACAAGAAAACTAAATTTTTATTATATGATTAATGCAATTGTGTAATTTATTTTAGTGATAAATAATTGAACAAAAATGATAGAAAGTGTACAAATTGTTAGCAAATCTTTATTATTTAAAATTATTAATTGCCATATATATCTTAATCACATTAGGTAATTCCGTAGGTTTTATTTAAGGAAATAATATATAATATTTTTAATTTGATTAATGAATGATCCATAATGAACATACTATATAATATAACATTCTCTAGCAATTCAATTTTGGACTAACAAAATTTTCAATTGATTCTCAAACCGCCATGTAAGTAAAATTAGCATTCTAATTACGTGACAACTCGGCAAGACACCTTTTTAATTAGTACAAACTACATGTTATAAATTTTTAAATGTTTCTGTATTAATATATAGGGATTTTACAAAGGACAAATTTTTTTGACCATTATTAAATGAAAACCGTGTATTTTAAATATCAAAATAATATCTGTTTTAAAACATGTTCAAATAATATGAATTACTTTGAATCAAAAACCAAAAAATCTCTAAACTGAAAGTTAAGATTTCTCTTTCCAATCAAAACCAAGACTAACAAGAAATCCGTAACAAAATGCTATTAGTTAGTGTGATATTTGAAATCAAATTAAAAGCAAATTTTATTTCAAATATATACTAAAATTATATTTAAGTAATCACGATTTATATTTGCAAAAACAAATTACCGTCACTTTTAGAATTTTTGGATCTTGATTCATATTGAAGATCTTGTTTGAACAAACTTTAAAATATATTTTATTTTGTATATGTCATTTTATGTTTTAAAATACACATTTTTATTTAACAACATTTTAGATGGAGGAGTTAAACTACTAACAAAAATTAGTTGAGTTTTTTTATATTAGATTTCTAGTTGAGAGGTGGTGTTTTTATAAGAGAAAATATTTTAAAATTTATAGCCAAGATTATATTTAGGAAATTTGAGTAGTGAAAAAAATGAATTTAATAAAAAGCATTTTATATGTATTTTGTATTTAATCGTTCTCAATTATTTTAAAAATGGTGGTGGGTTATATTTTAATGCTTTATCATATAAAGTTTGTATTTTTTTTGTTATGATGTATCTTCTGAAGTATACCTTTAGCCATGAAAGAGGAATCTTTATTTTAAACTAAAATCTCCATTAACAATATATATATTTGAAAGTATTTCTAAATCACAGTTCAGTCACTATGACTATGGTGACATTATTGTTGCATGAGCCTCATTGGGATTCCCTCTCTGTTCCTCTGCAGTAACGAAGCGGATTTCGCGGATAAGATGGCAAAACATATTCAGGATTACCTAAACAAAGATAAACCGCCGAGAGAAGAAAATCCTAAACCCCAAGGAAAAAGAGAAGAAAACGTTAAGCCCCAAGGAAAGGGAGGAGACAACCCTAATCCTGAGGAAGGCTCTAACATGGCATCAAGCAGTATCAAACCAGGAAAACAATGCCTGAAGTAATTGGAGGAAAAGCTTGATGTCGACTGCAATGACGACGAAACTCGTTTTGTTGGAGTTGTTGGTATGGCTTGAATTGGCAAAACTTATATGGCCGAGTGATCTCTATAGCTTGAATCCTTGTAATTCCTATTACATGTATACAACAACAATTTTATTATTTAATGTCACATCCACAGAGACTAAAGTTGCAATATACTTTTATAAGAATGTAACTAAGACATGCCGAACTTAATGATCTTTAGTGCCTAAACATAACAATCTATATTATAATGATTGAATTTTTCTATCTCCTTGGAGTGTCCACCAAAATAAATGAAATGACGAGGTGGACCACTACAAGAAAACATCAGGGATTCTGAGGGAAAAAATCGTCGGAATTTCGTCGGAATAACGTTATTCCGACGACATACCGATGAAACACGCCGTCGGAAATAATTCCTCGGAATTTCTTTTTTCCTCGGAAATCCCTCGGAATTTTCCGACGGAATTCCGAGGAAATTCCGAGGATCACCAGTTTGTCGGAAATGTCCTCGGAATATACCGAGGGAGAACTTCGTCGGTATAATTCCTCGGAAGTTCATCGATCGATGCGTGTTTGGACATATATACATCGATCGATAGGAGTATACCGACGGACCTTTTCCTCGGTTTATTTCGAGGAACTTTTCCCTCGGTATATTCCGAGGGAACTTGTCCCTCGGAATATACCGAGGGAACTGGTTCCTCGGAATAAACAGAGGAACCTGTCCCTTGGTATAGCCCGAACGTTTTTTAAAAAACGCATCGATCGATGCGTTTTTGTTCAAAAACGCATCGATCGATCTAGTGAAAAATATAATTAAAAATATAATTTTTAAAAAATAAAATTTCTGAAATTTAAATTCGAAAATATGAAATTAAAAGTAAAATTGAAATCATATTAATTAATATTCAAAGTTTCACAAATAAAAATAAAACATTCCGAGTTTGTGGAAAAAAAAAAAACTACGGGTCTGGCACGTCCGGGAACACCTCGTTCGGGTACATCCTCTGCATCATCTCCATCATTTGATGGTTCAGCCTCCTCTGTACCTCATAGCCCGCCTGTTGAGCCGCCATCTGGGTCTCCAACAAAGATATACGATCATCTTTGTCCTTCAACTGGGCCGTAAGTACTTCTGGATCAACAAAGGGCGGTGGTGCAGAAGAAGGGGGAACCGACCGGGTGCGACGACCCAAACCGACCAAACGTCCCTTCTTCTTTGGAACCGACTGAATAGAAAAAAACCAAATTTAGAAATTTAAACCAAGAAATAAATGAATTGAACTTTTAAAAACAAAGAACTTACGGATTCAACGATTTCGTTGATTCGAAACCGGGACAAGTTGGTCGAAGCCGTCGAAGCGTCATCCTCGGTTTGAAGCTGAGACACTTCGCCTACCACCTGAGTTTGGACCAGGTCGACCACGTCCCTCACAAGACCGTCATCAATCTGGCCGGTCTTCTTGTTGGTATACGCCCTCCTCATTAGGGCGAGATCATCAACCGGCTCGCCATCATTTTCTTCAGCCTTGAAAAAAAACATAAATTAAAGAAACATTAGAAATTAGAAAAAATGCACAATAAATTTAAATTCTGAAACTCAAATAATTGAAGAGAAAGCGGTTGAACTTACCATGCGATCTCCGAGAGTGGCAATAGATTGAGCACCCAAGTTATGCTTGTAAATGCCCTTCCCTTTACGGTCGCTCCTGCGGTTGGTGGAGTTGGTGGAAGAAGTTTCTTTCGTCTCTTCCTTATCCCAATGCGCACACAACTCCTTCCAGACCGTGTCGTTCATCGACTTTGGGACCTTTTAATAAAAAAAAAAAAAGTTTAATAAATTAAAAAATAGTTTAATAAATTAAAAAATGGTTTAATAAATTAAATCGAACCTTATTGATTTCCCACTTCTTCTTCCACTCGTGGATCTGCTTTCCATAGTTGTCCATTACTTTATGGACGAAGTGGTGATAGATAAAGAGCGTCTCATCGGAATTCCAGTTGAACTCTTGCTGAAAAAAAAAACACAATTAGTAGAAAATTTATATTAAAGATTAAAAATATAAGTAAAAAATTAGAATACTTACCGCAAACTGACGAAACCACAGAACCTGCTTGTCGGTTGGGAAGTGAGTGAAAGTCGGATGTCCACTGTCGAGGGCCGAGTACATCATACGGTTGATCCATGCGCTGATCCCGTTCCCGGATCGGTTGAACCTTATTAAAAGAACAAACAGTTAATAATGAATCCAAATTTAAAGAAAAAAAATGTTTAATTACCATGTTTGACCCCGTCCATGTGGATACGGAGTGAGATACGGAAGATGGTCACGACCGGGCTGTTGAACCAACTCCGCAACACGCATCACTCCCGGAGGACCCGGAGGAACAGGAGCGGATGCAGCAGCGGGAGCGAGAGGAGCAGGAGCGGGTGCAGCAGAGGGAGATGTATGGTTGGAGCTGTGGGGCGAAGGGGAATCCTGAAAATGGCTGGAATCCCGAGACTGGCTCCCCGTACCACCACGACCACGACGCTGTCGAGGCCGGGTCTGATCATCATGAGACCTGTAAATTTAAAAAATATATTTAATAAATACAGAAATATATAAATTAATTTTTTTTAAAAAAAAAATCCCAAATAATTTAATCACAAAAAAAGATTTATATATATTTAAAATTTTTAATAAATATATAAAAATAGTTCTAATAAACAAAAAATAGTTGTAATAAATAAAAATAGTTTAATAATTACAAAAAATAGTTTTAATAATATATAAATATTAAAAATATTTTTAAATCCCAAATAATAGTTTTTAATCACAAAAAAAGTTTTATAGATATTTAAAATGTTTTGTAAAATCCAAAAAATCGAATTTATATAGAAATTTTTTTTTGTAAAGTCCAAAAAATTGAATTTATATAGAAAAATCGTTTTGTAAAATACAAAAATCGATTTTATATACAAAAATCGATTTTATAAATACAAAAAAAAAAAATTATAAAAAAATTCTAAATCAATTCAACAAAACAAATCATTCAACCAAATCACAATTCTAAACCTATTATACAACCAAATCACAATCCTAACCAATCACCCTAACAAAAATCTATCAAAACTACACAAAAACCTAACAAATAGAACCTAAGAGAGTGGGATAGGGTCCTTACATGATTTGTGTAAGAAAAGGGGGAGATCGCCGGAGATATCGTCGGATTTCAGGGGGAAATCGCCGGAGAAAAAAGAGAGGAGTCGCGCAGATGAAAAAGAAAGAAATGGGGAAGAAGAAGTGGCTCGTGGTTATAAAACCTAGGGTCCGACGGACATTATCCGTCGGAATTCCGTCAGAATTCTAATTTCAATTTTCGCGAAATATTTGCCCGGTAAAATGAAAATATTCCGAGGACATTCCGACGTATAGTAAAATATCCGTCGGAATTTCCTCGGAATATTCCAAGGAAATACCGAGGAACTAGTGTTTGGGGTTTCAAAACATCAATTTTTTTTGCCGTATTTCATTTCTTATACAATTGTAATGCATACCATTGAGGATTCTTTGTATAGATGAGCATAAACCATGAAATAAAAAATTTCAAAACTAATTGAAAGTATTCCCTTTACCGTTCATTAAAAGGTATAAGTGTTTGTCTTATGTTGCGAGATTTCGTTCATACAATCGGAAAAGTGTTAATTATACGGTAAGGAACAAATTTTTGACTTCATAATGAACATAAGACACTTAATAAGGGTTATATAGGTGATATTCAAACGGCAAAACGTTGTTTTCGGTTTAAAAACCCTATTTCCTCGGAATTTCCTCGGATTATTCCGAGGGAACTCCGAGGAAACCCTCTTCTTCCTCGGAATTTCCTCGGAATATTCCGAGGAAATTCCGAGGACTAGTGTTTGGGGTTTCAAAACGTAATTTTTTTTAAAAAAACGCATCGATCGATGCGTTTTTGAATAAAAACGAATCGATCGATCGAGAATCTCAATTGTTCCTCGGAATGTCCTCGGAAAATCTTGTATGTTTTTTTAAAAACGCATCGATCGATGCGTTTTTGAATAAAAACGAATCGATCGATTACTAAGATGGACCGGGCCGTAAGATTGTGATCGATCGATGAGAGTAACCCATCGATCGATCGAGAATCTCAATTGTTCCTCGGAATGTCCTCGGAAAATCTTGTATGTTTTTTTAAAAACGCATCGATCGATGCGTTTTTGAACAAAAACGAATCGATCGATTACTAAGATGGACCGGGCCGTAAGATTGTGATCGATCGATGAGAGTAACCCATCGATCGATCGAGAATCTCAATGGTTCCTCGGAATGTCCTCGGAAAATCTTGTATGTTTTTTTAAAAACGCATCGATCGATGCGTTTTGAACAAAAACGAATCGATCGATTACTAAGATGGACCGGGCCGTAAGATTGTGATCGATCGATGAGAGTAACCCATCGATCGATCGAGAATCTCAATTGTTCCTCGGAATGTCCTCGGAATGTCCTCGGAAAATCTTGTATGTTTTTTTAAAAACGCATCGATCGATGCGTTTCTGAACAAAAACGCATCGATCGATTACAAGATGGACCGGGCCGTAAGATTGTGATCGATCGATGCGTTATAGAACAAAAACGCATCGATCGATGCGTGTTCGGAAAACAGAATTATAAGGCAAAACCCGACCTTTTCTGGATCTAAACCTTAGAACTCTCATCCCCTCCGATTTCCCCTATAATTCGCCCCCCCTTTCTCTCTCTATAATCATCCGATTTGAACAATTTTGGGCTCCATTCCACTTGATTTTTCGAGCTCTACCTGATTCCTACACTCGTCTTCACCCTAAGACAGGTATACTCCGCGAATCTCCACATTCTGAAATCGTGTTCTTGAGCAATTTTTTGGGTTTTGTGAATTTCTTATTTCCGTGTTGATTCCTTGATCAAATATGCATGAAACAGATGTTTAAACATGGAATAGAACACAATTGTCTGTGATCAACGAGTTTGGAACAGGATTTGAGATGATTTAGGGATTGAGAATTTTTTTCAATTTGGTTTTTTTTTATCACAACTCGATTTCGCTTTTCATTTTCATGTTGCTTTGAGTTCTTAATTGATTATAACCATGTTGAGAGCAATGATTCTATTTTGTAGAGAATGAAGCGCACGAAAATGTCAGCAAAGAAGAACACACAAGAAGAGGGTTCGTCTCAGCTGGAGAAGCAAAGGCCAAAGAAGTGGGATAAGTCTGATACCACCCACTACAACAACATGAAGAAGGTAGCCGTTCCGGCTACACAACTAGCATGTCCTGAGACGATGACAATATTGGGAATCCAAGCAGACATTGAAGGACTGTTCCAGAACATGGGTCTAGGCCAACTATGCAACCTCAACGAACCCACTTATCCGGAGTTGGTACGCCAGTTCATAGCATCCGCATACGTCACCCGTCCCGATGATAGCCATCAGGAAGGTTTTCTGGCATTCGTAGTGCAGAAAGTATACTATGAGGTATCTTTCACAGACCTCTGCGGACTATTTGGATTGAGTGCAGGGGAGAGGACATCTGGTCTTTATTGGACTTCAGAGCTGTTGAACTTCTGGGAAACGATTGGCACAGGGGTTTATAGATCTTCTCAGGCAAAGGAGTCACTTATCCGGAGCCCAGTACTGAGATATGCCACACGCCTCATTGGCTCATTGCTATACGGGACAACCACAGCCGCATCAGTCACGCAATGGGAGTTGTGCCTCCTGTACCAAGGTGTGAGGCATTTGCTACCGGCATTTGGAAACTCTACATTCCCACCTGCTACTGCCTTCAACATGGGAGCGGTGCTGGCCGCAAACTTAGCAGGATACAAGGGGAAAGTAACCAAATCCAAGAGCAATGCATGTGGATTTGGTGCAGTGATTACTCGGATCCTTAGACATGTGGGTGTAGACTGCAAGAACCAGCAGGTAGCACTGGACAGATCGAACAACATTGCTTGGAACTACCTGGATGTCATTTCTCTAGTAAGTAAGGAGTTCATAGCTGGTCCCCACTCGAGGATCCATCGGGATGGTCCTTACGTCTACGTATTCCAGGACCGAGCGAAGAAAACACTCTACTGCCACCTGCCTCAGATCGGTCTGACTTCTCTACTTTCAGAGGCTGCAGTTGAGTTCCTACCCCCTGCTACCGCACTAGTAGACAAGCCATCCTTCTTCACGCCAAAATATCAGACCAAAGGCAAGGGCGTGGTTGATGAAGAAGGAGAAGATGAGGCTGCACAAGCCATTCCAGATGATTCACAACCCCATCAGCTACTCCCATCAGACTCCAGCCAGTACAAGCTGCAAGAGCTTCCACCGAACGCCACTTCGCGCCAGCAACAACATTGGAGAGATCAGAGCATAAAGACAAACAACGACATGCTACACAAGATCTGGGCTGCCATTTCACGTATCAGGCCGTGTCGTTGCCAAAAGGATGATGTAGTTCATCGGGACAACTCTCCATCCAGCTCTGGTTCGGGTTCGAGTGGTACACACAGGGTAAGAAAGAGGTCCAAGAGACCCAACGATGCAGGAACATCTGGAGCAGGAGACGAGGAGTAGGAGCTATCACCGGCTATTTTATTTTCTTTTCTATTCTAACGTTTTATGGTCTTATTTTCTGTTAATTTTGAACTGAGTTTTTTTTTGGGTTTCTTAATTATGAGTTCGTATTTCTTTTCAGGTTTCTTCTAGTTTTATTTGGTTTTGTTTTGAGTAGTTTTTAATTCGTATTCAGCTTTGCCTTGCTAGATAAACCAAATAACTATTATCCGAGGAAAGAGGTTATATCAAGTGTTCCTCGGAATTTCCTCGGTATTTCTTAAAAAAAAAAAATAATAAGTTCAATGGTAGTCTGTTTCCGAGTCATCATCACCAGATGAATCTGAATCTGGATCTTGGTGAAACTCTCCAATCACTGGTTCATCCTCTACGTGAACGACGGCTTCCTCTCCAAAGTCGGTTAAATCGACTACAAGGCCAACTCCAGCTAAATCTTCTGCTGCACTTAAGTTGCCGGATGTGCTTGGTTGTAGTGGGTCTTCCAGCTCAGAACTTCCCTGAACTCGGCCTCTCGGGTTGAGTCTTGTAACAGTAACCCATGGATCATCTCTGTTCCTTACCCGGGGGTACTTGATATAACAAACCTGTAACATTTAGAAAAATTATAAATTAATACACATGATGATGAATCATTCTGAATAATTAACATTTAATTACCTGATCGGCCTGAGAAGCAAGAATGAAAGGATCATAATATTGCAGCTTTCGCCTCGAATTTACTGATGTAACACCAAATGCATCTGTTCTCACACCTCGATCTGGGGTGTTGTCGTGCCAATCACAATAGAAAACAGTACAGCGCAATCCAACCATGCCCAAATACTTAATTTCCAAAATCTCATGTATGTGTCCGTAGTATACATCATCTCCTGATGCAGAACAAACGCCAGCATCATAAGTCGTACTCGAACGTCTCCTCTTCTGAGTTGTGAATGCATATCCTCGAGTACAAAATCTCGGATATGACTTCACAACAAAGTTTGGTCCAACGACCATCTCACGTATCCAATCGTCAAATGTTTCACCTCTGGCCAAACCAGCAGACACCTATTAATAGCACATATATATATATTATATCAATAAATGTGAATTAGTATAAATATGTGATAAAATATATTTTAATTTGTTTAAAGCACTCACATAAGTAAACATCCATCCACTAAATTCTCTCTGCTTCATTTCTTCTAGTTCGTCCTCTGTGGCGTATCTATACTCGAACCGCTTTTCTGCCATGAAAATCCTGTATATGATGACAATAATGTAATTAATTAAGATTTAAATTTCAACTTGTTAAAATAAAAATTTGTAAGCTCATTTATTTACCTCTCATATTGAAGAACGTCTTCGCAGTTGGTGAGCAAATATGTTTGCAAATGACTGCGCTCCTGCTCAGTAAGTCGACGGTCCTTTGGTTTTCCGCTAAGTCGTCCAACATCTGTGAAAATGTCTGGAACCGTAACATGATATGTTGCCCGTTCGCCTCTATCATCATGCCGAGCAGGTCTTCTGTTTTTGGTCTGAACTTCTGCTGGAAAGTAGTACTCGGCAAAGTTTGAAGTTTCTTCATTGATCATCTGTGCGACTATAGAACCTTCCACCCTACTTAAATTTTTCACCATCTTCTTCAAATGGAACATATACCGCTCATACAGATACATCCATCTATACTGCACAGGACCACCAAGTTCCAATTCTCTTGCCAGGTGAATAACAAGATGCTCCATAACATCAAAAAATGAGGGAGGAAATATCTTCTCAAGGTTGCACTGAATCACGGCTATGTTAGTCTTCAAATTTTCAATACCTTCAAGAGTCACTGATCTCGTGCATAAATCGCGGAAGAAACCACTTATCCCTGCAATTGCTTCATGAACATTTCGTGGTAATAGTTCCTTGAAGGCGAACGGAAGGAGGCGCTGCATCATTACATGGCAATCGTGGCTTTTCAAGCCAGTAAACTTTCCTTCCTTTCTGTCGATACAGTTACGCAAATTTGATGCGTAACCGTCTGGAAATTCCACATCGTTTGAAATCCAATCAAAGAACGCATCTTTTCCCGCTGCATCAAGTCGGTATATGGGAAAAGGAGCCCTACCATTCTCATCAACATGAAGTTCTGAACGAGCACATATATCGACTAAATCCAGTCTTGACTTCAAATTATCCTTTGTTTTACCTTGAACATTAAGGATCGTGTTCATGAGATTGTCAAAAAAGTTCTTCTCAATATGCATGACATCTAAATTATGCCTTAGCAGATGATCCTCCCAGTATGGCAGATCCCAGAAAATACTTTTTTTGTGCCAGTTATGTAGTTCTCCAACAGCATCTACCGGAAAACGCTCATGTCCACCGACTTCTGGCGTCCTTTCTGCACCAAAATCTCTTAGTTGTATCTTCAAATCTTTCCCACAAATTTCCGGAGGTGGACTGTCAAACACCCTCTTGTTCTTCGTAAACAAATTCCTACTCCTACGATATGGATGATCAGGTGGTAGGAATCTCCTGTGACAGTCAAACCAACACGTTTTCCTTCCGTGTTTTAGTTGGAAAGCATCAGTGTTATCTTGACAATATGGACATGATAGCCTTCCATGCGTTGTCCATCCAGACAACATACCATATGCTGGAAAATCACTTATTGTCCACATTAGTACTGCCCGCATTTGAAAGTTTTCTTTACACGAAACATCGTATGTTTCAGCACCTTGAGCCCATAGTTGTTGCAACTCATATATTAGTGGCTGAAGAAACACATCAAGTGATCTCTTAGGATGCTCTGGTCCGGGAACGAGAATCGAGAGAAACAAAAACTCTCGTCGCAAGCACAAGTTTGGGGGGAGGTTGTATGGTGTAAGAATGACGGGCCATAGAGAATACTGTCTTCCACTCTTGCCAAACGGACTGAAACCATCAGTACATAATCCAAGGTAGACATTTCTTCTCTCATACGCAAAGTCGGGATACTTTGATTGGAAATGCTTCCACGCTTTTGCATCTGAAGGATGTCTGATCTCACCATCTGTTGAGTGCTCCGCATGCCATCTCATTGGTTGCGCTGTGCGTTCAGACAGATACAACCTCTGCAACCTTTCCGTCAAAGGTAAATACCACATCCTTTTATATGGCACTGGAACTCTTCCACTCGTATCTTTATAACGAGGCTTTCCACAAAATTTGCATGTAACCCGCTGTTCATCCACCCTCCAATAAATCATGCAGTTGTCGCTGCATACATCTATTACCTGATACGATAAACCAAGACCAGCTACGAGTTTCTGAACCTCGTAGTATGAACCAGGAGCTACATTATCCTCGGGTAGAATACCTTTTACAAAATCAGCAATCGCATCCACACAGTCTTCAGCCAAATTATAATCTGTTTTAATGCCCATCAATCTTGTAGCAGATGATAAAGCTGAATGACCATCTCTGCAACCTTCGTACAATGGTTGCTTTCCAGCATCCAACATATCATAAAATCTCCTAGCTTCTGCATTGGGTAAATCTTCCCCTCTAAAATGATCATTTACCATCTGCTCAGTACCTACACCATAATCTACATCCGTTCTAATTGGTTCTTCTAATCTAACCGCTGGCTGAGGTTCGCTAGTACTACCATGTTCATAATCAGTTTCCCCATGATGATACCAAATTTTGTAACTTCGTGTAAACCCACTCAAATATAGATGAGTCCAAACATCCCACTCTTTAATAACCTTTCTATTTTTACAATTAGAGCAAGGACATCTTAACATACCTGTTTTTGCTTCCCGTTGTCGGTGAACTAACCCCATGAATTCGGTTATACCTCGTTGGTATTCTTCCGTAAGCAATCTCGTGTTCGGATCCAAATGAGGTCGATCGATCCAAGAACGAAAATAATTTGAAGAAGACATATTTTTTATGAATCAAATTTGTGTGTAAATAGAGTAAGAGGGAGGATGAAGATATGGAGTGAAAGAAGAGGAAGAGGAGTGCTTGTATTTATAGTTTAAATCCTGCCGACATACCGAGGAAATTCCGACGGAATTCCGACGGAAAAGGCTAGTTCGTCGGAATTTCCTCGGAATTTTGTAAAATCCCCCAACGGCTCTCCAACGGCTATAATATTTCCTCGGAATTCATCGGTTTTTTCCGAGGAACACATTGTTCCTCGGAATTTCCTCGGAATATTCCGACGGACTGAGGTTTCCTCGGAATTCCGTCGGTATATTCCGAGGAAATTCCGAGGAACCCCAATTTTGTGTTTCCTCGGAATTTCCTCGGAAATTCCTCGGTATATTCCGAGGATTTCATTTTCCGTCGGAATGTCCGTCAGAATACCGCTGTTTTCTTGTAGTGGACACTCTAAGCAGAGAGCAAAAACTCAATCATTATAATATAGATTTTGGCGGAACCCATCTTTATGTTTTTGTTTTAATATATTATCTATTTGTAAAAACTTAATTACAATAACTATCACTTAGTGCAGCGGTTTACACATTTTTAAAAAAGCTAACAACCCAAGTTCGAATAGAAACAATGGGTATTTTACATGTTTTTATGATTAAGTTTAATTAAAGGCAATTATGACTTTTACAAGTCGTATTTCTCTTTAGACTTTTAGGTTTTCTACAATATTGACTCCGACGGCTCATAAATTTTCACGAGTTATACATCAATTTCTCCGTTTTTGCCATTTTCATGAAAACATCATGAATCTTTATATATACTACTCGATTATAGGATGAAATGAGTAATTATTTTTTTTAAATCCCGATTTTCGGACCGAATCAGTCTAAATCTTGCCCGAGTTACGTTTTTCTGGCGATTTAACGGCTTTCGGCGGTGAGTTTTTGTACAGAGCTGTGTAATAAATTAATGGTTGTTGGGTCATTTTAATTAACTTCCGGTCTATCGCACCCGGTTTCTACATAAGCCTTAAAAGGTAAGACATTTTAATTAATGGTTGTTGGGTCATTTTAATTAACTTGCGGTCTATCGCACCCGGTTTAATTTACCGTCTAATTGTCTACTCGTCTATTCTTTTTCACCGTCTCTAAGTTAAAGCCTAGGGTTCTCCCACTTCGTCGCTTAACTATGACCTCTGATGATAAACCATTACACTCTAAACCGCTCTATTCAGTGTCGCGTATCATTGAAACTCTTTAATTTGATAGAATTTTATAGTCCTACTGAAAACTTGATTAATATAACTTTTCTTTGTTGTTTGTTCTACTTTCCGAAGTTGTCCACTAATATATGTACGCCATGGAGGGATTCATTAATTTCTCAGACTTCAAATCCGAATTAGAACACATTGGTAGTTTCAAGGAGGAGGTGAACAAAATCGTTTACATAGCCGACAACTACAGGAACAACCAATGAAAAAGAAACACAGCTTCTTGGACGGATTAAGAGAGTTCACATAGACCTGAGAGGAGCTCATGGAGATTCATTTTTTTTGTTTCTGTTAAAAGATCTCGCCTTGACCATATTTATAGGGTTATGTATATTCTCTTGCTCTATGTCTAATTAAAGGTTTCACTATTGTTTGGGGTTTCTAAACTGTGGTAGATAACTATTTTCTTATACTTGCACAGCTTGCAGATTTATTGGGTAGCTAATGAGAATGACAATTAGTCAGCGTATCAGATGTTGAATCTCAGCGGATATGTGGGTCTCTGTCCGACATATTCATGGGAAAAATGTTGCTAGATGTCAAATTCATGAAGATAAATCGGAAACTCTTTTAGACGTCCACACATAAGATATGAAATATCAACACATAAGAAATCATCGGTTATTCTCATATCAACCTAATCAATCTATTATAATATAGATTATATACAAACAATTTTTTTTTTTAAAAAAAAACAAAATCCCATACATAAGACTACACAATGCATCAATAACGTATCCGGCCCCGCGCTTGCGCGGCGGCTATACCCCTGGTTAGTGTAAGTAAATCAGTTGAAAACTATAAAAAAATAATATTAGAACAAGAATAATTCATAAAGATTTAGAAATCATGAAGCTAAGACAGTTTTCAATGGTAAACTCTATTTTTTTTTGTTAAAATAAAATAACTCAATAATAGATTGAGTTATATTCCAATGATACTCTAGAGTAATCCCACATTTTACTCTATTTCGACAAAGAGTTCAGAAGAAAAATGACAAATATGATCAAAATTAGAGAAAGATCAATCAATCAACGAAGGTGAAACAAAGTCTTGTACATCTTTAGGGGAAATGGTCGAATAATATCTAAAGTATCACTATATGTTCATTTAATATATCAAACTATATACATAAGCTTTAAAAATGTTCAAATATTTATTTTCTTGTTTAAAGTATGTCAAAGTATATACATAAGCTTTAAAAATGTTCAAATATTTATTTTCTTGTTTAATTTTTTGGTGAAATTATATCTCAGTCGGTACATTAGCTACTACATTATCTAGTTTAGCTAATGCGGATGACATATCAACTAATTTTGCTTACATGGATGATGTATACAATGACATTAGTTTTTTTTCAATTTAAAGCAAAATAGTCATTAAAATAATATTAATAAAAACATAATCATTTTATAATTCTAATTATTTTAATAAAAATAACCAAAAATTAATTAAAAATCTATCTTATGTGTGATTTCTATATGTTTATAATGTTTCAGTCCTATCACTTACTTCTGTTTTTGCTCTCAATTAATCTTTATTATATTATTTGAATTAAAGACATTTAAATCATTAGTGTATCTATGCAATTATGCTTCGAGCAGTGATGCAAATAAAAAAAATGCAGATAAAATATAAAATACAGATCAATCATAACAAATGCAGATCAAGTAGATTATGCAAACTAAATGAAGATCAAAGATTATGTAGAAAAAATGCATAACTAACAGATCAAATTAAACAACTGAATCATCATATTCTACTGATTTAAATATAAAAATGATAAATTAAATATCAAAATTAAAATACTAGTTTTAGTTAAAGATAAAATAACAGATATGTGTTATAATATATTTGTTGGTAACATATAGCTTTCTTAATCGAATATTACTATACACAAACACCAACTTATTTGTAACATATTAAAATTTTCTTAATTCATGAAAGATAACTAATTTAAAAACGTTTTTTTTGTTTTTGGAATTCATTTTGAAGATTGTAGATATAAGGTAATCTAAAAAATTTTAAAATAATTAATTAAAAACGATATAATTCACCCATGTGTTACATATTGACAAGAAATGTTATAAAATTATGAAAGAACAATATATATATATGTGATATTTTATCATATAAAATATGAAGTGATTATAAAATAAATTTTTGAATATAAATATTTGAATTTATAAATATATTAAAATATAAATTATTAAATAAATTGCATGAATTCATTAAATTAATTTATATGAAATTATCTTAGATAACAATTACTTTTCGTAAACAAGTATTAATTATTTTAATTAAAGCTAAAATACTAGTTTTAATTAAAGATAAAATAAAAATGCATATATATATATATATGTGTTATAATATAGGGAAATTGCCACAAATCCACATTCATAATACCACTTTTCATGTTTACACTAACCACTTTTACCCTCACTTTTAATGAAGGATAAAAGACACTTATACCCCTAGTGTTAATTAATCTAGACTTAGGGTTCAGAGTTAGGGGTGAGGTAGAGTTTTTGGAATGTGAAATTTAGGATTCTAATAAATATATAAATAAATACTTAAAATATATATATAAAAAAAAAAGTCTCAAACATAATTTTCGATTTTCAAAAAGAATTTATTTTTTAAAAAAAAAAGAAAAAAAGTTTCGAAAACAAATCTTCAAAAAAATAAATTTATAAAAAAATTTTGAATTTGAGAAAGTATAATTCGAAAACATAAAAAAAATTATTTATTTAAATAATGATTTATTATATATAGAGAACAAGAGTATAAGAGTATTTTGCCACTTAATGAATAAAGTATTTTTGAAAGTGGTGGTAAAGTTGAAAAGTGGTACCATGAAAGTGGCAAACATAAAATTTCCCCTATAATATATTTGTTGGTTACATATAGCTTTCTTAATTGAATATTACTATACACAAACACCAGCTTATTTGTAACATATTCAAATTTTCTTAATTCATGAAATATAACTAATTTAAAAATGTTTTTTACTTTTTAGAATTCATTTTGAAGATTGTAGATATAAGGTAATCTAAAAATGCAAAACTAATTAATTAATAACGATAAAATTCACCCATGTGTTATATGTTGACAATAAATGTTATAATATATGAAAGAACAATATATATATATATATATATATATATGATATTTTATCATATAAAATCTGAAGTGATTATAAAATAAAATTTTGAATTTATATATATATTATCTTAGATAACAATTACTTTTCGTAAACAAATATTAATTATTTTAGCTGTTAATTACTAATCCCCTTGTTTCATTTTAGTTGTAGTTTTAGGTTTATACACACAGATTAAGAAAACATTTCATTTTGCACATTTCCAATATAAAAATATCATTACCTATACAACTAATCATATTTCAACTAATAAAATAATCAGCTGAAGAATATTGTTAATAAATTTTGTATTGAAATACTAAAATGACACTTATTTTGAAACAAAAATTTTATTTTAAAACGATAACTAAACTGAAACGGAAGGTGTATTAACATTAAAAATATATAAAAACTATGAAAATTATGTTTTCCTATCAGTGTATGCGATCGGTCGTTAGCATGATTTCAGCGTCCTTTCTTTTTAATCTTCAGATCAAAGAAAATAGCACTAACATTAATCTGCATCGAGATCATTTATTATTTTATAATGTAATTTTGTTCTGCATTTAAAACCTTGAATGACAAAAAATATGTAGGCAAATCTGCATATATATATATACTGTGTTTAATCTGCATTTATACTATATTCGAATAGTGACACAGATCAGAAGTTGCATCAAATAGAAAATGCAAATTATATAGATCAACTAGAATAAATATAGATCAAGCAGATCCTATTTATTTATATTCCCTCTGTTTCCATTAACATAAATGTTTCAGAAATAATTGATAAAACTATATATTTTAAGAAAATTAATTGACTTTATTAAATTAATATAGGCTAAAATTATTAAAACTTGAAAATTACAGAAAATGATACTCCTTCTGGAAGGCTAATGACCTAGGCCTATGAAAAATTGATATCTCAAAATACCCCGGATCGGATAACGGAATCGGATATAAGTCCAAAGCCTACCTTCTGTTTCAAAAAGATATATGTTTTAGAATTTTAATACATATTAAAAATATATGAAATTTTGATTACCAATGTATTATTTTTTTAATTAACTATTCTCATAACTTTAACCAATAGAATTTTAATAAATATAATTAAGTTTTTAAAAATTTACAGCTAATCATTAATTAGTACATTGAAAATGTAAAAACAATTTGTTTTTCTAAAACATGAATCTTTGCGTAACTGAGGGAGTACATTTATTATAGTGATTTAATGTATTTTCTTAAACACTAAAAATTATCTTTATGGAACAAAGAAAGTATGTAAGAACAAAATATATGTTTGATATTTCATTGTGCAAAAGTATTAAGTAATTATAAATAACTCTAATTTTATTAGTTGATGCAATACAATAAGAGTTATAAAATATAAAAATATCTGCATGAATTCATTAAAATTATTTATATAATAATATTAATCACTTGTTGAAAATATTATACATAATTTTTACTGGTCATATATTTTAATACGATACGAACATGAGAAATTGCCACAAATACCACATTCATAGTACCAATTTTCATGTTCACACTAATCACTTTTACCCTCACTTTTAATGAAGGATAAAAGATACTTATACCCCTAGGGTTAACTAATCGAGACATAGGGTTTTGAGTCGAAGGGTGGGGTACGGTTTTTGGAATGTGAAATTTAGGATTCTAATAAATATATAAATAAATACTTAAAAAATATATAAAAAATAGTTCCAAACATAATTTCGATTTTCAAAAAGAAATTTTGAAAAAAATAAAAAAAAAATCGATAAATAAAAATTTTAAAAAGAAAATTAAAAAAGTTTGAATTTGAAAAAGTATAATTCGAAAACATAAAAAAAAATTAATTGTTTTTTATTTTTTTATTTATTTAAATAATGATTTATTATATACATAAACAACAAGGGTATAAGAGTCTTTTGCCACTTAACGAAGAAGTTATTTTTGAAAATGTTCCATTAGTGGCGGTAACACTACAAGAAAACGTTTCTATAACAACGAAGATTTACGAGGAAAATGTTTCCTCGTAAATTTACATGACATTTACAACGAAATTACGACGAGTCCAAAATTCGTCGTAAACTCCATGTAACTTTACGAGGAAACAATTTCGTCGTAAAAGTCAATGTAAGTTTACAACGAAAGTACGTGGAAAGAGAAATTCGTCGTAACCGTTACATCGACATTACAACGAAACATGTTACCGTTATATTTAGGTGAAAACGTGTATTCAATGTGCTTTAACTTACCTAAATTCGTTGTTATATATTCGTTGGAAATTCGTTGTTATATTTCACCTACCAAACTCGAAAAATTTCTATATATATATGTCATTTCCCACAATTCTCTTCCTCACAACACAAACGAAAACAAAAAAAAATCAGAAAAAAAAAATTTCAAAACAAAATCTAAGAAAAAAATGGCCGGTGGCGGTAGTATTTACGAGTTACGGAGTTGGATGTAGTTGCACAAAAGATTCTGACGGGAGGGTGACGAACGCATTTCTGAGCGGGCTAGAGACATTCATGCACCAGGCGGGCTGTACACCGATCACGCAGGAAAACGGTAAGATGTTCTGCCCCTGTAGGAAATGCAAGAATTCAAAATTTGCACGTAGTGAAACTGTATGGAAGCATTTAGTATATAGAGGATTTACACCACAATACTACATTTGGTATCAACACGGAGAGGGTTATGGGGGAAATTAAGCTAGTAGTAGTAATAATAATTTTGAGGATGCTCATCATAACGAAGAACCGAATCATTTGCATAATGAATATAATTATCATCAGGAGGAGCAGATGGTAGATCATGATAGGGTTCAAGATATGATTAGTGATGCATTTTTAGAAACAACTACAACAATAGCTGATGGAACTAGAAATGTAGAAGAACCTAATTTGGATGCAAAAAGGTTTTATGAAATGCTAGATGCTGCAAATCAACCAATCTACACTGGTTGTAGAGAAGGTCTCTCTAAATTGTCTCTAGCAGCTAGGATGATGAATATTAAAACAGATCAAAATTTACCTGAGAATTGCATGGATGCATGGACAGAGTTGTTTAAAGAGTATTTGCCAGAAGACAACGTGTCTGCTGAATCTTATTATGAGATTCAGAAATTTGTTTATAGTCTTGTGTTGCCTTCGGAGATGATTGATGTTTGCATCGACAACTGCATGATCTACTGGAAGGAAGATGACAAGTTAAAAGAGTGTCGATTCTGTAAAAGACCATGATTCAAACTGCAAGACCGTGGGAGGAATAGGGTACCGTACCAAAGGATGTGGTACCTACCAATTACAGACAGATTGAAAAGATTATATCAATCTGAGAGAACTGCTGCGTCGATGAGGTGGCATGCTGAACATGTCCAGAGAGATGGCGAGGTTGCACATGCTTCAGACGCAAGAGCGTGGAAACACTTCAACAAGGCACACCCAGATTTTGCTACAAATATTCGGAATGTCTATCTTGGGTTATGCACCGATGGATTTAGTCCATTTGGAATGTCTGAGAGACAATATTCTTTGTGGCCAATCATTCTTACGCCGTACAATTTACCGCCGGATATGTGCATGGAACAAGAATTTCTATTTTTGACCATATTAATCCCTGGGCCGAAGCATCCAAAACGGTCTCTTGATGTTTTTCTTCAACCGTTGATAGAAGAGCTAAAGCAATTGTGGTCGAAAGGGGTGAGGACGCACGATTGTTCCTTGAAAAACAATTTTATGATGCGAGCAGTTCTGCTGTGGACGATAAGTGATTTCCCTGCTTATGGGATGTTGTCTGGCTGGACAACACATGGAAGATTATCTTGTCCATATTGTCTTGGATCGACGGATGCTTTTCAACTGAAGAATGGTAGGAAGAGTTGTAGGTTTGATTGTCATCGTCGCTTTCTTCCACTTTCCCATCCGTACAGAAGAAATAAGACATTGTTTCGGCACAAAAAGTTGTCAGAGACAGTCCTCCTCCATATATCACCGGCCAGCAGATCGAAGCAGACATTGATTATTACGGAGCTCAGGAAACAGTTTATGTTGGAGAAAACTGGCATGTTCCTGGAAATATGTCTGATGGGTATGGTGTCTCTCACAATTGGCTTAAGAAGAGTATATTTTGGGAGCTACCCTATTGGAAGGATCTTCTCTTACGCCACAATCTGGATGTCATGCATATTGAGAAGAACTTTTTTGAGAACATCATGAATACAATACTGAACGTCCCTGGGAAGACAAAAGATAACAAAAAGTCAAGGATGGACTTACCTGATATTTGCTCAAGAAGTGAGTTACATATCAAGAGCAATGGAAACGTTCATGTTCCCATCTTCCGGTTGTCATCAGAAGCCAAAACAACTTTGTTTGACTGGGTTGCATCAGAAGTTAAGTTTCCTGATGGTTATGTTTCAAATCTGTCAAGATGTGTTAAACGAGGTCAAAAGTTCTCCGGAATGAAGAGTCATGACTGTCAAGTGTTTATGCAACGACTACTTCCATTTGTTTTTGCCGAGCTCCTTCCAGCAAATGTCCATGATGCACATGCTGGTAATTATAAATTTATAATATATATACATATGTTATGAAATGTTATTAATTTGATTACTTTTGCAATATACAGCCATCAGAGCATTCTTCAGAGATCTTAGCACACGTACGTTCAAGGAAGAAGTCATCGAACAACTTCATGAGAACATTCTGATCATATTGTGCAACCTGGAGAAGATATTTCCTCCTTCATTTTTTGACGTCATGGAGCATCTAGTTGTCCACCTACCGTATGAAGCATTGCTTCGTGGACCTGTTCACAACGGATGGATGTATCCGTATGAGCGACAGATGAAACATTTGAAGGGGAAAGCAAGAAATCTTGCAAATGTGGAAGGTTCAATAGTTGCGGGGAGTTTGACAGCCGAAACATCTAACTTCACATCATACTACTTTGCTCCAACTGTTCGTACTAGAAAAAGAGTTCGTAAAAGATATGATGATGGTGGAGTACCAACATCATATGCAATTGATGGTGTTCCTGACATTTTCTGCCAAATTGGACAGTTTGTTGGTAAAACGAAAGAAGTATGGTGGTCATGTGAAGAGGATAAACATAGTGCCCACACTTATATTATGCTCAACTGCGAGGATGCAGTGACCCACTACTTTGAAAGGTAAATATTTTTGTGAATGTTAACTATGTGAATGTTAATTATATGAATTGAAGTTAATTATATATGACTTGATCATTTGTTTAATTTGCAGTATGTTTGTATCTCAAGTTGAAGAAGCAATACCAGGAATATCTGCAACTGATGTGAACACACGGAAAGATAAGCATTTTGTCAAGTGATTAAAATCACAGGTACGTAATATATCTCATTCATATATTAATTAAGCAAGTTTTTTGATACTTCAATATTAATTAAGAATATCTGTTTTTTGCAGGTTGATTATGACGATCCATATTATCCAGTATGGTTTCACGATTTGGTTCAAGGTCCAGTAGCAAAGGTCACCACATCACCTATGTATTTCACCCGATGATTTACCTTTCACACATACGAGTATGGGAGACATCGGGCAACGAGTAACTACGGAATATGTATGAAAGGTGAAACAGACTTTTACGGAATCTTGCAGGAGATTATTGAAGTGGAATTTCTGGGTTTATTGAAGCTAAAATGCATCCTCTTCAAATGTGAATGGTTCAATCCTGTTGTGAATCGAGGGATTCGGTATAACAAATTTGGTGTTGTGGATGTCAATTTTGGGAGAAGATACAACAAATTTGAGCCTTTCATTTTAGCTTCACAAGCCGACCAAGTTAGCTTCCTTCCTTATCCTCGCCTTCGAACTTCCGGGATAAACTGGTTAGCTGCTATCAAAATTACACCTCGTGGACGCATTGTCGCTGGAGAAGAACCGCCTTTGCAAGAAGAAGATGCTATCACTGAAGTTGAGGTACCTGAACATCAAACTGATGAAATCCTTTTGATCGACCCGGAAAACTTTCAATATGAAGATCTTCCTGAAGATGCGACAGATGAAGCACGTGAAGACGAGTTCGAGGGAAGCGACGATGATGATTATACTGATATTGATGAGAACAAAAACGATTTAGAGTGATGCAATATTGATGAGAACAAAAACGATTTTGAGTGATATAATATATGTAACAAATGTTGTATTTCTCTATTGTAATGTTCGTTTAGGGAAATATTGTTTTTATATCATATTAATGTATGTGTAACAAATGTTGTTTTATATAATATGTATTTCTTTAGATTTTAAAAAATTATTTGGAGTTTTAGGGTTTAAGTTGGAGAAAGAGTAAGAAGAAGTAAAGAAGAAGATGATGATGTTAGATGATATGTGACTTTGGGGTTTAAGGATTTCATTCTCGGGGTTTAGGGTTAAACGTAGTAAAGTCCTTGTAAAAATAACACGGGGCTGGTAACTTCATCGTAAATGAAAAAAGACGGGCCTGTAACTTCGTCGTAAATGGTTAAATCAATTCCTCGTAATTTCGTCGTAAATGAAAAAAGACGGACCCTGGTAACTTCGTCGTAAATGAAAAAAGACGGGCCTGGTAACTTCGTCGTAACATTACGTGGAGTTTACGATGAATGCCTTTCTCTATACATGGAAATAAGGAGTTCAACCTCAAAGCCAAGCACGATGAGGAACTGAGACAAGCCCAGATTCAGGCCGAAACTGAATTGAAAGAGGTACCAACTGACACAATCAGGGGCGAAGCCACGTTTAGAGGTGTGGTGGCACGTGCACCCCCTTATTTATTGATATTTGAAATGTTACACCTAAAGTTACTATAGTTTCAGTTGATCAATTGGTAAAAACAGGGTTTGCACCCATAATGTCCTGAGTTTGAAACCCATTGCATGCAGATTTATTTTTTATCACTAATAATGTACCGATTAAATAATTCTTCTGGCTTCACCCCTGGACACAATTTGATAGTTTCATAGGAATATGGAGACTCTGGTATTTAAGTGGTTTAAAGAGGTATAAATTAGGTGATAAACACTACAAGCATTGCCTTTCCAATGAAGAATGGAGAAGAGCTAGCACTATCTTTGAGCTCTTGAAGCCCTTTTATAGCATTAAGACTTTAATGTCAGGCAGAAACTATCACTATCTTTGACCAGGTATATCTGGATCACTTTCTCTATACATGGAATTAAGGAGTTCAACCTCAAAGCCAAGCACGATGAGGAACTGAGACAAGCTCAGATTCAGGCCGAAACTGAATTAAAAGAGGTACCAACTGACACAATTTTATAGTTTCGTAGGAATATGGAGACTCTGGTATTTAAGTGGTTTAAAGAGGTATAAATTAGGTGATAAACACTACAAGCATTGCCCTTCCAATGAAGAATGGAAAAGAGCTAGCACTATCTTTGAGCTCTTGAAGCCATTTTATAGCATTACGACTTTAATGTATGGCAGAAGCTACTCTACTTAAAACTTGTATTTTGCTCATATTTGGAAGATTCAGTGCTTGTTGGAAGTTCATAAGAGCAATGAGGATGTCGTCATCCAGACAATTATTTCTAACATGAGGGAGAAGTTTGATAAATACTGGGAGGAGTATAGCGTGGTTCTTGCAATGGGGGCTGTCTTGGATCCTAGGATGAAGTTAAAGCTTTTGAAGCGTTTTTATGGCGAGCTTGATCCATTCACCTCCCAAGAAAAAGTTGATCATCTTGAGGATCAGCTTAGGAAGTTCTTTGATGATGACCGAAGACAGCTCTCTTTGACTCATGTTGTGAGCTTTACAAGACCATATTCTCGTGCTTCTGAGCAATGAACAGAGACCGAGAACTTTGGTGTGTTGGATATAAGTTTCTGACGTTTATATATCTAATTTGAAACTTTTTCTAATATTCATTCTAAACTTCTTATTATGTTTATTGAGAACATGATTTGTTTGAGTTAGATGATATTCCAGAGACTGCGGAACCAGGAAAGTCAGCGTTGGATATATATTTAGAGGAGCCAAAACTAGAAATGAGAGTTCATCCTGATTAGAATGTGTTGCGATATTGGAAAGAGAACATGCATCGTTTTGGCGCGCTAGCATTCATGGCAATGGTCATTCTCAGCATTCCTATTACCACTACGGCTTCTGAATCTTCTTTCAGTATTGGAGCTCACGTAATAAGCAAGTACAGAACTCGCCTTATTCCTAGAAATGTGCAAGCTTTATTGTGTACTCAGTCTTGGATTCATGGCTATAAATTTGATGGTGAAGGTACAATCTTATATAAACTTTATATTCTTTGCTCAATTAAGTTTATATATTAATATTCGGTTTCTTATGAACTGTAGATGAAGATGATGAAGATGAGATAGTCATTATCCGGGAGGCTTCAAGTCAAGCACTAATAACTCCAAATAAAGACGATGTTAGTACCATGGAACTATAGCTGGTGGTGGTCTCATCCCTCACATCAACATAATAATAACAACTTTGCTTTCTCTGTTTCTTAAGTGTTTTGAGAGAGTCTTTTAACTCTTTTGTGATGATTAAACTTTAGCATATGGTTTCTGTGTGTTTGTTGCTGATAAGTGATAGGTTTAGTAGAGATGTATAGTGTTCAACAATCTCTACTCTTTTGTGGCTTTTGTAGTTTCTTGGTTCATTGTTCTGAATGTTATGTACTCAAAATCTCCATCTAATGTCAGATTTTTTTTTAGATATTTGAACAGTCTCGAAAGTAATATTCTTTCGTCTGATAATATGTTTTAACGTTTCACTTGACATATGATAGCTTTGAAAATATTTCTACAGATATGTAATCTGTATTTTGTACAAAAGAGCTTGAACATCTCTACTTCACTGACAATATAACTTGCAGTGACATTGTCCAGTGCGTTGACAACAACTGTCGAGTTTCTGCTGAAGTGTAGACCCATTTACAGAGGTTGGCGATCATCTTCGATATGGTTATATAATTTTTTTACATTATGAACATCCTCATAATCGGATGTATTTTTTTACGTTACTACAATACCAAAACGGTGCGTCAGCTAATTGGTTGAGTAAACATAGAATGTCTTTGGTGACAAGTATGATTGTTTATATTCTTTCAAGATTGACAAAGACGGATATTTGAAGTCTCTACAATGGCAATATCTAACGTAGGTTCATTATAAAGATGTTGAGTTGATAGGTCAACCATTAACCCATCTGATCCATGTAATTTAATAAATGGGTTGGGTTGATCCATGACCCATTAACAGTCAACTATTTGGGTTATGGGTTGGGTTGACCCATCTGACCCATGTTAGTAAGATCATGTTGTTGGATACGTCATATGTGGCATCTATGTTAGTAAAATTAATGTGTTATGTCACCAAAATTAGATGATGTAATAACTGATGAACTGATGTGCCAATTGAGATATGATTTGCCAAAAAAAACTTAAACAAGATATATGTTATTTACAAAAATTAAAATTTAGTTATATATTTACACGATTGTATAAAAACATATAGTAATATTTTAGTATGGTTTGATCATATTCCTTCACAGCTTATGTGAGTCAACGAAGACACCTTTATGAGCTTATTTGTCTCTTTATGCTGGGAAAAAAACGAAAATAGATTTATAAAAGTACGATTAATAAATTAAAAACATATGAAAATTGCTTCTTATATATCTCAATTCCCCTAACATTTCCATTTCTGGTAAATAATTGTATTCGTGGAGACGAAAAAAAATTGATTTGGTTGATATATACGTGATATCACTCAAATTACCCTAAGGAGTGATTTATTCTCTCTCAAATAAGAGGTCGAGCTGTAGTACTTAGGGATCGAATTCACAGGGAGCTAGGGAACCAATTAGATCTAAACAATTTATGAATAAGCTAGACTAATAGTTTTAAAGCAGTAAATAAATATAGCAAAGCAGTAAACAAGTTGACCAAGACAATTGTTCAGCTTGGCAGAGATTTGTTTGATGGAAAGATGGTTGCTAGATCTAGGATTTCTATTCAGGTAATCAGGATTATAATGATATAGAGGCTAATTGTTGCTTGGAAGATATTATAGAACTCAAACAATAACAATAATCTACCAGCTCTCACATGTGTAGATTATCTATTACTAGATCTAAGATCTAAGATCTCAGCTCTCACATGTTGATCTGTAGAAAGTGTCGATCGATTATTCTATAGGAATATCGATCGATACACCTTTCACAATATCGATCGATTAATCTATTGGATCATCGATCGATATCGCTTCTAGCAAACTTTACGATCGGGTTGAATATGTGTTCACTAGGGTTCCTAAATCAACTCTCGTATGTTTCTAGCAATCCTAGCTCAATAGAATTCAGTTCAGAGAAAAGACCAAGCGATGGCATTGTGCCTAATGATTCTAAGATCAGAGTTCTAGTTCATGACTCTAGAACACAAGCAGTAAGAACATTCCTATGATGAATATCACAACTTAGCAGTTCTATATTTTGGGTTAATCTCTCATAACCTATCTGAACCATAAACCTAACATGTGGATATATTCAGACATGAAGTTTGTCACATAAATCATAGATGAATAGATATAAACTTGCAATAGATATAAAACCCAAAGACAATGGAGTTCCAGGGAGTTCCAGGAGGACTCTGAAGGAGTTCCTCCTTTTTCTCCTAACTAAGAACAAGAATCAAAGAAAGCTTTTATAGCGTAGCCGTCAACAATGGCTTATAAATAACATAAATAGGGTTTATGGTCGACCAAGGGTATTCTGGTAATTTGTGGTTGCTTCTGGGCTTCAGTCGGTCATTAAATATGCTCGGCCTGCATTCTGGCATCCATATCGATTGATGTCAAGAGTTCTGCATCGATCGACATACGTTTCTCTTCTCGACAGCTTCCTCTCGCGAGGCAAACTGACCACTCCTAGGTAAAACAAGCATAACTTCTGCTACAGGATGCTGATTGACCTCAGACCGGCGGCATTGGAAATCTAACTCAAAACGATATCTTTTGTCAAAAGATGGGCTCAATCTAACGGTGGAAAGGTCTCCATTAATAGTTAGACATCTGACGCGTCTGTGCAGTTCTGCACCTCAAAAGGCTTCAAAATCACCATATTTCTCCAGAACGTACCTGGACCTGTAAACACTCTAAATAGACTCTATATAGTAATAATTAGTTATTAAAACACTTATAGTCCATGGCTAAAAGTGGGTAAAATCCATGGTCTATCAACTCCCTTAGACTTACCCTTTTGCTTGTCCTCAAGCAAAACAGACGGGCAGCCTCTCTGAAAGAGGTTTGAAAACAGCAGGGACTCATAGGATTTAAAAACTTAGAATCATCACCTTTACAATATTGCAATCCACATCTAAGAAGTCCTAATCACAAAAGCACAGTATACCATATCCTAGCTTAGCAACCAAATTCACCTAGCCAACAACTTAGCAAATTCTGTCTGACATTCCCCTCTACCAACCTCATTTCTTAGCATAAATAAAAGTGCAGGCTTTACCTTGGGAGTATCGATCACATGATGCAAGGATTTTCAAACAAATATCTGGATCTGCAGGTAAAAGTTAGTTCATACCTTTTCTCTCTACTAATTTCTCTCTTTAATCAACGTCTGCTTATATTGCAAGATCATTGACCAAGATTGGACAGGCTTCCATGAATCAAGCCTTAATGGTGGTTGCCACCAAGTCATGTTCACTTCTTTTTGACATATTTCCAAGATTTCATATGAATCGAACCTTGATAATTGCCGCCACCAAGTCTCGTTTGAAGTCTTTTTGTTGGAATCCTTATGAAGCAATCATTAATGGTTGTACCCACCAAGTTCTGTTCGGATTCCACCTAACTAACACATATATATATATAATTTATATTTTTCTTTCTTTTTACTTTTTTCTTTCTTTTTCGTTTTTTTTTTTTTGAAAATAAATACCTCTACCTACAAATCTAGGGTCGAAATAGAGAAAGAAAAGATGATAAATCTACACAGGGCTTTACCTTCCAGACTTGTTTAAAGAATCCGATCCCATGTATACCAAGCCCCAAGACAAGCAGTTGTGTCAAGTTTATTGTTGGAGGTCAGCTTTTGTTCCTTCAAAACAACCTTAGCAAGAGTGGATAGTTGACAGGTTGATCCACTTTAGTATCTTTAGTGCTATCTGCAATCAGTAAGTCTAGAATGGTCCTAAAGAGTGGTTATATATCTAGCAAAATCTATAAGTTCATAATCCTCTTATTGACTCAATAATAACTTAATTTGAAAACATTTTAATAAGACTAATAAGTAAATAAATATCAGTAAACCTCCCCCCAGACTTAAACTACACTGTCCCCAGTGTAAATTTAGTCGGAGCTATGAGCTATGGTTAGAAATAAATCATAAGGACTCAATGTAACAAGTAAGAACGATATACCAGACCGGAATGAATGTCGACCGATGTAAGGATGTTGATATCGGTCGACGCAGGTAAAGCAATGTCGATCGATGTCGACAGGTTTGCGTCGGTCGATACATATGGCAATCGTTTACTCGGTTCTTCTTTTTTTTCCGATAAACAGTATCCTGCTACAGTGATTTATACCCTAAGGAGTGATTTATATTCTCTCAAATAAGAGGTCGAGTTGTAGTACTTAGGGATCGAATTCACAGGGAGCTAGGGAACCAATTAGATCTAAACAGTTTATGATTAAGCTAGGCTAATAGTTTTAAAGAAGTAAATAAATATAGCAAAGCAGTAAACAAGTTGAACAAGACAATTGTTCAGCTTGGAAGGGATTTGTTTGATGGAAGGATGGTTGCTAGATCTAGGGTTTCTATTCAGGTAATCAGGATTATAATGATATAGAGGCTAATTGTTGCTTGCAAGATAAACAATAACAATAATCTACCAGCTCTCGCATGTGTAGATTATCTATTACTAGATCTAAGATCTCAGCTCTCACATGTTGATCTGTAGAAAGTGTCGATCGATTATTCTATAGGAATATCGATCGATACACCTTTCACAATATCGATCGATTAATCTATTGGATCATTGATCGATATCACTTCTAGCAAGCTTTACGATCGGGTTGAATATGTGTTCACTAGGGTTCCTAAATCAACTCTCGTATGTTTCTAGCAATCCTAGCTCAATAGAATTCAGTTCAGAGAAAAGACCAAGCAATGGCATTGTGCCTAATGATTCTAAGATCAGAGTTCTAGTTCATGACTCTAGAACACAAGCAGTAAGCACAATCCTATGATGAATATCACAGATTAGCATTTCTATATTTTGGGCTAATCTCTCATAACTTATCTGAACCTTAAACCTAACAGGTGGATATATTCAGACATGAAGTTTGTCACAGAAATCAGAGATGAATAGATATAAAATTGCAATAGATATAAAAACAAAGACAATGGAGTTCCAGGAGGACTCTGAAGAAGTTCCTCCTTTCTCTCCTAACTAAGAACAATAATCAAAGAAAGCTTTTATAGCGTAGCCGTCAACAATATATCTTGAAGATAAATACGAGGATCGGAAAAAATGGAATATATCTTTTTTTATGCTATGACGGCTTAAGGGCAGAAGAGAAAAAGCGTAAACCAACCTAGGAGCCAATATATAAGGAGTCCTAGGAGAGAAGCATGGGGGGAGATTTTTTCAGAGCAAACTTAGCACTTAGAGCAATTAGGCAACGTTCCGTTTTTGTTATTTCAAGCTGCGACTCAACAAGGTTTGGCAGTCTTAGGTTGTTAGAACTAGGAATCTTGCCGATAGCTCTCATAGCCGAGGCTTCTACCTTGTTGTAACGCTCATACGCGAATTCGGAATAAAATCCTTTTGCTCTCTTTTACGATTTCTTATTTCTTTTCGTCTTTACTTGCGTGTGGTTTAAAAGATATCTGGGACCTCTGGGAAATTAGGGTTTTCGTAACTTTCCTAATTTAAATGGAAATCGACAGTGCGAATTTCGGTTCACACAGTTTGGTGCTAGAAGGAGGAGGTCTGTGGATCAATCTAACCCGCAAAAGCCACTCAACAATCAGGAACGATATGCAAGACTCGAAGTGCGCGAACGTCATCTCGTTCAAGGGGGGGATCAACGGTCTCCTTGTTATCGAACTGACGATCCGAGATGTCGACGTGGCTAGGGTGCTAATCGACACCAGAAGTTCGGCCGATATCATCTTCAAAGATACTCTCGAGAAAATGGGGATCGATCAATCCGAAATCGTGAAATACCCTAGCCCACTACTGGGACTTTCGGGAAAAATAACCATGGCCTACGGGTCGATTAATCTCGCAGTCAAAGCCAGAACCGTGACAAGAGTCACAGAGTTTCTAGTCGTTGACCATCCCGCATCTTACAACGTTATCATGGGAACGCCATGGTTGAACACCATGCGTGCCATCCCATCAACGTACAATCTTTGCCTCAAGTTTCCAACCCCTAACGGAGTCGAGGTAATATGGGGAAACCCAAGAGTGTCACAGGTGTGTTACGCCGCAGAACAAAAACGAAAAAGACCAGACCTCGAGACCACTCCTAGAAAGGCGGAGAAAAAGATCTCCAACAAGGATTCGCGAAGTCAAGATTCGGCGGAACTCTTCTGGCAGTCTCGTAACATCACGGCCCTAGGGGAAAAAAGCGAACCGACTTGCGAACCTGTGGTCACAGTCTGTCTCGACGAAGCATCTCCGGAACGATGCGTCAAGATCGGAGCCAATCTCCGCGAGCCTTTGAGGACAGAGCTCATAACCTCTCTAAAAAAGAACCTCAATACTTTCGCATGGGCCGCGGAAGATATGCCAGGGATCGACATTAACATAACGTGTCACGAATTAAATATAGATCCGACCTTCAAACCCGTCAAACAAAAAAAGCGGAAGCTAGGACCTGAAAGGGCTTCCACGGTAAACGACGAGGTAAAAAAATTGCTTAAAGTCGGGTCAATAACGGAAGTGAGGTATCCAGACTGGCTCGCTAACCCTGTAGTAGTTAAAAAGAAAAACGGGAAATTGCGAGTTTGCGTGGATTTTACCGACCTAAACAAGGCCTGTCCAAAAGATAGTTTCCCTCTGACACATATCGATCGATTAGTAGAAGCAACGGCGGGTAACGAAATTCTGTCTTTCATGGACACCTTCTCAGGTTACAATCAAATTATGATGAACCTTGACGATCGCGAGAAGACTGCGTTCATTACCGATCGCGGAACCTATTGTTACAGAGTAATGCCCTTCGGCCTCAAAAACGCTGGCGCAACTTACCAACGACTTGTGAACTGTATGTTCTTAAAACAACTCGGTAAAACGATGGAGGTTTATATCGACGACATGCTCGTAAAATCCCTCCAAGAAAAAGATCACGTTTCACATCTCGAGGAATGTTTCGCGCAGCTAAATTCTCATAACATGAAGCTAAACCCGCCAAAATGCAGGTTTGCTGTGGCATCAGGGGATTCCTCGGCTACCTAGTCACATTCCGCGGCATCGAAGCTAATCCAAAACAGATCAACGCACTGATCGAGATGGCTTCACTGAAGAATAAGCGGGAAGTCCAAAGGCTGACCGGTAGGGTCGCAGCACTTAACCGATTCATTTCACGATCAACGGACAAGTGCCTTCCCTTCTACGATGTCTTACGGGGAAATAAAAAATTCGAATGGTCGGAAAAATGCGAAAACGCTTTCCAACAGCTGAAGCGGTATTTAGCTTCCCCTCCAGTCCTCGTAAAACCCGTGGAGGGAGAACCTTTGTTCTTGTACATCGCTGTATCGGCAACAGCTGTGAGCGGCGTACTGATCAGGGAAGAACGCGGCAAACAGAAACCTATTTTCTATATAAGCAAAACCTTGCTGGATGCCGAATCTAGGTACCCGCTAATGGAAAAATTAGCATGCACGGTCGTAAAATCGGCCCAAAAACTAAGAACATATTTCCAATCCCACACGATCGGCGTCCTCACGACTTTTCCCCTACAGACGATTCTGCATAGCCCGAGTCAATCGGGCCAGTTGGCCAAATGGGCGGTCGAATTGAGCAAGTACGATATCGAGTACCGACCGAGAACAATCGCGAAATCTCAAGTGCTTGCAGACTTCTTGGTCGAACTACCGACAAAGACCATAACCAACGAGGAACCAAATTCCACTTGGCTCCTCCACGTCGACGGATCCTCGTCCAAGCAGGGATCAGGCATCGGAATTCGCCTCACATCTCCGACAAGCGAGATCTTAGAGCAATCATTCAGGCTGGAATTCCACGCCTCAAACAACGAGGCCGAATACGAAGCACTCATCGCAGGGCTGCGTTTGGCTCACGGCTTGAAGATACGAAACATCCATGCTTACTATGACTCCCAGTTAGTGGCAAGTCAGTTCAGCGGAGAGTATGAAGCCAGAGATGAACGGATGGACGCGTACCTCAAACTGGTCCAAAAACAAGCTCAAGAGTTTGACTGTTTTGCTCTTACGCAAATTCCCCGTTCCGAAAACGTCCAGGAAGATGCTCTCGCGGCCTTAGCATCAAGTTCTGACCCAGGACTTAAAAGGGTAATTCCGGTCGAGTTCATCGAACAACCGAGCATCGGACCACCAATCGTCGTCAACCTCATAGAAGGTCAAGATGACGAAGAAGAAGAAGTTACAATACAACCGCAATCAGAGCAATCCGATTACGGCTACGATACCCCATGACTGCAGACAATTCGAGACTACATTATCAACGGACACCTACCCACCGAGAAATGGGCAGCCCACAAAGTCCGAACACAGGCTGCGCGCTACGTAACAGTGGATGGCGAAATTTACAAATGGAGATTCTCCGGACCACTCATGACGTGCCTGGAAGAGGAAAAAGCAAGAAAAGTGATGGAAGAAGTACATTCTGGGTCCTGCGGCAACCACTCCGGTGGAAGATCGCTGGCAGTGAAAATCAAACGCCATGGATACTACTGGCCAACGATGATCGGAGATTGCGAGAAGTTCGCACAAAAATGCGAAAAATGGCAGAGGCATGCTCCAACCATCCGACAACCAGCAGAAGTTCTATCCTCCATCACATCGCCCAATCCCTTTATGCGCTGGGCCATGGACATCGTCAGTCCCCTTCATAATTCAAAGCAAAAGCGTTTCCTTTTAGTCCTCACCGATTGTTTTTCAAAATGGGTATAGGCAGATTCGTACGTGAGTATATAAGATGTCCAAGTCAAAAATTTCGTATGGAGAAACATCATCTGTAGGCATGGAGTTCCTTACGAAATCGTAACCGATAACGGATCTCAGTTTATCTCGACCCGGTTCGAGGCGTTCTGCGAAAAATGGAAGATACGACTTAACAAGTCGACGCCCAGGTACCCGCAGTGTAACGAACAAGCTGAAACGATTAATAAAACCATTCTCGACGGACTGAAGAAACGCTTAGAAGCCAAAAAAGGCAGGTGGGCCGACGAACTCGAGGGAGTCCTCTGGTCCCACTGTACCACCCCGAGGCGAGCAACAGAGAAACCCCTTTTGCTCTGGTGTACGGAACGGAATGCCCGATTCCCGCAGACATAGAGTTCCCCGGTGTTCGAAGAAGATTACATCCCGAACAAGAGGAGCTCAACAACGCAATGCTCCTTGATGATCTCGATCTCATTAACAAGCGCCGAGATTGAGCGCTCGTCCGAATCCAAAATTACTAACACGAAGCCGTAAAGTACTACAATTCCAACATACGGAATCGCAGATTTAATCAAAGAGATCTGGTCCTTCGCAAAGTCTTCCAAAAGACCGTTGAACGAAACGCGGGAAAACTTGGAGCAAACTAGGAAGGGCCCTATAAAATCAAAAAAGTCGTCCGATCGGGCTCCTACGAAATAGCCAACATGCAAGGCGTAAAAATTCCAAGGACCTGGAATGCGATGCATCTCAAAAAATACTATCACTAAACAAACCAACTCACAATGACCGAACTACGAGACGTCTTGATCTCCATAAGGAGTACGTAGGCAGTTTGTTGAAAGGCGAATTCAGCTGTCCCCCCTCATTTAAAAGGGGGGGGGAGGGTGGATACGTATACCCGTATACTCTCAAATTCGAAAACATCCTGCCACGCCTTTGATGTTTCCGACATATCTTAACCAAGCAAATTATTTTTTATCCGCAAAACATTTTTGATATTCGGAAATAAATCAGCTATTAGGGAGAAGCAGCCTTTGGTATCGCGAGACGTTGCAGGAGATGCCTCGAGAGTTACTTCTTCCGAACGACGAAAACGGACACTCCGTCAAAAAAAATGATGAACATTTTAACACATATTTTGCGCAAAAACTCCAAACGACGGCATCTGCCGCCAAGTCCGGTGCTGATCAAATCGAACTCTCGAACGTCCTAAACAGACATAGCCATCTCACGAAGATGACTCTCGTACATCCGACACAAGGATAATAGCGCTATAAAAGAAACCCAAAATTTTGGTCCAACACTTCCGATTGGCTTAAAAATTGTCTCCGGAGAGATGCTCGATTCATATCCAACAAGTCATATAAGCCGAGAACCTATCGCGGACTTAAAATCGGTACGAATCAGGTTAAAATCGCGACAGATAAATCGATAGCCGACTAGTCACCGCATAAAATCTTAAAACCGAAAGTAAACCTAGGTCTTGCCCTAAACCCAACGCGTTGGTCTCTAACATCTCAAGGCATGATATTCAAAAGATACGAGATCCCAAACCATGCCTCTATGTTTATATTCGACATCTTCAGATATCCCACGAAGTCGATATCTCGCGAAAAAACTCACGAAACGGATCTCGAACAAAACATTTCACATCGAAGAAGGATATGAGAAGACAACTCATCACCCTTCTTCCACGCCATACGTAAGCTTATGAAAGATGCAACTCGATCATCTTGTCATAAAGAGAAAGCCGCAGAAAGGCAGGGATTCAAAGCCACATACGGCCAGTTCCGAAACACGAAATGAGGCCATTTAAGGCCGAAACATAAAACATAAAAAAAAGTCTCTCGCAAGAGATCTAACCAAAGTCATCCTCAGAAGTCACGCTCCCTCTTCACCCGTTGCTTCGTCCAAGCCTGGAGCCGCATCACCTCCGCTTTCTCCATCCACGACTGCCAAATCTCCCTTGCAGCCGAACAGTCGATCCTCTTCGTCCTCTAAGGTCGGAGGACTCTCACTCTGGAACGACTGAACCACAGCCATCCCGCCCTCAATCGTCGCCAAGGCTAAAGCCCTATTCTTGATGCACTCGAGGGAGCCCCGAAATGTGGAGATCTTCGCCAAGTGAGCCTGAAACTCAGAACGAAGAGCGTCCTTCGCCTCTCAGATCCCGCGGCTCGCTAATCCTGCATCGCCCTCGATCTGACGCTGAAGCCGACGCACCTCCGAAGATTTGGCCTTCCTGGTTTTCTTCTCCTTAAGCAATGAACTTGCCGTCTTCCCGAGGTCCCTCTCGAGGTCCCCTATCGCGACCTCGAGTTTTGACACTTTAACGGAGTGAGAATCCTTGACAGCCGTCAGCATGGCGTCGATTTCAGACCATCTACCCTGCAGCTCCAACAACTCCCCGGCAAGACGACTGGTCTCAGAACCGCACTCGCTGATCATCCCGTCGATCAACGACATGAACTGCGAAACGAGAAGAAAGTTAGGGATTTTTTGTCTTTTAGAGAAATATATAACAATCAAGAGATTAGGTGAGCGACAAACCTTTCCGCGAAGCCCCGACGCTATGCCCGAGTCTCCTTGCTGCGAAGATTCCCCGTCACCGCCCTTGGTAAACTTCCTCTTTTGGCCCTTAGGCTGAGCAACCGGAACAACACTAGGAGCGCGCAGCGCTAGAACGATCTCTTTCCTGGCCGGAGGAGGAGGCATAGAGTCAGAAGCCCTCTCCTTATCCTTGACGAGGATCGGAATCGTGGACGATCCGGCAGGTAAAGTCGAAGCATCCGGAACGCCCGAGCCTGCGAGAGTTCCCGCATCTCGTGGAGTTACGACCTCGGTCCCATTACCCGGAGCAATGGCCAGTGCAGAAGAGGATGGGAACTTGGAGCCGGCTCAAACCTGCTCCTTCTCGTCTTGGCGATGAACTAGTCTCTCTCGAAAGGAGAGATGGTCGGCAACGCAAGCCGGCGCTTCGACCGGATAAGTCGGAATCGGAGCCGGAGAGGTGGTCTCGCCCATCTCAACATCGGAACTTCTCTTGTTACCATGGGAAGAAGACATGTTGAAGGCAAAATATTTGGAGCTAGAGAGGTTTTGGAGGTTTGAAGAAGGGAAGGTGTGAAGCAAATGAATGACAAGAGCTCACTACTTACAAAAGTATGGGCTCGGAATTTTATATTTTTAATATATGCTTTCTCAAGAATTTTCTTCCGCGGAGTTTGAAGTAAACTTCGTTCAATACGCCTAACTTTGCCTAAATCGTCAAACCGTGCGCTAGAGTCTCGACTCAAATGAGCTGGGGGGCTAACTGTTGGGGTCAAAAATGGTTACGACGAAGTTAACATTCAAAACGTCCGAAGAAGAAAACGAGAACTTTCTTCGACAAATACTTTTTCAAAATAGATTCTTTCTTACGAAAAGTTTTGCGGAGAAAACACGAGACATCGGACAAGAGCTCGAAAAAGGTCGCTACGCAGCGACCGAATGCGTGTTCCACTCGGTTGCTATGCAGCGACCGAACGCGTCGCCCGTTCCGTTCGGTCGCTACGTAGCGACTGAGCTCTAGCCAAAGCTCAGTCGCTACGTAGCGACGAACGTCCGTTCCGCTCGGTCGCTAAACTTCTGTTCCGCTTGGTCGCTATGTAGCGACCGAGCTCGAGCCGAAGCTCGGTCGCTGCAACGCGACCGAGCGTTCGCTCTGCAAGGTCGCTACGTAGCGACCGAGCTCGAGCCGAAGCTTGGTCGCTACGTAGCGACCGAGCGTTCGTTCCGCTCAGTCACTACGTAGCGACCGAGCGTTCGATCCGCTCGGTCGCTACGTACCGTCCGTTCCGCTCGGTCGCTACGTAGCGTCCGTTCCGCTCGGTCGCTACGTAGCGACCGAGCTCTTCCAAAACATCGATGCGACAATTAGTCCATGCATTCTCGTCTACCCTTCGATGCTATCTCCCGAAGACCATACCGAACCCATTTCTTGTTTCCCGCCATTCTAAGTCATCGATCAAACTTTACGGTAAAAACCGCGGAAAGTTTGTTCTTTATCGAAAGAAGCCGTAATAAACGCTTCAAGTCAAGAGACGGCCCAAAGGGACCTAAGACATGACTCGAGGCCCAACTTATGATTTCTTAACCAACAGCTCGTAAGCCGCATGACGGTTTACACTTGGTTCGCAAGGAAAGATTAATGTCAAGTTTTCGCGGATAAATACGAAATTTTGAAGATAATTACGAGGATCGGAAAAAATAGAATATCTCCATTTTTATGCTATGATGGCTTAAGGGCAGAAGAGGAAAAGCGCAAACCGACCTAGGAGCCAGTATATAAGGAGTCCTAGGCGAGAAGCATGGGGGGAGGTTTTTTCAGAGCAAACTTAGCACTTAGAGCAATTAGACAACTTTCCGTTTTTGTTATTTCGAGCTGCGACTCAACTAGGTTTGGCAGTCTTTGGTTGTTAGAACTAGGTATCTCGCCGAGAGCTCTCATAGCCGAGGCTTCTACCTTGTTGTAACGCTCATACGCGAATTCGGAATAAAACTCCTTTTGCTCTCTTTTACGATTTCTTATTTCTTATCGTCTTTACTTGCGTGTTCTGATTGCTTGGCGTGTGGTTTAACAAATATCCAGGACATCTAGTAAATTGGGGTTTTCCTAACTTTACTAATTTAAATAGAAATAGACAGCGTGAATTTTGGTTCCCACAATCGACATTCGTTCCTCTTCTCGACAGCTTCCTCTCGCGAGGCAGACTAGCCACTCCTCAGTAAAATGGGCATAACTTCTGCTACAGGATGCTGATTGACCTCAGACCGGCGGCATTGGAAAGCTAACTCAAAGCTATATCTTGTATCAACAGATGGCCTCAATATAACTGTGTGAAGAACTCCATCCATAGCTAGACATCTGACGCGTCTGTGCAGTTCTGCACCTCAAAAGACTCCAAAATCACCATATTTCTCCAGAACGTACCTGAACCTGTAAACACTCTAAACAAACTATATAGTAATAATTAGTTATTAAAACACTTATAGACTATGGATAAAAGTGGGTAAAATCCATGGTCTATCAATATGTTAATAAAATGTGTTTAAACTAGAGCACTAGAATGATAGGTGATATATCAAAAAGAGATTACTAATATCGTGTGAATAAAGAGGAAACAAAATGAAAAACCATGAGGTGATTGTAGAATAAGTAAACAAATCTCTAAAATAAACTAACACATTGGCTATCCAGCGAATGAGGTACACATGCAGAGAACGGGTGTGAAACCACATGTGGCGACAGTTAAGGGGTTACAAAATAGTATCAAAGGTAAACTCAAATATGCATGGAGTCCAGTGGGCTCATACAATCCGGGGTAACAGCTTTGATGTGCACCGAAGACGTTGTACTTTGTGAAGTGAAAGTGATTTTTCGGCGAAAGGTGATTTCGACGTCTCCTTCAGTTGCTCGCGTCAGCGACATCTCCATCGGTGGCTCGCGTCGGTGACGTCTCTCTCGGTAGTTCTCCTCGAGGCGACGGAGCTCTCTCTCGGTTGCCCTTCTGAAATCGAAAGATAAGCGATTGTTGTGTTCTTTATTATGCATGTCTTAGATTATGCATCTTTTTGGTCTGATCGGTTGTTTTTCTTTGTAGTTTGTTGGTTCTCCTCGAATCTGTCTCTCGGTGGGTTTTCTCCTCGAAGCTTTCCCTCGGTGCCTCACCTCAAATCGAAAGGTAAAACGGTTCTTCCGTTGTTTGTTAGCTAGCAGAAACTGAATCATTACTTTGGGTAGACGCTTAGGTATCACTCACCCAGAGTCACCCAATCTAGTGAGGTTGAAGTGACAAGTTTAGCTTCCATCCTGAGTCGATGAGATTTTACGGATGGATCATCGAAAGCGCATGAAACTTATTCAGGACAAGACTGGTATAGTATACAAGAAGGTTTTGATGGTTTGATGGGGGCAAAAAATATGAGAGGCGGCCTATCACCATTACACTTGAAAATAAAAGCGCTTATCTGGTCCATGGAATGTATGCAGAATATACGCCAGTTTCACATCATATTTGCAACTGATTGTTCTCGATTGGTAAATATGGTTTCAACATCAGAAGAATGACTTGCTTTTGCAACTTACATGAAGGACATCAAGCTTCGAAGGGGAAGTTTCAACCACTCAGAGATCATTCATATATCTCGAACACAAAATTTAAAAGCGGATGGTCTTGCACATAGTGTAGGAATCAATCGTCTTTTGTCGTTCATTTGGATGCAGAGTTACCAGTTTGGTTGTAGGGTCTTAGATCAGTCTGTTTAAGTTGATGACAAAAAAAACTTAAATGTATATTTAAAAAGACCTTCATGAAAGTATATTCATCAATACCTTATTGTATATGAATTATATGTATTTTTAGCAAGATATTTTTCAAAATGTATTACGTCTTCATTAAGTTTGGAAACATTCACGAATAAGTATAACATCTTCCTAAATATGTATTTAGTCTTCATAAATTTAAATTATAATTTAGGAAAATTTTCTTAAATATGTATAACATCTTTTAAAGTTTTAAGAAAACATTGCTAAATGTGTATAATGTATTTATAAAATTTAGAAAACTTTTTTATATTTGTGTATTTAAAAATTTATTCATAAATTTGTATTTATGGAAAAAAAATTATGCATGTATATTTATAAGGATATTTTTAATTTGAATTACATATTTATTTAGGGAGACATTTCGGACTATGTATAACATCTCCTTTAAATTTAGGAATACATTTATGATGATATATATAACATCTTCCCCACATTTTATGAAATCCTTCCGAAAGGTTACGAAAATATTTCTAAATATGTATGATATTTTTCGTGAATTTAATTTATATGTATATTTAGAAAAAAAAATTACTAAATATGCATTACATATTTTTAAAATTTAAGGAGATATTTCTAAATATGTATATCTTTATAAAATTTAGGAAAACTTTAATAAATTCTGTATAAGTGAATATCAAAGTTTTTAAAATATACTTTATAGTAAAATTTCTAATATTTTGAAGATGTCATATACATTTAAGAAGACTTTACTACATATAAGTTACATTCAAAAAGTTTAATTTAAGAAAACTTTCTTGACTTCCAAAAAACATTGAAAAAATAAATTAAATTATTATTCTTAATTTTAAAATTTAATAAAATTTAATATATATATATATATATATATTTATTTATTTTTATATATTTTATAATTAATAAACTATAACTGTTTTTACCCATCAATGGATTTTATTTTTGAAACTTTTTTCTTTAAATGCTAGTTCTGGAACATAACTATATTTTATTGCCATTTAATTGAACAGCCCATATACATTTATTCATATGTACCACAATACTAAAAAAATCTGGATGAACCTGGTTAACATGTGACATGTATCTTTTTCGTTTATATAATTGAGTGGTCCAATCCTGTTTTAAAGATATTGGGTAAAAGGTCAACTCACACCTTTAAAATAAGAGAAATTGGCACTATTGCACCTAAAGCTACATTTAAATTGCAATATACCCTTAGCTTTAGAATCCACATTTTTTTGACTATTTTATCTTTACTAGTTACCTTTCTAAGACACAGACCAACAATGTCGCATGACAGAGGACTATCTTTTACACATTGATCCGTGTTTGCGTCCGACAGACTCTCCTACACATTATCCTCTCCTTTCATTTCTCTATCATTTCTCTCCTCTCCATTTTTTATCAACTCTTCTCTTTTTTTATCTTGTTTTTTTTATTCTTTCCACTTTACTTTATGTAATTATGAATTTCCATCAAATTAAATTCTCTTTTAAAATACTATTTGCTATCGATTACACCAAGATATTTTTCGCTGTCTCATGATGAAAAATCTCTTGTAGCATGTAACTCATATTTTTGCTACTAATTGTGTTATTAACTGTTAATAATATTTATTGGTTAGTAACAACATGCTCATTAAGTGTATGACAGAAAATTTTCAACTAAATATTACTTTATATCCTTGTTTTCATTAAGTCCGAATGGCATTCTTGTTGCACTACTAATTCAAAAATTATAACTATTATATCAATTTTTTCCGCTATTAAGTGTTGGATTGGTCGCTACTTTTAGTTACTTATGTATTTGTTAACCACTACCGTATTTTTTAGCAACTAATATATTAAAAGTTTCCAGAAGTGTAGCTAATTATTTTAAGTTCACACTTAGCCGCTAAGACATTCATTACCTAATGTGTTTAAGTTCAATTTGTCATTAAATACATAATTACCTGCTAAGACGTATATTAACTAATTGTTTGTTAACCACTTACTAACTTTTTCTACTAACAATTGGATGTATATTTTATTTAGACAATTTGTTTCTTTTTTTTTAACGACCAGACAATTTTCTTATTATTCGTTTTTCATGTAGAAATTAAGTCACCGTTAACAGTATCAATGGTCGTTACTGATCACTATATCCCACTAACATGAAACTTAACGACTAAACAACTATGTACCCTATTTGTTATTAACGACTAACCAACTATGTAGCAATGATTATATTTTAAATATTATATAGCATATTGTTTTGAACATAAACACCTATACACATATATATTTTCATATTTATATATAATTGTATAAAGCCTAGTACTCAGTACAATCTATACTTGTCCTTCTATATATATAGCAACCAACCAATTTGATATTATTAATAATTAGTAATGTACATATAAATTATAGTTAATAATTAGAGAAATTGGTGTATATGTCCCCATATTGGTCAGTAACACAGTAATTTCAATGGTAACATTTTTATTTGTCACTATCAATGAACGTAGCATGCTAACATATAATTTAACATACGTAATGTTAAAATATTTTTAATAAATATATTTGTTTACTAAAATGTTAATGTTTTAATATTAGATACGTTCTTTATTGTTACCAATTTATTTCACATTGGATAGTTAAACTTAATGTTTGAACCGATAATAATATATATTTGTAGTTCTTAAACAATTGTCATTAGTGGTAATTAATAAATTTTAACATTCTCATTGTTTGTCTAATAATATATACATAATTTTCAATCGAGTACAAAATCGAGAGGATATCCAAAGGATTTTTTGTTGTACTGCCTCCTACGAAAGGGTCCACATCTGCAAAAAAACACATTCTCTGAAATTCTCCATCTGACACAATCGTCACTTGTGAGCCAAAATGGTGGACAAGTTGGGCTTTATAATTTATTAGGGAAATCTACAAATTTGAATCTTAAATGGGTATATTTACCTAAATCACTCTAAAAATAAAGTAATTTACCGCGTGTTTGTTTGTTTCTTTTCCAAATATAAAATAATGAAATTTAATTCAAATATAAAATATATGTTTATTCACAAGATATGAGTACTTTAATCTTTCATTATATAATTTTTTTCGAAATGATCTTTCATTATATAATTAAGTTGAAGATATCAACTTTCTATTAGTTCTTCGAGAGTAGTATACCATGTAAGAACATTATTTTTTTTATAAAATTTACTTATAAATGTGGGTCTTATAACTTTTATTAATTCAAAATTTCTTCACTCTTTAACTAGTAAGACTGAAAAAGAAGAAAAAAATATAAAATTTGATGAACTTGTAAAAGTTATTCATAAAGAATATTTATATATTTAAAATACATTGACCTAGGTAAAAAATATGTTTCGGTCAGTAAACGTATATAATATATATAAAATATTACATTGTAGATCACATTTACAGTTTTGATAACATCCTAGGACACTTTCTTCTACCCATACATTTTTTCTAACTATTTGATCAAATTGTCGTTAGCTTTTCTAACTAAAACTGAACCATTCTCCTTCCACGAACTTTCTTCTTTCCTTTTATAATTGGTGGTCTCATTCTCTTCGTTAATTTTCTCTTCATCTTTTTTATTTTTTTGAACACCCTCTTCATCTTTATCAAGTTTTTTTAATTAAAACATAGAGAAATTGTCAAAAATATCATTTTCAAAGTACCACTTTTCATGGTTACACTAACCACTTTTGCTCTCATCTTTAATGAAGGGTAAAAGATAATTATAACCTTTTGATTACCTTTGACAAAAAAAACATATGGTTAACTAATCTAAACTTAAAACATCAACTGTAAACCCTAAATCATCAACTTTAAACCCTAAACCATGAAACATCAACTCTAAACCCTAAATCCCGAAACATAAACTCTAAACCCTAAAACTTCAAATCTAAACCCTAAAACATCAACTCTAAATCCTAAACTTAAACCCTAAACCCTAAATCTAAACTTAAAACATCAACTTTAAACCCTAAATCATCAACTCTAAACCCTAAACCATGAAACATCAACTCTAAATCCTAAACTCCGAAACATCCACTCTAAACCCTTCAAATCAAAACCCTAAAACATCACCTCTAAACCCCAAATGTAAACCCTAAACGTAAACCCTAAACCTTAAATTATTTTGAAATTCGAACCCTAAACCCTAAAACCCTAAACCTTCAAATCTAAACCCTAAAACATCAACTCTAAACCCTAAACATAAACCCTAAACCCTAAATCTTCAAATCCAAACCCTAAAACATCAACTCTAGGGTTTTAGGGTTTAGGGTTTAGGATTTAGGGTTTAAAGTTAAGGTTTAGGGTTTAGGGTTTAGAGTTGATGTTTTAGGGTTTAGGGTTAATTTTTTAGGGTTTAGGGTTTAGAGTTTACTTTTTAGGGTTTAGGGTTTAGTGTTGATAGTTTAGGGTTTAGTGTTGATGGTTTAGAGTTTAGAGTTGAAGTTTAGGGTTTAGGGTTTAGAGTTGATGTTTTAGGGTTTAGAGTTGAAGGTTTAGGGTTTAGGGTTTAGAGTTGATGTTTCAGGATTTAGGGTTTAGTGTTGATGTTTCGGGGTTTAGGGTTTATTTCAAAAAAAAAAATAGGGTTTATGATTGATGGTTTAGGGTTTAGAGTTCGTATTTAAAAAAAAAAAGGGTTTAGGATTGATGGTTTAAGGTTTAGAGTTGAGTTTTAGGGTTTGGATTTCGAAATAGTATAATTTAGAAAAAAATTAAAAAAAAATTATTCGAATCAAGGGAACTAGAATCTTTAGAATCTCAACTAGAATCAAGTTGTTATTGCATTTAGTTAAGAAAAAGTATCCTAGGAGCAATAAGTGCTCTACATATACTATATAATTTACATACTGGCATTTATTAGATACTGGCATTAATTACTGGGTCTTCGTAATTGAATAATAATTAGATCTAATCTAGCTATAGTCTAATGATTCAAAATTAAACTAGTGTATTGTGTTATGTATAACAGATTAGATCTTAACCATAGTCTAATAAATTCAATATTAAAACACCGGGTATAGATGATTGATTAAGTTTATTTCAATAATTCATTAATTACTGGGTCATGATGAAACGCAATTGAGATAATAAAAAATAAACTTGTTGAAGTTGACCATCAAAAACAGTATATGATTAATTGAATTGATCCAGAGTTAGTGCATCTTTCAACCAAAAAACTTTGCAATGGCTGATTTTCCCTCCTCTTCCCAAGAAGTCTCTAAACAATAGCAAGTGTTCATCAGTTTTAGCGGGAAAGATCTGCGCCATAACTTCATTAGCCATCTGGAGGGAGCTTTCAAGCTGGCTGATATCAACTACTACATAGACTACAAAGAGACCCCGAGCGAAAGCCAAAATGTTTTTTTCAAGAGAATCCAGCAATCACAAATCGCATTACCAATCTTTTCAAGCCAGTACGTGATACGAGCCGTTTGTGCTCGCGTAACGGGTGCCGTGATTACAGGTAAGAGTAGAAATAACTTGATTGCAAAGCTTCCTTTAACCCTAGTCTCTCTTGAGAATAAGGTTAATGCTGGAAGATGATTCTTTATTGATAATTAGATATGTTTATATAGGGCTATTACAAATCATAACCCTAAGTAAGAAAGGAAAACTACTTAATATCTAGAATAGGAAAAATACCAAAATCTCTATTAATGCTTTAAGGAAAATACTAGTTTCTAGTCTTCTTTCTCTGGTACGTGATACCATAACGTGTATCATTACTCCCCTCCTCGACAAGGAGCTTGTCCTCAAGCTCTATCTCTGGAAATGCTTCACATAAGTTCTCTGCATCTTCCCATGTCGCAGTCTCTGATGCTTCATTCCACTTGACAAGAACTTGTCGAATACCTCCATGAATGCGAGCTCGAAGACACTTGATTGGTGTAGCCGTTAACACTCGTCCCTGAAAAACCGGTGGTAGCAGAGGCTCTGTATTGGGTCGGTCTCCTTTGTGCGCTTTAAGCAGTGAGATGTGGAAAACATCATGAATTTGAGACCCAGCCGGAAGATGGAGACGATAGGAAACTGTTCCCACACGAGCTAGTACTTCAAATGGTTCATAATACTTGGGAGATAGCTTTGTGAACGCTCTCTTTGCGACGGTGAGCTGTCGGTAAGGATGTAACTTCAACCAAACCCAGTCTCCAATATTGAATTCAGCTGCGCGATGATGTTTATCATATACAGCTTTCATTCTGTTCTGAGCTTCCATCAAACGTTCCCGTGCCACTGCTAAGAACTCATCTCTTCTTTCCAACTCAACATCAACAGCTTCAACTTTGGAACTCCCTGTAGTATAGTCCAAAAGTCGAGGTGGTTCTCTCCCATAAACCATCCTAAATGGTGTATCTTTGAGACTAGTGTGGTAGGATGTGTTGTAGCAATACTCAATCCAAGGAAGCCAAGTAAGCCATTGCCGTGGCTCATCACCTGTAACACACCGAAGATACATCTCTAACGTCCTATTAACCACCTCCGTTTGTCCATCAGATTCCGGTCGATAGGCAGTCGTGAAACACAGGTTAGTACCCATAAGTCTGAACAATTCACGCCAAAAAATGCTACGAAAGACCTTGTCTCTGTCTGATACAATTGTTTCTGGAATCCCATGCAATCTTACAATGTCTCGGAAGAACGCTTGAGCTACAGAAACAGCAGTATAAGGATGACTTAAGGCAATGAAATGTGCGTACTTAGAGAAGCGATCGACCACCATCAGAATAACTGTCTTTCCTGAAACTTTTGGCAATGCTTCAACAAAATCAATAGAGATGTCAGCCCATATTTTAGTTGGAATCGTCAGTGGTTGCATCAATCCTGCGGGTTGAAGTGTTTCCCATTTATTTTTCTGACAAACCTGACAAGTACTCACAAACTCTTGAATACTCTTCTTCCAACCTTTCCAATAAAAATCCCTGCGGATACGTTCCATAGTCTTTTGGACACCTTCATGGCCAAAGTTATGAAAACCAGTCATTACTTCTCGCACCAATTTTGAATTGGAATCTAAATAAACAACTCCTTTGCGAAAGATAAGACCATCCTTTGCTTCCCATAGTTCTGATTCTTCTCCACGAATAATTCTATCTCTGAGTTCTCCAAGTCTTTTGTTGGTCTTAATCTCTTGGCGGATTCAGGACAGAATACCGCTTGTAGAGCTTTGTAGGGCGTGAAGTTCACTAACCTCTTCTGGTCCATTGTCATCACGCCTAGATGGAGCATCAGCGACCTTATTGGTCATTCCAGAACGAAACTCGACTGAAAAGTCAAAGCCAAGTAGTTTACTAATCCAATGAACTTGGGGAGATGTCGAGAGCCGTTGTTCTAGTAGATACTTAAGACTGTAGTGATCTGTTCGTATGAGAAACTGGCGCCCCCATAGATATGGTCTCCAATGAAGCACTGCCTTTGACAACCCAATTAACTCCCTCTCATACGCTGCGAGCTTGACATGACGAACTGCTAACATTCTGCTAAAAAAAGCGATAGGGTGTCCATCTTGTTGTAGAACTGCTCCAATACCACTCCCAGAAGCATCACATTCCACAACAAATTCTTTAGTGAAATCGGGTAGTGCCAATACTGGAGATTCAGAAAGAGACTTTTTCAAGGCGAGAAAAGCCTCTGTTGCAGTCTCGTTCCAACCGAACCCCGTCTTCTTTAAGAGTTGAGTCAATGGTGCAGCAATGACGCCATAATCTTGAATGAATTTACGGTAATATCCAGACAGGCCCAAAAATCCCCTTAATGCACGAACCGTAGCCGGTTGAGGCCACTCCGTGATAGCCTAAATTTTTTTCTGATCAACTTGGACACCTTCATGAGAAATAACATGTCCAAGATAGCCCACTTCCTTCTTCCCAAAGGAACACTTAACTCTTTTTATCAGTAACTGGTGTTCTTGTTATACTTGCAACACATACTCAACATGTCGCACATGCTCTGCCCATGTCTTGCTATAGATCAAAATATCGTCAAAAAAGACCAAGACGAACTTTCGAAGGACTTTTGTAAACACCGCATTCATCGAGCACTGAAAGGTGGATGGGGCATTCACAAGACCAAACGGTATTACCAAGAATTCATAATGGCCATGATGTGTGCAGAATGCCGTTTTCTCAATGTCTTCGTCAAACATGCGGACTTGATTGTAGCCTGATGTTAAATCAAGTTTTGTAAAGAACCGAGCTCCATGTAGCTCATCAAGCAACTCATCCACAACTGGAATTGGAAACTTGTCTTTCACAGTGATTTTATTAAGATCTCGATAATCAATGCAGAAGTGCCAAGTATTGTCTGCTTTCCTCACTAGTAGCACCGGTGAAGAGAATGGAGAACTACTTGGTCGAATCACCCCGTTGCGAAGCATCTCAGTGCATTGTTTTTCTATTTCATCTTTAAGGAGGTGCGGATAACGGTATGGACGTACTGCCACCGGATTTGACCCTTGAAGCAAACGAAGCCTATAATCGCAATTCTGCTTCGGTGGCAGACCAACTAGTATCCCAAACACCAAACTGTATTTCGGTAGAACCATATCTAGCAAGTCCGACGCGGGCACCGGGTTGAGAGCACAAATGCTCTTCTTTGGCACCTGTGGTATGCGTCATATACTAGTTCCTGGTGTCGTAAACACTTCTTCTTCATCGGAGAACCAGTGTTCTAATCCCTCCGAGTCACAACCTAAAGCGTGAAGAGATATATTTGTCTTGCCACGTTCTTCCGCTTCTCCGTGCCATATAACTAGGGTGGAGCCATGATTGAACTCGACAGTTTTATTTGGTCCATCCCATATCACTCTTCCTAATGCATTCAACCATCTGATTCCAAGAACCACATCGAAACCTTTCAGAGGAATTGCAAAGCAGTCAGTTTTGAATTGGTGCCCTTGTACCGTCATTGACATGTTTTGACAAAACCCTTCTATTGGACATCACCCTCCGTTGGGAAGAGCTACGAACCGGCCAGGTTTCTGGTGCATCGGGATGCCCAACTTCTCTACCAAACTGCTCTTGATAAAGTGGTGAGTGCTCCCTGTATCAAGTAATACCCAACCTCTTCCTGTCATGATATTAGCTTGTACTTGAAAGGTTCGCTCGTTTTGTTCCCCATTCATGGCGTTTATGGAGATTTCTAACTCGTCTTCCTCAATCCACTCATCGTCTTGATTATCTCCCTCCATGACTGGCATAATATGAAAGAGAACTGGAGTACAAACTGCCAGGCGTGTATAAGTCATCGCAATTGAAACAAAGCCCTTTCGCTCTTCGATCCGCCATCTCTGCTGGCGTTAGTTTTTTCCAAAATTTCTTCTGGCCCGTTTGCTTTTGAGGTCCTGATTTTTTTCGTTTTTACTTCTGATCCTCGATTCTCTTGTCGAGCTGATACACCAAGGGTCTTAGTGATAGGCGCTAGATGGCCACCAAACGTCCTGGTGCGTTTATCATTGTCAATCTTGTACTCGTTATCTCTAGCATACTCTATGGTTTCAAAAATTGTTTCAGGATGCAGATATTCAATTTCTTTCCCTAAGCTATCTGTCAACCCGGCACAGAATTGCCATAGTTGTTGATCACCCGAGAGTCTAGTTTGTCGGCTTAGACATTCTTCAAACTTACTGCAGTACTCATCCACTGTTCCCGTGTGTCTAAGATTTGACAATTATCCCACTGGGTTCACTGCATCTGCCTTTCCAAATCGACTTTTGCAGATCCTTTTAAACTCCCCCCATCCAAGCCTATGTGTTACCAATCTTCGCAAGTTGATGATCCAGTGGTATGCTTGGCCCGTTAAAACAAAAGTTGCTTGTCTAACTTTCGTATCATCACTGAAAATTCTTTGGTCCGCAAAGAAGTCATCACACTTTTGTAGCCACTCCATAGCATCGGTTGTCCCATCAAATGGTGGAAACTCTATTTTGGCCGCTTTCACACATCTTCGTTCGAAGATGTTGCTTCTGTCCTCACGAGTTTCGTAATATCCTCCTTCCATCAACCCTTCCGAGTTTCGATAATCTCCGCAATTTGGATGCGAGTCGCGTGGTGCCGCTCCAATTGGTCTTACATTCCAGTCTCCTCCTCCATCTGTCCTCCTATGCCCTCGTTCTCTTCCTACAGCTCGGTTTGGCCACGGTCCCCCAGAGAACCCATAATTGAACTCGTGTGCCAAGCCGCAACTCCTCACCGGAATGTCTTTCTCAGCTTTGGATGGTGTAGAACTCGTACCAGCTCTGGTATGGAACGATATCGCCCCCTTGCTCCCTTTACGTCCACTTAATATTTCAACTTCAGAAAGTTCTTCGGGTGAGAATTTGATCGTCTTTCCGCGATCCTCGTTAGTAGTTTCGTGACGCACCATTCTCTCTTGTAGAGTTTTCATGTTCGCATTTTGGGTTTTCATGTTATCATCTATCTTTGCATTCATCGTTTGCATCATCTCCATCATTTTTGTGATCTGTTTCGAAAGCGCCTCAGTGTCCCCCATCGAATCGTTCGGCTCTGATACCAAATTGATACGAGCCGTTTGTGCTCGCGTAACGGGTGCCGTGATTACAGGTAAGGGTAGAAATAATTTGATTGCAAAGCTTCCTTTAACCCTAGTCTCTCTTGAGAATAAGGTTAATGCTGGAAGATGATTCTTTATTGATAATTAGATATGTTTATATAGGGCTATTACAAATCATAACCCTAAGTAAGAAAGAAAAACTACTTAATATCTAGAATAGGAAAAATACCAAAATCTCTATTAATGCTTTAAGGAAAATACTAGTTTCTAGTCTTCTTTCTCTGGTACTTGATACCATAATGTGTATCAGTACGCTGAGTCAAAGTGGTGTCTGAGCGAGCTTGCTGAGGTAATGAAACAAGCGGAACAAGGAAACCTTAGAGTCATCCCAATCTTCTTTAACGTGACCCCAAAGGATGTAGGAAGTCCATACGGAAGTTTTGGCTGTAAGGTATATGTAGAAAGTCAACATAATCCATCTTCTCTGCCCATTTGGACCAAGGCTTTAAAGTCTGCGGCAGGCAATATTGGCTTGCTTTTGAAGAACTATAGGTATTAAAAAAAACAAGAATTACTGTTTTTTTTTCATCATCTAATCTTGTTTTTTTATCCTAGAATCTAATTTTAGTTTATCTCACCTGTATTGTAGGAACGAGATGTTGCTCATTCAAGAGATCCTTGCCTCGGTCAAAAAAGTCCTAGCTAGAACCAAACACACACAATGTGCTCTCTAGGGAGATATCACCGGTAATTTCTGGTCGCATTAGTTCCTCGAGAAAGTTTTTCTTTGTCGAAGTAATGAATCACCGCATAAAGCAACTGCAAGAAATGATAGATTTTAATTGCGACCAAACTCAAATTGTTGGAATTGTCGGGATGCCTGGGATTGGTAAAACCACTCTAGCTGAAGAATATTTTGAAAGGTCAAATGATAGGTATTCGTTTAACAAGATTATCTCGGACATTCGTGAGAGAGGGCATCATCATCTGGAGTGCAAGCTTCTGGAAGGTCAAAAGTTAAATGACGAGGCTATCATTTTCTCAAAGAAAAGTTTTCTTGTTTTGGATGATGTGAGCCAGAAGAAGCACATAGAGTTTTTACTCCAAAACAGAAGACGGATTAAGAAGGGAAGCAAGATTGTCATTACAACGCGTGACAAGTCATCGATAGCAGAATTCTCTCCCGAAATTTATGTTGTCCCTCCCTTGAACGATACAGTTGCCTGGCAGCTCTTTAATGATCATGCCTTTAAAGGTGGAGCCTCTAGCACCAAGGGAAACTTCCCCAAGCTGACCCAAAAGTTTGTGGATTATGCTGGAGGCAATCCACGAGCCCTCGAGGAACTTGGAAAGGAGCTTAATGGGAAAGACGAGGCTGAATGGGTGACGAGACTAGAGAACCTGCCATACCAGTGCAATAGTATTATCAAAAAAGAGTTGAAAATCAGTTATGAAGAACTCACTGAGCAGCAGAAGGATGCGTTTCTCGACATAGCTTGTTTCTTCAGATCAGAGGAAGAAAATTATGTAAAGTGTTTATTGGATTCTGAATGTGGTGATGTTGTTAAAAAGCTTGCTGAAATTTTTTTCATTTGTATCTCTGGGGGAAAAATAGAGATGCACAATCTACTCTGTGCATTTGGCAAAGAGCTTAGGTCGGGGGAAAGAATGTGTGATCATAGGAAAACTACTACAATTCTAAGAGATGCCGTTCAGCAGGTAGATGAAATGATCTCAAGTCCTATAAATACTTCTCATGCACTCTGCTAACTTCTTTTGTGTTTTGACTTGTTACCAGGAAACAAAAGATGTGAGAGGTATTTTTCTAGACACATGCACAGAAACAAAAGGGATATCAGTAGACAGTAAAAGATTTACCGAAAAGTTCAACCCGATGAATCTGCGGTACCTCAAAATCTATGACTCTCTTTGTCCAGAGAACTGTAAAGTATACTTGCCCGACGGACTTGAGTTTCCCTTCGAAAATATTCGATATCTTCACTGGGAGAACATTGAACTGAAGGAGCTTCCATCAGATTTCAACCCAAAAAATCTTATTGATCTTAGGCTGCCTTATAATAGGAAGATTGAACGTGTTTGGGGAGCTGTTAAGGTGTGTGTCTTTATGTGCATTTTTCATTACTACAGTGGACTATGATCTTGCATGTTTCCAATGCAAGTTAATGTCCATATACGTGTGGTTTTTTACAAAAATTATTAACCTTTTAACCAAAACATGTAGCCCAGTACTTTTGTTAGAATAGATACACACATATATCTTTCGCTATGGTACTTAGTTATTACCAGTTTCTAAGACTTCGGTGTAGGCGGCAAATCGGTTCTAATCGCAACCATTTTTTACAAATTGTTCTTTAGAAAAAAAAATCGGTGTAGATGGCATCTAACTAAGCACCGGACTAGGCACTAAAACCCCTAACTACCGTGTTTTTGTTTTGAATATTGGTAATTACTTGTGAATTTCCCTTTTGGATCTTTTATGTAATCCCTACATATATACTAACATCCATGTATATTCATATACTCTAACATCAGTATCCTACTGTCATAGTTGAGTTCAAATCCATATATTACATATGATACTGACAAACATTTTCGCTTTTTGGGTAAAGTGTTAATTTTGTATCATTTCTGTTATCTTATAAACTATTACAGGAATTGCCCCTGTTGAAATGGGTGGATCTAAGCCATTCAACTAAGTTGACTGACCTGTCAGCATTGTCGAAGGCATATGATCTTCGAAGACTTAATCTTAAAGGCTGCACAAGTCTGGATAAGTTGCCAGAAGAGATGGGAAATATGAAGCAACTTGTTTTCCTGAACCTCAGAGGATGCACAACACTCTCAACTCTACCAGAAAGACTGAACTTGATCTCTCTCAAGACCATCATCCTCAGTGGTTGCTCAAGCTTTAACAAATTTGAGCTGATTTGATTTCAGATAATCTTGAGTTTCTTCATTTAGATGGAACTATTATCTCCACTCTCCCTCCAACCATCCAGAACTTCAAGAAACTTGTGTTGTTGAACTTGAAAAACTGCACAATGTTGGAGTCTCTCCCGGATTGTCTCAACAAGCTGAAGGCTCTTGAAGAACTTACGCTCTCTGGTTGTTCAAGGCTTAGGAATTTTCCTAAAATTAAGGAGACCATGGAAAATCTACAGATTTTACTACTTGATGGGACCTCAGTTGAAAAGCCACTTCAAGAGCCACTCCAGATGAATGGCCTGTCCATGTTGCGGCGTCTATGCTTAAGCAGGAATGATATGATCAAAAGCCCGCAACCTTGCATCAGCGAACTATATAACTTGCAATGGATGGACTTGAGGTATTGCACGCATCTCACATCACTTTTAACGCTGCCACCCAATCTTCAGTACTTAAATGCACATGGTTGCATCTCGCTAAAAACAGTAGCGAGTCCTTTAGCTCTACATTTGCCAACGGAGAAGGGTCCTTCCTCATTTATCTTCACCAACTGCGAGAAACTGGAGCACGTCGCCAAAAATGAAATAATATGCTATGCTCACAATAAGACCCGGATCTCATCAGATGCTTTGAATCGCCACAACAAGGTATTTCTCCTGCTTTGGCTCCACTCTTTTACTTTTCCATTTTTATTAATTTATAATGTTTATTAATTTATAGAGTTTGTATTGTAGTAATCTTTCAATAATGAGTTATATTTTTTACCATGCAGGGTCTTGCTTTTGAAACTTTGGCTGCCACTTGCTTTCCTGGAAGTGTAGTTCCTGCATGGTTCGACAACAAAGCTTCTGGAGCAGTGTTAGAGCGAGAGCTGCCTCCATATCTGCGTGACAATGGGTTTGTTGGCATAGCTCTATGTGCCGTTGTCTCATTTAAAAACTACAAAATCCAGAACAACAACTTCATGTTAAAATGCATATGCGAGTTGAACAATGCCGAGACGTCTTCTAGCTTCTTCAATTTCCATATCGGAGATTTATCCGAGACAGACAATCAACAACAATGCACGATCAAGTCTACCCACGTCTTTATTGGTTTCACCAGCTTGTTCAACGGTGAGATGAGGCGTGTTCCTACTAAAGCCTCCATCAAATTTGAAGTCACAGATGGTACTTCTGAGGATGAAAAATGTGAGGTGATGGTACTCCAAGCAACTCTCACACTTTCTTGGTCTCCTCAAAAGAGACTCCTTCATCTAGTTCCAATCTAGTCTCAACAAATTCTGTTCCAACTAGTTGTAGAATTCGCAAGAGCTCGTCTAGCTCTAATTTACTCACCAATTGATTTAGTTCTCTAGAATCTTCCAATGATGAAGATGAATCTTTATCAGATGAGGAGTTTTTCTTCGGGATAGGCCGGTTAAGCCATCTACAAAGGTTAAAGAGATGCAGTCGCATCCTGTAGCTCGTGGACGGGGTAATCGTGGTCGAGGTACGTGGATAATTTCGTCTTTGACGTTGTGAACTCTGCAAGTACTTGAGTTTGGGAACTCTCGATCCTTACCCTATCCTTTCTTCTCTATTAGGAACTTGTATTGCTTCTAAACATCAACTTAGCTCTCGCTTATCTCTACTTTTAAAAACTTCTCTACTTTTAAAAACTGTATGACTTTGTCATAGCTGTAATGGTTACTTGCATTTAAATAGAAAGTCTTTTTCAAAAAAAAAAAAAAAAAAATTCATTTTATTTCTGTTAGGTAAAGAATCCGTGCGAGAATTCATTTTATTAAAACTAATGAACTGTATTTTATATATTTTCTTTTTAAAAAAAAAGCTTTTTTCAATTGCTTTAGAGGAAATACATATATTACCAAATATCTTGCACGCAGTTATATTTCTTTGTTGATAATACATGTATTTTGTATTAGTAGTTTTGTATTTAAGTGAAAATGTGGGTTTAACCGAGAAAATAAAAGCAGTCTGAAATTCAAAAGATACAAGTATTAATATATTTAGTTTTGTAAATATATAATATTATTAAAGTAATTGAATTACTCAGCATATAACTACCAGATTATTTTTATATAACTTTAAAGATTGTTTAAAATATAGATAAATAGATATAAAATAAATTAAAAAATATTTTTAAAAATCGATGTTATTTTTAGAATGAAATGACAGATTCTTGGATATTTTGACAGTCGCTTCAAACTAATGAACTTTTAAAAATGAATCTCTCCCTTTCCTATCTATTTCATGATTATTGTGACTTTTTATTTCCTGTTTTGTTTTTTAGTTGTGATTTATCGTTGCCTATCATTTTTTATATAGAAGGCTAAGGGTTGCCATGGTCGACAACCAAACATTGCAATGGTTAATTAATGGTTGCAATGGTAACACCAAATTTGTAATGGCTTATCACCGAGTACTACAATCACCAAATTGCTATAATCACCAGAGGTTACAATTATCACGGTTCATTACCAAAGATTGTAATGTCCATCACCAAAAATTACATTCACCAACATATGTAACGTTTCATTTAGTCAGTTGCAGCACATCTAGACAATTATAATAGTTCACTTAAACAGTTTCAAAGAATCATTTCAATCTCCAATACCATTCCCATTTATGTGTAATTAGAGATTCAAGTAATAGATAGCACATATATCAAACTCATGCATAAATTAAAATGTGCGTATATATAAATATTTGTATGTGTTTTTTTGACATCATTTGTCCATGGTTTAAAATTTTTTAATATTAATCTATTAATAAATAAAATTGTCTAAATAGACCCAAACATTTTATTTGAAACCCAAATAAATGAAACCAAATTAGGTAAAACAAATCCACACCAAAATATGATATTATAAAACATACAATATATTCATGTGTCAGTGGAACATACATAAGCAGAAATGCAGTTTTGAAAAAAGAAAAAATGCAGTTTTGAAAAATGAAAAAACATATATTTCATTTAGTAGAAGAAAACTAAGACAAATAATTTCATTACTTCACTGAAAAATTTTTTCTATCCAAATTCGAATGACCCTTCTTAATATCTTTTGTTGATAACGTCTCATTTGAATATTTTTTAAGAATTTATAAGCCGGTAACTACGCACAATTTTTTTCTTAACCATTTTAATAATTTTGTAGAAAAGTTACAATGATGAACTTATTGATATGGACTATATATAGATTTTCAAAGATCTACATGAAAAGTTATAACTTTTAGATTTGAGATAGTTATTTTAAAAAAGTACAAAAAGACACTTGATTGCATATGAAAATACTCATAATTATAGAAGATACACTTGTGATATTTTGACAACTTTAATATTTTTTTCTTTTGTAATAAGAAGACACAAATCTTAAAACTAATAATTGTAGCAAGACACTTATTGATTGGGGTATTTTTAACTACTTTTAAAAACTTTCCGGTAGTTGCATGTTGGAAAAACAAAAATAATCTCAGTTTTAATTAAAAAGACACAACTCTTATAATGAGAGTAAGCACGCCTTAACCTAATAATTGTAGAAAGACACTTATTAAGATATTATAACTGCTTTTAAAAAAAAATCACTTATTAAGATATTATAACTCTTTTAAAAAAAATTCCAATATTTGCATGTTGAAAACATGTAGAAAAACATTTATCGGGGTAATTACCTACTTTTCAAACTTTTATAATAGTTGCATGTTAGAAAACGTAAAATAATAACGATTTTTTTTTTAATGAAAAGAAATAACTCTTATAATGAAAATACATAACTGTTAAAATTATTAATTGTAGAATTACACTTATTAAGATATTTCAACTACTAAAAAAAAAAATAGTTACATGTTCCAAAAACAAAACTAATTTTAGTTTTTTTTATGGAAAGTTACAACTCTTAATATTAAATGGGATTCCTATTACTAACTACTAGGTAAGGAACCCACGCGATATCGCGTGGGAACTCATTTTTATAAATAAATATATCATATTATAATTTATATATTATATAAATAAATAATTTTAATTTCAAAAATTATCATGTCAAAACGTAGAACATATGTGTTTATATTTACTTGTAGATAATATTAAAATGTATATTCTATAATTTAAAATTACAACTAAAATACAAATACATCAATACTAATAAAATTATATATTTTTTATTATTTTAGGTAAGTTACTCTAAAATTTTAAGTTATATCAATTTATAATAAATAAATAAAATCTCTTACTAAACATAAAAATCTTTTTAAATAAAAAATGTATAGTTTACGTTAGACTGTTGGGTCGTCAACGAAAAAGTACGAACGATTCATAACCTAAGAGGTACGAACACGTTATAAACTAAGGGATGCAAACATGATGTGATTCAAGAGGTATGAACTTGTTCCAAGGGGTGGACGAATGTTCCTTGACCGAAGGTATGAATGTGTCATGACTGAAAAAGAGTAAATGACGTGAACGAAAGGGTGTAAATTGAAATTGAGATTCATAAGACAAAAAAGTTTCCGGATGGATAAAACATGCAAAATCTAAGAAATATTAAGAAAATGATATATTCTAGTTTGGATAGCATTTTTATGTTGTCGAGAAAAGGTCATACTCTAATATCACCAGCACCATGGTTGACCATAAGACAAAAAAGTTTCCGGATGGGTAAAAACATGCAAAATCTAAGAAATATTAAGAAAATGATATATTCTAATTTGAATAACTTTTTATGTTGTCGAGAAAAGGTCATGCTCATATATCACTAGCACCATAGTTGATCTTTAACATTCTCTCAGTGATGTCTCGTTCGCACTTTTTCAGTCACGATCCATTCTTACCTCTTCGGCCATGATTCATTGGCACTCTTTTGGATACGACTCGTTTGCACTCTTCGGTTACGAGTCACGACACATTTGCACTTTTTTGTCACAGCTCATTTGCAATATTTCGGTCACGACCATTTGCACCCTTTGGTCACGATCCAATCGCAACCTTTCGGTCACGATCCAATCGCAACCTTTCGGTCACGATCCAATCGCAACCTTTTGGTCACGATCATTTGCACCCTTTCGGCCAGAACCAATTTGCACCCTTTTGGTCATGGTCAAAATCTGTTTCCACCCTTTCAGTCAATATTAATTTCACATCTTTCGGTCAAGATCCATTCACACTTTTTCGTTTATGATCATTAATTGGCAGCCTTTCGGTCACGACCGTTTTGTATATTTTCGGTCAAAATACATTCACATCCTTTCAGTCACAAAACGTTCATACTCCTTGGATCATGATATGTTTGTACCTCTTGGATCACAACACGTTCATACCTCTTAGATTACGATGCGTTCATATCTCTTAAATTACAACACATTTGTACCTTTTCGTTGATGACACCACGTAAATATTTATCATTTTTTAATCATTGTTAATATGAAAATTGTGTTTCTTAAGTTTTTTTATGAAAATTTATTTTTATTAGTATTGATATGAAAATTTATGTCATTTTTTTACTTTATTTATATATATGAATAGTCACATCTTTCAATTTAAAGGTGGTTATTTTGAAATGATACTTATATGAATAGTTACAGCTTTTCAATTTAAATAGTCACATCTTTTCAAATTTAAATGTAATTATTTTCAAATGAAATAAATATGAATAGTCACAAATTTTTATTTAAATAATTACATATTTTAAATTCTAACTAATGCACAACTCTCGAAACAAATAACGAAAATACACAACTTTAACAAGAAATAAAATTCCTATAAACACAACTTTTCAACATTGTTTGGGTTTTTCATGTAAAACATTTAAGAGATGCAACTTTTATGTATGAAACTTAAGAGATTCAAATTTTCATATAAACCAATACACTGATTTTTTGAAATGAAACAATTGCAAATATTTATGAAATATTAATAAATAGATATGAGCAAAATAAAAACAAAAAGACATAATTTTTCATCTCAATACTAATAAATACAACTTTTCATATAAAAAATTTAGAAATGCAACTTTCATATAGATGTATAGTCACATTTTTTCCAGTTTAAAGGTGGTTATTTTAAAATGATACTTGTATGAATAGTCACAACTTTTCAATTTAAAGGTAGTTATTTTGAAATGATACATATATGAATAGTCACAATTTTTCATTTAAATAATTACATCTTTTTAATTTAAATACTAACTAATACACAACTCTTGAAACAAATAATGAAAGGACATATCTTAATATATAATGAAAAGACACAACTTTTAACAAGAAATAAAATTCTTATAAAACATACAACTTTTCAACATTGTTTGGGTTTGCTATTATTAATTTTTTTTTCTTCACCATTTTACTTGATTAGTGAAAATTATGCCTTTAGAAGGCATATACATTGGACTATTTATAGATTTTCAAAAATTTGTTTGAAGAGTCACATCTTTTGAATTAAAAGGTTGTGTCTTTTTGTAATAATACTTATATAAAGAGTCACAACTTTTCAATATAAATGGTCACATTCTTTCAATATAAATAGATATTTTTAAATAAAAAGGCACAACTTTTAGTTGTTGAAAAGACACAACCTTTCAACATAAGTGGAATTCACAACTTTTTGAATTAATTGGGATTGCTATTATTAGTAGATATAATGTATTGGTTAAAATCAAAAATAAAGTAATATATATATACTAATAAAGTAGAGTTTCATTTTAAGACACTTGTCATTTTCCCATTTGCTGGAAGATGTTTTTGATTTGGGCTTTGGGCTTGAAGGGTTAAGCTTCTTATTTATTTAGGCCCAGAATTCTATCATAAGCTTGGCATGGATTGGCTTTTAGGATTATTTTGGCAAGTTGATGCTGAAACTTGTCGAGTGCGGTGGCATTAAATCAACATTTATACGATCACATTGGGTTTTCAGCCCATTGACTGATGTTTCATCGTCTCCGTCAACGTCACATTCCAGCTGTGTAACCAGGGGCGAAGCCAGGTTACCCACTATGGGAGCCTGTGCACCCTTAATATTTATTTATAATGTAGTATTCATATAGGATAACATAAAAATTCAGTTAGAGCAGGTGGAAAAGTGGTGTTGTGCACCCATACCAGACCCGATTTCGAAACCACCTTTTGATTTTTTCCATTTTGTAATCAATAGTGCATCCACTTAATTAATAACCTGGATTCGCCCGTGTGTAACGTCTTTGGCCTTAAATCGGTCGATATAATAATTCAATAGTGCATCCACTTAATTAATAACCTGGATTCGCTCGTGTGTAACGTCTTTGGCCTTAAATCGGTCGATATAATAATGGAAAAAAAAGGTGTTTTCACCTCTTTGCCGGGAACCCAATCAATGTAAATAGTCCCTCCCAGCGCAAATCGAACTCGGGTGGCGGAAGTTACAACCGCAACCCCTTTACCACCTGACTTGTTCTGGTGATATAATAATGGATGCAGTTAACGCCACTCCTTCCACTCTGTCGCAATCAATACCGATCAGACTCATCCATGGTAACCGATGAAGTCTACACCTATAAATAATCATGTCATCTCTGCTTCAACTCATCGCTCCCTCCACCTTAAATAACGCTGTTGAAATCCGGTCATTGTGAAGAAAGGAGGTGATGTACACACTGCCCCTGGATTAAAAGGTAATTGTTTTCTATTTTAGCTAACCCTGGAATTACAAGCCTAACACTCCTCTTAGTTTTTTCTTTGTCGTAAATAGATTCTGAGTTGAAATAGTAAAGAGATATGATCACTCCATTATTTTGTTATTCTACTGTATCTGGTTGATTATTCAAATTGTTGATATTAGAATTTGAGTGCATTTTCAGAAATTAGCATGGCAATTGACTATGAATACCGGGTCATCTTATGTGAATATCAGTTCATCTTACTCACTCTCATGTGAATGCTAATTCTTTTTCTTGCAAATGCTCTTAAAAAGTGATTATCCTTTTTGGTTTAGGTCTCAGAACCAGAAGCAGGAGGGTGTCACAATTTGTTTCACAAAGAGAGTAGAGAGAGTACTAATCAGATTACGAAGCTGCAATGTCTATCAAAAGTATCATCCTCAATGATGAGATTCTGTAGTCTTACATGGCAACTCTTCCAAAGGTTAATTTTCTTTTTTGGATGAAACCAAAGGTTTATTCTTACACTCAAGAACGGCTGAGAGAGCAGAGACTCTGCTCTTTTGTTTGAAAAAGAGTCTCTTTTGTTTGAAAAACTGCTACCTAGAATTATCTCAAACATAATTTTATATATGAAAGATTCAGTGAAATAAGCTAAACAAACTGAAAAAATATAAATCATTGAGTTTGATTGTAATAAGTAAACATTAAGCAGAGTTACTTTATTGATATTTTTTATTCGCAGGATGTTGGAAAGATGTGTTGGAGAGCTATTCAAGAGTACCCAAAGGTTTAGCTTTTAACATAGTTAATAAGTTGTTATAGGTTCACTGACTTAAAGTTTTATGTTTATTATTTTCCTTCTCTTCCCATATATCTCCTTAAAGTTAATTTCAGAAGCAAATCAATAAAAAATTTGAGATAATGAATTCACTTTCTTTTGCTCAAATTCTCGATACAGTAAGCAAAGTCTCTCCATCAAATTTTATGCAAAAAGAGAGAAGAATATTCATCAAGTGGTTAGTAGTTAAAATACCAAAGATATGAAGAATCGGTAGGTTCATTAAGACTTCCTGCTTCAATCTTCTTATGAGCTCTTAATAGTCGATACATAGGCAGGGCCGATCGAATCTTTTATGTTATGTCCTCTTGAGTATAACATGCCCGGTCCGTTGGGTAAGCAATAGAAGCGGTGTAGGGCACAAAATGCTTATCCAATTTTTTTCAAATCTAAATTTGTCCATTTTATATTAAATTATTTTTTACCCAGCTGATTAATGTATATATTTTAGTTTTGATTAGGGAATTCAATAATCATGCATTGGCGCTGCTTATACATGCCCTTTCTTACCCTCTTTCTAAAGTTAATCAAGCACCATACTTCCAGAAGCAGAAAACACAGTTTGATCCGCAACTCAAACAATCAAATGCCAGGCTCATGCCAGGCTCAACATTTTTCAAGGACAAATATTGTAAAAAAAAACTTGTGGTTGAGCTGCAGGGAAAGAAAGCCTAACTTGAGTTGCAACTCAAGTGATCAAAATCTATGATACAAGACTTACAAAATTAATACAAGGTGATATGTATAAAATAATCAAAACTGGTGGATAGTGCATGTGCACAGGCATAGGCGTTTTGGAGAAATCACAAAAAGAAGTAAATGAAACAAAAATTTGACGTGGAGCTGCAAGGACATATGTTTGCTTCCCTCCCAACTCAACTCAAGACGTCACACTTAAAATTATTATATTTTTAAATTGAATATGAAAAATTAAATATTATAAAATGTTTAAATTTGAAATTTCTCAAAATAAATAGAATAATAATCATTTTTACTTTATATTAATTTATTGTAATTATGTCAAAGTGAACCGTACTCTATTTTTTTCATAAATATACATTATAATAATGAGAAATTGCACAACCAACAAAAAAAACAAAAATATAGAAAATAACCAAACTCCCATTTTCTATTTTCCTTTCTCTTCCTATCTCTCTCTACCTTCTCACTAAAAAAACTAATTTTTTTTTTTTTTGTTTTAGTTATTTCACCAATTCTACCTATAATAATTCATACATACTTTTTTTTGTTTATATTAGTAGTCATTCCTCGGACATAAAATGAAAATAAGAAAATGTGTAAATAATTATGTTCTTTTTGAACTTTTAATAGTTGAATATTTTTGTAATCTCCAACAAAATTAATAGAGAGGAGTAAACACTATTATTATTTTTAACTAACATCAAACTGAACAGTTTATATATTTATTAAAAATTATATATAATATAATTTCACTAAAACAATTTTTAAATAATGCTTAGCGAAACTGTTAATATAACTACATATAAAATAAAATATAAATTATAAATTATGTATCCTTTAACCACCCGTCCTACGGGCGGGCTAAACCGGGCGGACTAAACCCTAATAATTATATATTTTGATAAATTATGGATTTAGCTTGTTTGAAATCATTAATTGCATTTATTGGGTCATCAAATATAGTTTTTGAAGTGGATGTGCTATTCAAATATAAATAATCTGCTATGTTACTGTTACTCAACGTCGGTGAGCACTTGGTGACATTTCAAGTTAAGTTGGAAGCAATTTCAAGTTAAGTTGGAAGCAAAATCTAACAAGTGAGAAATGGAAAGAGGAAATGAAGACTACACCATATGAATCAGCAGTGGGCAGTCTCATGTATGTTATGGTGTGCACAAGACCTGACATTGCCTATTCGGTAGGAGTTGTGAGTCTCTTTCTAGATAATCTTGGAAAGAAACATTGAAAAGCAGTTAAATGGATCTTATGCTATTTACGAGGCATAACGAAGAAGTGTCTATTTTTTGGCAATGAAAAACTTGAGTTGAACGACTACACCGATGCAGATCGGACTGGTGATAAAGATTCAAGAAAATCAACTTCATGATTTGTGACTACCTTTGCAGGGGGAGCTGTTTCTTGACAATCAACGCTACAAAAGTGTGTTGCTTTATCCACCACGGAAGCAGAATACATCACATCAACTGAAGTGTGCAAGGAGATGTTATGGATGAAGAACTTCTTGCTTGAGTTTGGAGTAAAACAAGAAAAATACAACATGCTATGAGAATCCAACGTTTCATTCTCTCTCAATCAACATCAATCATTGGATATAAAAAGTTCTTGAAGAGAAGCCCCTACATCTTAACAAGGTACACACATATCAAAAAAAAAAAAAAACCGACCAGTTTTCGTCTGTGTGTAACTGGTCAGACTTTATGTTCAAGGTATTACCGATAAATAAGTTTGAAGATTGTTGTCGAGGTACCGGCATGGAAACGTTTTCACGCTCGGAAGTGGGAGATTTGTTGGGTTTGCCTCATTAGTCCATGATTAACCAGTAATCAATCTCTAACCCAAGAAGCCCAAGAAGAAGAAATATCTAGAAGATTAAGAAGTGTATAGAAGATAAAATGTGTAGAAGATGGAATGTTATAGAATTAACTTGAACTTTCCATTCTCTAGTTTAAATACGAGTTCTTAGCTCACTCATAATAAACAGAGAACAACACATTTAAAAAGAGTTTCAAGAAAGTTATAAAAAGTCCTCAAATACAAAACTTTAGTAAAAAATATTTTTTCTAAAATACAAAGGGTATCTCATACATAATCCGTCTACTTTCCATCTTAAGGGCAGCCCCATTGGCGTACTAAGATAAGGTTCCACATATTAAAAAAAATGAAAAATATTAGAAATTATAGTTGTTAAGCTAGATGTGCTTTCAACCTAAAACCAATTGGTGATAAGTGGATTGGCTCATCTATTTTATATATTACTAAAGATCCTTTCCAACTACCGATGTGAAATATTTTGTGTCTAATATGTCCCCTCGAGATGATGGCTTTTTGAGCGTCAATCTCGGAATGCACGGGCAAGGATCGATGGACCAACTTTGGACCAGATCGATATGGATCGGGTTGGACTGCGTGGATCGGGCTCTGATACCATATTAAGCTAGATGAGCTTCCAACCTAAAACCAATTGGTCATAAGTGGATTGGCTCATCTATTTTATTTATTACTAAAGATCATTTCCAACTACTACCGATGTGAGACACTTTGAGTCTAATAATAGTATCATAGAAGCTATTAGTTCTCTACAAACCTAAACAAAAAAAAAGGTAGATACTTTTTACACATGTTGATTTGTTAGTGGCTTACATTAGTTTTTGGAATTTTTTTGTTTGAAAAAGTTAATTTTTGGAATTTAACATTTTCCTTATAAGTAAACTAGGGGGTGTCCGCGCTTCGCGCGAAATATTGTTTTATTGTTGATAAGTATGAGTTTTCTAGATGATGTATTTATATAGTCGTCTTTGTTTGTTAAAAGCATTATTTGATATTTTTACTGTATTATGTAGTAGTAGGTGATATGTTAATATATTTTGTGTTTGCTTTTTCAATAATGTATTGTTGTGTATATAGTAGTATTTGTTAGCGGTGACGTGAGCCTCTTATATAAAGCATATTTAATTTCAATAACTTTGCATTTATATATTTGTTGATTATAAGATTAACGATTTCAGAGTCAAAATTATATTTTTTTTTTTCCAAAATTTTGAACATTATTCTTTTGAGATGTTTTTTGCCATATGTCCATATTTTGACCTTACCTATCACCATCTTTGTATTTCGTTTACCTCACCGGTGCTTCTCCCAGGAATGATTGTTATGTTTTGGAGTAGAGTTCTTATTGTCTGTCATGTCCTGTGAAATTATCTCGTATTTGTTGTAGAACGGGTCTATGAGTTCTAAGTTGTGCGGTTGTTTTTCATTGAGTTGTAGGTTGTTCTGGTCAATATTGATTGCTCATCTTCTTCCTTAAATTTTGGCTGATGTTGTTGACTGCATCTTGCTTGTCTTGGTTTTAAAATTTTGTTTTTTTCGTGATCTAACTTCTTTGCTCTCTTTCATAGCTTGAGTACGACTCTACGATTTGCTAATTTCATTTTGTTTTCCCTTCCCTCACTGTTCTCTCATCTCGTTGCAGTTTTCATTGCTGCTCGCGTCTCTAGTAGCTCTCATTTCTGCCATGTTTGCCACTCTATGTTTAGATAGTTTTTTTTTTTTAAAGTGGAATCATATTTTATTTTATCTTCTAGCTAAAGTTAGAATACTCATTCTGGTTATCTACTTAGTCTAGAAATCGGATACTAAGTTTTATACATAGATATATCTTGGGTATACAACGTAAACTAACATTTCTTGTATATTCTAACAAGTCTAGAATTTGTTACGTTATAATCAAGAAAGATGTCTTCAGTCTACATATAGCTACAGCTTGATAACAACATACACTACAAGAATTTACTTAAATAGCTACTGATTATTATGTAGCTATCACATACAATCTATAGCTAAAATCAGTTTAGCTACAGATGGCAACAAATTAAATCCTAGCTAAAATCAGTTTAGCTACAGATGGCAACAAATTAAATCCCTGGCCTCAGCTCCCACGCTAAACAAAATCTCTAGCCATTTTGTAGCCATTTAGCAATGAATTAGCAAGAGCTTTTTCTGTAGCCACCAGCAACAACATTGCTACAACTTATTTTATTGATAACTAGTGACAAGTATAGCTACAAATATTTTGTAGCCACATTATAATTTTAAAACTTTAATTGAAATTTAAATATAATTATTTATTTAAAATTATAGTTAATTCTCAAAATGAAAAAGTGTCAATTTTAATTTTCGAACATAATCCAACAAAAAGTAACTTGTTTGATACCAAAATGTTAACATTGTAAAACCAAATACAAAAAGATCTAAAACTAATGAAATTTTTGTTGAAAACCCAGCTTCTCCAACGCTTTAAATTGGTCATCTTGTCCGTCATATGGTGTTCCGTTAGAAATCATAGAGCTGTAGTTTAGAAGAACAAAAATTCACTAAGGGATAAAATCTTTAGGAGAATTAAAAGGAAACTTAACAAGGTCAATGAGAGCAATAACATATGCTTTGCTTCCCCCTGTGGGAAGGACGAAGCTGAAGTATCTTTCTTTGCTCGCTTTGAATTTGTCTCCCTTCACTCGGCCGCGTACTTCTCGATGAGAACCCTAAATCGATTCGTCATAAAACACTTCCACTACACAAATCTAAACAATATAATTTCACAGTAAATAAGGAAGAGGCTGAATGAAGAAATTAACCCAACTCAATTACGATTTGTAAACACCCACTACCCAGATCCGAATTACAAAATTAAAGAAGAATCTGTCTTGAAGCTATTAGAAAACGAAAAGATAAATATTGAAAAAGGCTGTGTATATCATCACCGTGAAGGGGAAAAGAGATTTGGAGAGAGACTGGGAAAGATGGAGAACAAGACTTAAAGTTATAATCAGAAAATTTTGGCTGGGAAAATATTTTTTTGGGGGGGGGTGGGGGCGGCTGGTGCTGATTTCTAATTTTTTTTTGGTAAGTGACGAAATGAGATAAATTATATACTCATATTCTAATAAATACTTTCTAAATTATATCGATGCCTGCTAAAATCAAATATGCAACTAATGTTATTATATTTTAATAACTATAATAAACATCTAAATTCCCAATATACAACTATGGATATTATGTTCATGGTTTAGGGTATACATATTTAGGGTTTATTGTTTAGGGTATAGATTTCTAGGGTTTTCTTTTCAAAAAAATCAAATATGCAACTAATGTTATTATATTTTAATAACTATAATAAACATCTAAATTCCCAATATACAACTATGGATATTATGTTCATGGTTTAGGGTATACATATTTAGGGTTTATTGTTTAGGGTATAGATTTCTAGGGTTTTCTTTTCAAAAAAAATGAAGATTTACAGGGTTTAGAGTTTACTAAGCAGATTTTATGGTTTATGGTGTAAGATGTAAGGTTTAAGTTTAAGATTAGGTTCAATGTTTACATTTTTTTCAATTCGATACATAAAAATATTACATAAATGTGATTTTTACACCCTCAATTAAACACTTTTACAAAAAATTGTTTGTCTCAGTCTTTATAATCTATATGATCACTTATCACTTAATACATAAATCTCAGATCAAAATTGTCTTAATGTGTAGTGGAATACATTTCTTTAATCGAATTTTAAAATACTGGTGATACTATCTATCATATCATATGATGCCAAAGTATTCATAATCATTTGTTTGTTAAAATTGCTTTTGCGATAACTTATTCTTTAGCTAATCAGTAGCAAGTTAGTTATGGAATAACTACAAATCACAGTTGTAGCTACTTAGCTAGAGATCGCAACAGATTTAGCTACAAATTTATAAATTTCTACTTTTGTTGCTATATGTTGCTATTTACGTAGCTAATGAATATGGCTACGGAATTGTCGTCGCTCGTCCTTAGCTATATTAAACAATTCTTGTAGTGATATAACCACAACTCAACGATATACCTTGGCTAGATTACGTGCCATAACATGTTCTGGCTTTTATGTTATATGACGCCTATAGGAATAATATGTTTCCCACCTACTCTACTGTGTTCTGCGTATGTAGTATACATATTCTAGGCAAATCCGTAAAATATGGAAACTTCCATATTCAGTTAAAGATGTTTCCTAAATCTAAACTAAATCTACCATAAATCTCTCAAAGAATATTTTCTCCCACGTTTTTTTCCTCTTCCCACTCCGATGATCTTTTTCTCTTCGTTCTTTGTGTTTCTCTCTTTTTCATTTAATATATTTCCTGAATCTATTTTAAATCTACTATAAATCTCACATAAGTATATATATTAAATATGTGAAAAAAAAAGTTAGTAGCTTATAGCTCAGTTGTTTGTGCTATATTTCTTGGTCGAACAACCCGAGTTCAAACTAGAGGGCTGGTCTTTTATCTTTTTCCGTTTTTAGTGATTTAGGAAAAGATAATTATACCCTCTTCTTCTTTAATCATCTCTGTAACTCTACTTCTCGCATCCATGGCTTTTAAGCTTTATTTTTTTTGCGTTTTTCACTAGTTTTCTTGTTTTTTATACCTTACATACCTTAGATCTACAAGGAAATATTATATTGATCTTAAAACCTAACAAAAACAAAATAATCATGTAAACCGAATAACACAAACGTCACCGTCACTTACCGTTTCACGAGTACTCGGCCGGCGGATCGTCCACCAGGGAGAGTTTTAGAACATGACTTTTGCCTCTTTCGTGGATCCTTTTCTTTTTAACTTTCTGTTTTTATTTTTTTTTCGTTTAAAAAAACTTAAATTAATTACGAATATTAATATTAATTTGGTTAATTGAAGGGTATAATTGTATTAAAGGAAATATAAATCCTATTTACCTAAATAATCTTCTATAAGTTCTATTGAGACAAATCTAAGTTGAAAGTGTCTCATTTTTCCAATTTTCTCTAAAAATTATAAACTACTAGAATTGACGAACGAACGCTTCAAGTTTGATCTTTACGGCTATGTCTTAGTCTAAAAGAATCTTCAACTGAGCTATAAATACTGACTAGTCTGAAGTCCTACATGGTAGATCGAACTCGTACTGATTCATCGGCCAAACTGCAACAGTTTCATAGCTCTTTAGAACCAAATTTCCAGAGTTCAAGCCCAGACACGGAGCCATCCCCATTCTGATGGTGATGGGTGTGTACTGTTGAAATGGAGTGGCCCGAGGAATACTGGGGGAGTCGCAACGAAATCCGACAAAGGAAGCTAATTGCACGATGCATGAGTATGCTATATCGGCCACAAAACTAAAAATTGGAAGGCTAGTCACATGAATGAAATGAACAATGAATCAAACAATTGAAAAGCAGCGAGAGGTGGAGAAAAACAAACCGTGACACAATTTGAGATATGCAAGCGTTAGGACTAAATCAAAGACTTTGCAGCAATCAATTCAGTTCTCGGCGATGTGTAGTCACAAAAATATGCAAGCATCTGAAATTCTTCAAGTTGCCACCAAAAACTCAAGTGGTGTTCTACTAAGGTTACGAAAGTAATTTTACAAGTTAGGCTTGTATTAATATATGGTAGGCAACAAATATAAGCATTGCGGGAGAGGGGGGGGGGTGCGAAAAATATGAAAAGATAACAAAACGAATTTATAGAAAAGGTAGATCTTATTTTGAATCCGCGTAAGAGCGTTGCGATCATTACAAGAGATTATAAAAGTTTAGGCCGCAAGAGCTGTCAGCGAATTACCTAGTTCTAGCAACCTAATTAAAACCTTAAACTTAGTTGAGTCGTAACTCGATAACAGAAGACAAAAAAGATACGAAAAAGGTTTTGATTGATTTCGGACTGAACCTTATGAAAGGCTGGCTACGTACCCCTTTCGAGGATCAAGCCGAACGTAGTTCGATTGAAAGAGTAGAACAAGAGATCGAACCACCTTTGCGAGTTCGTCTAGTAATCGAGCGCCAGTCATAGAAACATAATATGTTGAGAATAATGCCTAAAGTTTCTAAGTGCAGAGAGTTCTAAGAGTAAAAAGAATTGTCGTCTAGCATCTTCAACCTCGACGTTCTTATATACTCCTCCTAGAGTCAGTTTGCTTTTTCCCTTTCTGCCTTCAATCGATTTTATCGCTTCGCGGAAATATTCCATTTTCCTTTGATCTTCGTGTTTATCTTTGGAAACTTCACATTTATCCTCTGAACTTGACATTTATCTTCTCCTGCAGAATAGACGATTGCGCTTATTTCGTATAAAATCGTGAGTGAGATTTTAGCCGCGTTCTGGACCCTTTCGGGCCATTTTCCGATTTAAGCGTTTTTACGATATATCAAAAGGGCGCTTCCGAAACGACGTCGATTCCGAAGAAAGTTCGAATTTTTCATATAGCAGAGGCAGTTCAAGGTGTTTAGTTAACCGTCGTCGTTTTATATGATCAATTCGAATTTCATACGAGATAACGAGTTCTTGCGGTTTTTAAATCGTAAAGTTCCAATGGTGACTACGATCGAGATGAAACAAAGGCAAGTTCGATCCGATCTCGAAGGAGGGGGCTATGAGGATGGGATGAAGATGGATTAATTGATCCAACTCGCCGAACGGGCGAGTTGGACTGCTCGTTCGGTCAAACTCGCCCGTTCCACGATTTGGACTGCTTGTTCGGTCAAACTCGCCACCAGGACGAGTTGGACGTGCGTCCAGCTCTCCCCGATGGCAAGCCAGGTTGATCGAGCCTTGTGCGCGTTTCATTGTTTCGACGCTTAGGATCCGTTTGTCCGAGGATTCGAGTAACCTTTCTCGAGGGCTTATCGTATGAATATTTTTCAGAATTCCCCCAAACTTATTCTTTTACTTGTCCTCAAGTGAACTTTCTAGAACTCATAGGGAGAGAGGTTTGAAGGTGGGAACTCATAGCCAAAAGAAACACACAAAGCACTCAAATCAACATCTAAATTCAGCATTAGTATACCCTCTCTTATTATACTCTAGCTTCTCTAGGCCTATTCAACTCTTTTCATCCCTACACTCATCATCATGCATTCACACATGCAAATCATCCAACTCTCAAGTTCATTAAGCATAGCATCAAGTAAATTCTTGCAAATGGTCAATTGGTCCAAATCATTTGGTTGAGTAAGGGAAGGCTTTTATTCAAGTGGGTCAAGAAGTTCAAAATCCATGATCTTTTAAAGTGGTTTATTCTCAAAACAAGTAGCCTTGACATTGCACATAATATATCTAAGAAATGGACCAACTCATGCATACAATGCTCAATCTCCATTGTTCTACCCTTTTCTCAAACATACAAGTTACACAATCACTTCCCAATGTCAAACCCAACTCTCATCTCTCACCAAAAGATCCCAAGAATACTTTACACATAAAACTCTTTTTCTTTGAAATCTATAAAGGATTTTCTCAACTTCTAAACAAATTTTAGCTCTAAACAACTTTGCTAGCCCCCTTTTCTTCCCTTTTCTCTTTTTTTTTTTCATTTTTTATTTTTTTTTGGGGGCCAAGACTTTTCATAAACTTGAGCTAATTCCAATAAGATTATCCATTTAAACACAAAGAGTCTATTATTTTCCTTCGAACTTTTCATGCTTCCAAACCATAGTCACAACACTCACCCCCACCTATAGCTAGACAATAGAGTGCCTAATCTGGCAAGAATGAAGACCAAGCATTGTCGTTCCCGATACTCTCAACATTATGCACATGTAAGGCTTTCCGAAAAAGGCCTCACTTATCAAATAATGAAAGATTAAAAGGAAGAAGGGATTTTGGGAATGGTGTACCACAAGAGTTTCTCAAAAAAGATTGGCATAAAGGATGTGACAACTCAAGTGTGTATATCCATGATTCAGTACACAAGGGACCATGAGCAAGATGCATTAAGTTCGTTCAGTTCAAATAAGGTTGTAGTTGGCTTCAAAGACTGAGTTTCAGCAATCAACAAGTTTCAGGAAGAGTCTTCAAGGCTCGAAGCATACAAGTGTTTTTGAGAGGTGCATAAGCTACTCAGGTGCAAAGTAATGTTCTTTACAAGGCATTTCAAATCATTGCTCCCAATGCAAGTAAATGCAACCTATATGCTCTAGACTCTCCTAGAAATGCAAATGATGCAAACTAAATTTTTTTTTTTTATGCAAAGATATATGTATAATGCAGACTCAAAATCATCAAAGCAAGCGTGATCAAATACTTGGTACCTCCCCCAAACTTAAATGACACAGTCTCTGTGTTGTCAAGGAGAGAGAGATACCCAAAAAGAGAAAACTAATATGCAAAAACAAAATGGTATATACAAGGGAAAGTAGTGGGTTACCTTCTATGGGGAATGAGTACAGGGAGATGCTCCCTCCTCGTCGTCCTCAGGTGGTAACTCTTCAAGGTGCTCATCAGCAAGAGTGCCCATCTCATCAATGTAGAAGACTTGCCCGAACACAGTTGATTTCTTCATTTTCTCCTTGATGTCAAAGTGGAGAACATGCCCTTTACCCAAATGGAGATCAATCGTGCCCTCTTTCACCTTAACAATTGCTCCTGCTGTAGCTAAGAATGGCCTTCCGAGAATCAATGGGTCTTGAGTCTCCTCACCCATCTCAAGCACCACAAAATCTGTAGGTATCTCATACCTTCCAATCTTCACAGGTAGGTCCTCTAAGATGCCCACAGGGTACTTCACTGAACGATCAGCTAACACCAGAGAGAGTCTACACTTCTTGTACTGAGTGAATCCAAGCTTCTTTGCAACAAACAAAGGCATCACGCTGACAATAGCTCCCAAATCGCAGAGACATTTCTCAAATACCATAGGTCCAAGAGCACAAGGTAGTGTGAAGCATCCTGGATCCTCTAACTTCTCTGGAACATCAAGCCTCTGGATGATGGCACTGCACTCATGGGTAAGAATCATCATGCTTTCCATTTCCTTCTTCTTTGCAGCTACAACATCTTTCAGGAACTTGTTGTATTGAGGAATCAACATGAAAGCATCGATGATGGGCATTGCAACCTGAGCTTCACTCATTTGCTTCTCAAACAAAGCCTTGTACTTCTCTAGCAGCTGCCTCTTGAATCTACCAGGGAATGGTAGTTTGGGTTCATAGGGAGGAGGAACAAAAGAATTCTCACTTGCTGGAGCAAGAACTTCACCATCTTTCACTGTTTTCTTCTCTTCCCCCACCTTTCCTTTACCTTTGGCTTCCACAATCTTCTCCAAGATTTCATCATTGATTTTCTCATCAACAATCACCACTTCATCATCTAAGTTGATGGCCACCTCCTCACCTAGTTTCTCAGCATCCCTGGTGAGGGTTGTAGGAGGTAACTGCTTACCACTCCTAAGGGTGATAGCTTTGGCCTCTTTGGGGTTTTGGTCAGATTTTCCAGGTAGAGATCCTTGCTGGCGAGTCTGGTGAGTGTTCATGGAGGCAAACTGATTCTCTAAATTCTTGACTGTAGAAGCAAGATGTGAGAACTTGTTGTTGAGCTCATTGTAGCTCCCATCAATCTTGGAATGAAGGTTCTTCAACTCATAACCAACATGCTTCTCACTTCTAGTCTGAGACTCCAAGATTTGTTTCAGCAGGGTGTCAGTGCTGCTCTCTTGAGGAGCAGAGGAACCATATGAGGGGTTTTGCTGAGGTTGATAGCTGCCTTGCTGGTTGTGTCGAGGCGGATAACCACTCTGTTGGTTGTTGTGATAGGATTTTTGTTGGTAGTTGTTGTACTGAAAGTTGGGCTCTTTTTTGTACCAGCTACCATTGTTGTTGATGAAACACAGCTCTTCCTGACCTTCCAAACCCTCAACCTCATGGACAACAGGTGGTGTCTCTTGGCTTGGGTTACCAACAAAGTGCAGCTGCTCTTGTGTGGCTTTATCAGCAAGGAAGATGTCTATCTTATCTTGTAGAGCTTTCAACTCCTTCCTCGTCTGCTTATCATCTGTTCAACTGCCTCTGTCGTGGTCTCCACTGTAGACTGCATCACTCTTTACCATGTTGTCAACCAGCTCCTCTGCATCTGCCTCAGTTCTCCCCAAGAAGAACCCATTGCTAGCTGTATCCAGTCTGGCCCTATACTTAGGAAGAGCACCACGGTAGAATGTGCTCAGCAAGCTCTCCTTAGAAAAACATGGTGTGGGCATTGAGCTTGGTAGCCCTTGAATCTCTCCCAGGCTTCACTGAAGCCTTCCAAGTTCTTCTGTTGAAAGCTGGAAATCTCATTTCTCAGCTTAGCTGTTCTTGACGTAGAGAAGAACTTCTCCAAGAATGCTCTCTTGCAATCATCCCAAGTGGTGATAGAGTCGCTGGGTAGAGACTTCTCCCACTGACGTGCCTTATCCCCCAAAGAGAAAGGGAATAACTTGAGCTTTAAGGCATCTTCGGACACACCATTGGTTTTTGACAACCCACAGTAGCTGTCGAACTTGTCCAAGGGATCAAATGAGGATCAAATGAGTCCTCTAGAGCCAAGCCATGATACTTGTTGTTCTCGATCACGTTGAGGAGTCCTGACTTGACCTCAAAGTTGTTGGCTGCCACAACCGGTGCTCAGATTCCCAGTCTATGCCCATGAATGTTGGGCCGGTTATAAGTACCAATGGGTCGAGCTGTCCGCGGTTGGTGTTCTGCCCCTTGCGGTTGATCTTCCATATCAATATCGAATCTCTGCAAGTGGGCTTGTTGTTCTTCTTCTCTTCTAGCTCTAGCACACTCCCTCTCGAAAGCTCTGATGTCTGCTACTATTGGAACTAGGTTTGATGGACCCCTGCTCCTCAAGTTCATACACCTGAAAGTGAAAGGTAGGTGAATAAGAAGAATCAGTAACAAAACAAAATTAAAGTGACTTAGTCTCAAGCAAGTGACTAAATCTCAATGTTTAAATCTACTCAGAATTTGGCAACGGCGCCAATTTGGTGTTAAGAGTTTTCAAGGCTCCTAAGACAAATGTTGTAGTATAGTGAATGTCGAACCAGTTTTGAGGGATTTCAAGCACTGAGAATGCAAGTACTCACTTAATCTAGTTCAACCAATGATTTAAGAGGTTTCTAAACTAATGATTAACGATAAATGAAATGACTTTCTTTACTAAGGGAAAAGAGAACTCATGGGTATAGGGATTAGACCTTGGGTGATCAAGTTTCAAACTAAGGATGACAAACGATCAATCAAACTATCAACCTTAAGCTTAGACACAATCTTAAACAAACTCTATGTCTAGATGAATGTTCATTTACTAACATACCTCAAACATCAAATGTCTTTGGTTGAATAATATGAAAGCAATCATTACTAACAAGTCTATTGGCTATCTTAACACCTTTAACAACAAATGTCTTTGGTAAAGTATGTTAAAAGCTTAGGAGAGTTGTCTCAGACATTTCATCAAACACCTTGTGGGTGAAAAATGCCTAAAGATCAACTTTTGAGTGGCCAACTCAGAAGATGCATTATTAATACTCTACTAGCAAGGAACAAGAATGATCTACACTAAAACATCCTAGAACTAACCTAATCACCCTTAATCTCCCTAACCCATGAATTCAAAAAGGTGATTACTCACTAATCTCCATGATTCCTCTTAAACCCATGGTGGATTTCAGATTAATCATGTAGAGAAATAGATAAGAAATTAACAAGAACACAAGACGAGAGCAATCAAATCTGAATCAAAAGAAGTTTTCACTAGTTCTTCTCTGGAAAAAGAGATTCTTTCTTCTGGTGGCTTACCAAGTACTTAACTTAGGTTTAGGCAATCTAAAAACAATAAAACAAATGACCAAAAGGCCCCTGAAATAACATAAAAATCGTCAAATCAAACACGCGGAGCGACCTAGCATATTTGCTCCCAGGAGGTCACTCTGGTGCGCTGCTCGTCTGTCGATCGCTTTAAACACTTCTTTTGAGCTCCAAATGCACCCAAATGCCTCCAAGAACTCCATGTGGTACTCCAATACCTGATAAAGACTCATGTATGCAAAATGCAACCTAAACATGGCTAAATCCTAGTCTATATGATCAAAATGCACATGAGTGAATGGATAAAACAATGTAAATATGCAAGATATCACTCGTCCACGGGACGTTGATTGCATTTGTAACTCCTTAGCTTTAGCTGTAGGTTTAACAGGTCTTTCTCGAAGCATTCTTTTCCTGGAGGGGGTCATAAGATCTATTGAATCTGTACAATCGTCCATATCCAATTGACCATCCTCTTCTCCTTCCAAATATGCTAAAGAGGCAAACTGATTTGAAACCAAATGAACCGGGTCGCTGCTGCTACAATCCTTTAGAGCCATACTTGATGTCTCCTGGGGTGTAGAATCCATGTTTTGCAATGATGGGGCAGAATCCAAGGGAGGAGAATCTGTTTCCTCATTGATAAAAACAATCGTTGGAGACATGTACATATTCTCCAATACTGAAATAGTAGTTAAGGATAATAGTTCTTCCACAACAATAGGGGTGGCTGACTCAACCACACGTGAAACATTTAATTCCTCAATGCTAGAGGATTCAAAGACAGCAGGGGGTAGAGAAGTCAAGGTATGTACCAGTGGAACAGATGTCTGCTGGTTAATATTGCATTCAGTATTTTGAGTAGTGGTTGATTTAGTAGGATTTTCTGTAGTTGACTTTTGCTGAGGAGATGAATGAGCATGTGTATCCGAAGGTAGTGTTGCACCCAGTTTAGCAGCTGTGTCTTCTACAGCTGAAACCTCAAAACCCTTCTGAATAATGTTTAGCGCAGAGCCATCAGTAGATGATGCAAACACATGAGCCACCGATGAAACCTTTTTCCCACTAACTGCAGTACTCTTATGACCAGAAATAGACAAACACCGCTTTGATATGTGACCAAGTTGACCGCACCTCTCACAAGTTGTAGGGAGCCAAGAATATTCCACATCTACCAAAGAAAAATTCCCTTGCTTATCCCAAGCATCAATTTTCTGTGGGAATGATTTATCCAGCTCAACTACCACCATAACCTTAGCTTCACCTAACATTGTTGGGTCCAACCATGGTTTATGAGATAGTATTGGCTCTCCCAATCCGGAAACAACCCATTCGATACCAAAGATGGAGTATAGATTGCTAGGGATTTTTTTAAGCGTAACCCAAACTGGAATGGAGGTAATTTCAGGCAGGGTTAAAGAGTTTGAAAGAGTCCACGGCGCAACAAACAAGATGCAATCATCCTCATGCCATAAACCACGACTGAGAATTCATTTTCTAGTGGCCTCATCTGGTATGTGGAAGATATAAGAGAATTCACCAAGCTTTTTGAGGAAAATTTCACATTTCCTACCCCACAATCTGTTTAGGACAGCGTATACAAGACCACCAGATGGGATCAAGCAACGGGTAAACTGCCCTATCACATATTCCTTTTGATTTTGCAAACCATGAAGAAGCACATGATCAGGGATAGTTACCTTGAGAGTGCCATCCTCCATATATTCTGGCACCGTGACACGATGTAGATTCCTTGATTGTGGATTCATCCGAGCAGCCCAGGGAAATCGAGTTTTATCTGTGGGAATCTTAACTCTTTGAGTTTGAGCAACTTCATCTCGTTTAGAAACCTGCAGATGAGTCTTAGTTCTTGTAGACTGAGCAACTTCAACTCTAGTTTTACCATTTGAGCGAGATGAGAGAGCTGGCCATTCAGAATTATCTTTTCCAGAGAATTCAAGCGCCAAAGGAAGACCCTGAGAAGTATCTTCAGCAATGAACAAAGGCTTGTTCCAACCTCCTTGCAGTTTAGACGGATGCAAAGGTGAACCCCCGAGCATAGGAGAAGGAGATTCAGAGTGCGTTACGCCAGCCTCAATAGAGATGTCGTTATCAGCGCAAACTGTCGGGAGTTGGGATTCAGACGAGACCAGAGAAGAGACTATAAGCTTCTCGGAGTTCACATGATCTTCTTTGTCTTCCTCTTGAGGCTGAGACTTAACAAGTGAATCTTCACTGGAGCGGCCATCAAAAGAGCTTGCAGTCTCACGAGAATCCATGGAGAAGAGATCGCCAGAGAAAAGAGAGGAGAGGATTGAGAGTACTTCCCGCCGGCAAGAAACCAAGATGAATCACCGGAAAGGAAGAACGGAGACGGCGGAGCCGTCAATGACAGGAGCTCGAGATCGAGGGTTTTTGTTTCGCTAGTTTTTCACCAAAAATTTTAAATTTTTGTACACTGAAACCTAATAATAAGGTTTCACTGTACAAAACCTTATATATTGTTAAGATTTGAGAGAATATTTGTGAGAATGTGTTGTATATTTCTTATTGCTTACACCACTATATATAGTGGTTCATACAAGGTGGAGTCAAATGGAGAATTGATTACAACGATACTCTACATAATGACATGGTCAAACTCATAAAGACTAAGGTTGAATGGGTCTTCCATGTGGCTGGATGTAAACCCCCAATGGACTCTAGTCTTGAACTTGTATGGTCTAGGTTATGGACTATCCACTTCATGATTCATAACACTCCCCCTTGGATGCCATAACCATATAGGGTTTGTAACATGCAAATGTTGCCTCATTAAAACCTCTCCCGGAAAACCCAAAACCCAATGTGGTAAAAAGGGAAACCAGAGAAAGGAAAAAGAGTACAACACACATTACTCCCCCTGATTTGGACATCACTGAAGGTCCTTGAGTCTACGCGTGCCAATCTTGTTGCGTGAACTTCCTAAATGTGCAAGAGGGAAATGATTTGGTGAAGAGGTCGACTGAGTTTTCACTAGACCGGATCTGAAGGACGTTGACCTCTCCAGCTTTCTGCAACTCATGGGTAAAGAAGAACTTGGGTAGAATATGTTTGGTTCGGTCACCTTTGATATACCCGTCTTTGAGTTGAGCAATGCAAGCTGCATTATCTTCATATATGATGGTCGGACCCGTTGGGTCGCATATGGACGCATAATGTGGTCTTATACCTTTTGTTCAAAGATGAACTTCGATCTTATAGCTTATCTTTATGATAGCTCATTCATTCATACCACAACTTGGTTGGTTCATGCTGAGAATTCGACCAACCATAAGTATTACCAAAATTTGGCTAATTTGTGGTGATGGTCTATAACCTTTTCTAAGGTTTAATGAATAACCATTTAACCTATCTTAGGCTGGGTAGTATAAAACACAAGGAATTTAAAATTCCTCTATGGACTGATTTGACTTGTTCTTATAGAACTCTTCACTTGCTTACATGTAGTAATTTAATTCAGTCCATGAACATCTTTAGGAAAATGCTGTTCAAGAGAACTTCTTTTCTCATCTTTTGATTCTGAGCTCAATACCGTTTGGTAAACCTTTTGGTACCAATAATATTATCATCATCATCCAGTGAGTCATATATAGCATACTACATCTTTTGAATTTCTTCCAGACATCATATGTAGTGAAATATGTAGTGGTATCCACCACATTGGATTATATAGACCTTTCCCGGTCTGTCTCACGATTTATTCTTCTTTCAGGATTTATATATTCACTGGGCATCATATGGCGTTTACATATTTATGGCCAATACAATACACCTTTTATATATCACTTTAAACCTCACGTTTCTTTCATTATTCATTATGAGTACTCTTGTGTGGGTTTATGATCCTCGATACATATCTTTGTATTCATGTGCTACATACTTGCGCATTTTCTATGAATGTATGTGTCGACACACTTATATATATATATAGTTTCTTTTAGTTCCAGACATGATAAAAATCAATTTGAGATTTCATTATCTAGGACCTTAATAACCTTATAACTTGGCGTCCCAAGCTATATGGTATGGTACCTAGTTGTTCAGCTGGCCAGCCTTATATCTCAATGTCTGGAATGGTTTCCTTTAATAAAACTCGGATTTTATCTTATGCACCTTTCTTTCTTTCCGAGGTTCCTTAGAATTTATGGAACTTTATTTGGAACATTTATTTGGTTTATCTTATATAGATTTTGTAGCAACTTGGTTGTGTCTTTAAGACATCAAAACCGTGTGGTGCTAAGCTGGGATGACATAGTCATTCTTTCTCTCGGTTCAATGTGTCTGGCATTTTATTTTGCTATCATTGTAGCATATGGACGTCTATAAATTATTTTCTAGTCCGAGGATCTTTGCCAAGACATTGATGGTTGATACCAGATGGTAGGTACCATTCTATATCATTCTTTATACCAGCTCATTACTTTTCTCCTTTCATTGTTGGATATTCGGATTCATAAACCTTATGTAATCCTTGTTCCTTGGCTGATAATAGGTTTTTCTGCCTATTGCAACTGTTGTAGTGTAGGGGGGTGAATGTCGAACCAGTCCTAGTGATGTGAATCAGTGAGAATACAAGTCATTTCTTAAGCTAAGCAGATTCAATAGCTGTGAGTGTGTGACAAGTAACAATAGCAAACAGAGCAATACAACAAGGTTTTAATCAATTTAGACAAGTGAATCCATGGGTATTGGGAATTGACTTCAAGTAACTAAGATCCAATCTAGGTGACAGGCTTTCAATCAAAGTAATCTCTTAAGTCTAAACACAATTTTAGACAAGTCCTATGTCTAGGTAAATGTCCATTTGCTTAGAAATCATTAAACATCAAATGTCTTTGGCTTAATTCAATCAAGCAATCTTTAAGTTCAAGTTTAATAACTATCTAGCAATTTTAACATCAAGTGTCCTTGGCTAATCTCACTAGAGCTTAGTTGAGTTGATTCAAACACTTCATCTAATCATGTCTGATGAGAAGTGTTTAGAAATCAGGTTTAGAGTGATCAAGACTAAACAAGCATTAAAAATACTCAACAAGCAAGTTCATACAAGGATCTAATACAATAACACCATAGATCTTCACTAAGTTACTCTAATCTCCCTAACCCATGAATTCTTAAGGAAACTACTCACTAATCTTCATGAAAACACTTAATCTCATAATAGATTGAAGCATATTCAAGTAGATACAACAGAGAATAAAGATAAACAAGGATTAAATAAGCAAAACGAAATTAAAACTCAAGAACAGATGATGAACAATTGAAGAACAGCTCAAGAACACTAAGAACAATGATATTTCAAAGAGAGAGAGTTTTGACAAGTTAAATTATTACAAAGTTGGATAATGATGTTTCTTGCCCACTCTTATGATAAAAAGAAAGCAGATATTATACATAAAAGTAAGAAAAATCGTGCAAAGGTAAGGTGGGTGGAAGAAAGTGGGAAGTTGGTTAATCCCATCAACTTTCCAGTGGTCCCCGGCAAGGGTTGATACACCTGTAGTAAATCGATTATAACTTATCCAATACAGCTCCAAATGACTTGAAACCACTTCCATTGGAAAGCTAACTCAATTTCCAGTGTCTCCACCAATTTTGAGCTTCAGAAAAGATCTTTAAGGCTTTCATCCGTGTTCATCTTTCACTCTCCGGATTCGGGAGCGACCTCGCTGTGTCGCTGCGAGAGGTCGCTCCGGATTCGTTGTCTCCGGGTGATCAATACGCGAGCGACTCTTCCCTGTCGCTCTAGTGAGGTCGCTCCAGACTGGTGATCAGAGCGACTTGGTGGTGTCGCTCCGGACTGGTCGCTCCCATCCCTTGCTCGCCCAATGACCACTCTAAACACTCCTTTTTGAGCTCCAAATGCCTCCAAGTACTCCATGTGGTACTCCAATACCTGATAAGGACTCATGTATGCAAAATGCAACCTAAACATGGCTAAATCCTAATCTATATGATCAAAATGCACATGGATGAATGGATAAAACAATAGAAATATGCAAGATATCAACTCCCCCAAACTTGTTCTTTACTTGTCCACAAGTGAACTTTCTAGAACTCATAGGGAGAGAGGTTGAAGGTGGGAGCTCATAACCAAAAGAAACACCACTAGCAAACACAATTAGCACACTCTCTTATTACACTCTAGCTTCTCTAGGCCTATCTCAACTCCTTTTGTCCCTACACTCATCATCAAGCATCCACACATTCAGATCTGCCAACTCTCACATTCATTAAGCATAAGATATCAAGTGAATTCTTGCAAATGGTCAGTTGGTCCAAGTCATTTGGTTGGGTAAGGGAAGGCTTTTATTCAAGTGATTCAAGAGGTTCAAAACATATGATCTTTAAGGTGGTTTACTCTCAAAACAAGTAGCCTTGACATTGCACATAATATATCTAAGAAAGGGACCAACTCATGCATACAATGCTCAATCTCCATTGTTCTACCCTTTTCCCAAACATATAAGTTACACATTCACTCTCAAATGTCAAACCCAACTCACACCTCTCACCAAAAGATTCTAAAAACATCAGCTCTTTTTCCTTGAAATCTATAAGGGATTTTTCACAATCTGAAAATGTCTCTCAGCTCCTAACAACTTTGCTAGCCCCCTTTTTCTCTTTTTTTTTTTTTTTTTTTTTTTTTTTTTTTTTTGGTTGGGGGCCAAGACTTTTCAAAACTAGAGCTGGAGGTTCTCTACTTATCCCAATAAATCAATTCACTTGAGCACAAGAATCTATCTTTTTTATTTCTCCCAAATCATGATTACAACGCTCACCCTCCCACCTATAGCTAGACAATAGAGTGTCCAATCCAGCAAAAATGAAGATCAAGCATTGTCGTTCCCGATACTCTCAACATTATGCACATGTAAAACTTTCCGAAGAAGGCCTCACTCATCAAACAATGAAAGCTTAAAAGGAAGGAAAGGTTTTGGGAGTGGTCTACCACTAGAGTTTGTCAAAAAGAATGGCATAAAAGATGTGACAACTCAAGTGTGTATAGCCATGACTCAGTACACAAGAGACCCTAAGCAAGAAGCATTAAGTTCATTCAGTTCAAATAAGGTTGTAGCTGGCTTCAAAGACTGAGTTTCTACAATCAATAAGTTTCGAGAAGAGTTTTCAAGGCTCGAAACATACAAGTCTTTTCGAGAGGTGCATGGATACTCAGGTGCAACGTAGTGTTCTTTACAAGGTATTTAAAATCATTGCTCCCAATGCAAGTGAATGCAACCTATATGCTCTAGACTCTCCTAATGGTGCAAATGATGCAATCTAAATGAAAAATCTTTTTTTTTTTTTTTTTTTTTTTTTTTTTTTTTTATGCAAATAGGTGTTCAATGCATGACTCAAATGTAACACAATGAAAGCAAACATGATCAAATGCTTGGTACCTCCCCCAAACTTTAGATACACAGTCTCTGTGTTCAAGGAAAGAGAGAGATACCGAGAAGAAAACTAATTTGCAAAAATGAAATGGTATGTACAAGGGAGAGAAAGAAGTACCTCCTATGGATAGTATGTGGGGGCAGATGCCCCAGCATCGTCGTCGTCAGGAGGGAAGGTGGTGTAGTAACCACCGGATGCTGAACCGGAGCCTCCATACCATGGTTGGCTCTCAACCTCGTGAATCTCGTCCTCACTGTCTGAAGAAGCGAGGGATGGGGATTTGTTGCCTGAAGTGGAAGGTTGAGTGGGTGGGTTCCTCCACTTACGCTGAAGCTGCGCAGCAGTGAGGGGGAAACCAAGAGCATCAGGCGGTGGTGGAGGCTGGGGGTTTGAGGTGTTCGCAAAAGCGAAATCGGCTGAGCTACATCCAGCTATTCCTCCCCTAGTTAAGACATCAGCTACTTTCTTCATGAACTTGGCTGAAGTCTTTGCCTGCTTCTTCACAGTCTTGCTTAGCGCCTTGCATTTATCCTTCAGCTTTTCTATCGTTCTGTCCTGAGCTTTGTTCCACCTCTGGAGACGACCAATGTGGTCGTGAGCATCACGGAGAGCTCCAGGTGGAAGGACTCCGTCATGGGGCTTGAAGTAGTAGCGCGGAGGTCCATAGATATGCTCAGATGTGTCTGCAACAGGCGAGTCAGGTTGCGTAGGGACACTCCTTTTCCTTGATGGAGCTGCTTGAATTGGATCGAGAGGCCCGTGTTCTCCGAGAAAGTACTCCTGGGGAATGTTGAAGCTGACAGCTCCAGGTATCTCTAAACTCGTCACGTTCCGGTTTGGAAGAACCACCTCGACTGGCTTGCCCTGCAAGTAGTAGTGGTAGACGTAGTCCTTCCCATACATCCCACTGAAATATGTGGCAATCCTCAAGTAGGTGCCATCAATGAACCTAGGCCCCGCTGCGTCCTTTCCCAAGGGAACATTCAGAAATTGGAGCAGTGGTGTGATCATTCCGCCTATCCCCATCTTTGGGCGCGAATCAGTGGTGTACCACGCCCAATCTCTATAGTGCTCGAGACGGCCCACAAAGAAACTGACCATCCCAAAAGTAGCATAGATGTCAGTGCTGGGAAGGGGTAACACTCCAGGTTGAGCGTAGGGACGGATAGCCGGACAGAGCAGTCTCATGTCTTCCTCAGTAACCGTACCAGCTTGCTTCCGTGGGTAAAAAGCATGGACTAGCAATCTGTGGAGGTAGCGTACAGACGGGTGTCGGATGTGTGAGTTCTTGTCTGCCCCGGTAGAGTGTTTGTTTCCAGTAATCAACTTCCAGAGCTCTGTGGGGAGGTTCTCACACTTGGGAAGTGAGTGGTCTTCTAGGTCTTGGAACCCCATGACCCTCCCAATGTCCTTGAAGTTCATGTTGAATTCTCTTCCATTGACCTTGAACCTGATTTTTCCCCATCCTTGTCTCACGTGCGCCGTGTCATGGTAAGTGACCACAAGAGAGGATAGGAACTGACAAGTGACATCCTTGTAGAAAGGATAAGCCATGGTGAGGAGTTTTGGCATCTTCAAATGTCCCAGCATCGTCTCAATATCAGACTCTAGACCCAACTCCTTCAGCAAACCGAGGTCGGCAAACCTGGTTGGAGCCCAAGTGACTCCATTCTTCAAATGGTCATATAGCTCCTCCACAGATGGAGTTTTCGTTCTGTCTCGATCAACAGCAACCCCTTTGCCCTTTGACATTTTGGCTTTCTTCGTAGGTGCCGGCTCATCTTCACTCTCAGTTTCACCTTCCTCATGGGTGGGAACTGGTACGCTTTTTCCTGCCCTCTTCTCGTGTTCTTTCGATTTCTTTGCAGCCAACGTCTGCTGTCTCACAGTCCTCTGCGTCCCTGAGCCAGTTGGCTCGCTGGTTAAAGCTTTTCCTCTTAGTGCAAACTCTTGACTTTCGGCTTCTTGCCTCTCAGCTTCCAACCTTCCCTTTGTCTTCTTAACCATTTTAACCTGAAAAATTACAAACTTGGAAAGGGATAAGTAGATGGAAGTAAAGAAAAGCAAGAATTTTCAGCATCAAATTTTTGCAAAAGTGAACTTAACAGGTGAATTTTTCAGTTTAAACTCAAGTTCAACACAATGCAACAATGTAACATCTTAACGCATCTAGTCCACCCACAAACATACCCAATTAAGATCAAATTCGAAAAACCCCCAAATCCATGAATCCTAATTTTGCCTAAGTGCGATTTAAACTCAATTTCACCATTAATTCAACAACCCAACTTGATAGATAAACTTTCCCTAGTCTATTTCACCACAATCTAGCAAGAAAAGAACCAAATTTCGACTTTCAAATTCTAGGGTTCATGGACCTACGAATTTGAATTTAAAAACTCAATACCTTGCTCTGGATGAAAGGAAATGGTGAATGGGTAGTGAAGAATAGACTACAGGGGCGAAAGCTTGGATTTAGAAACAAGAACTAGTTGATTTGGGTGAGAATTGAGAAGGTTTTGGGAATTTTGGTGTGGGTGAGTTTGAGAGAGTTTGTGAGTTTTTGAGAGGAAGGGAGAGTGATAGAGATGGAGTCGCGGGGGTTGGGGTAGGTTTAGGGTCGTCCGGTTCAGTCTAGGGTGGTTAGGGTCGGTTTACTTGAGTTAAACCGGGGTTTAGAGTTAGGAAACTTACCTGGACCGGTGCGGGAGCGACGTGAGGGTGTCGCTGGGAGAGGTCGCTCCCGAGTAGTTTCCCTGCGTCGTGCTTCTACTAAACCGCGAGCGACCTTGGAGTATCGCTCTAGAAACCTCGCTCTGAGTTGGAGCGACGTCAAGGTGTCGCTCTAGTGTGTCGCTCCGGTTTATCAATACGCGAGCGACTACGAGGTGTCTCTCCCATAACGTCGCTCCCAGATGGAGCGACCTTTCCACCTCGCTCCGAGACCTCGCTCTGGCGCGGTTTTTCTTGATCCGGCAACGAAATCGCGAGCGACCTTGTAGTGTCGCTCTCGAAACCTCGCTCCCAGGTGGAGCGACCTTGAGGTGTCGCTGTGAGACCTCGCTCTCATGCACAACTCCTGCTCAAAACTGAACCGATCAAGCACCTGCACACATCTTCTCTCCCTTTTTTTTTTTTTTTTTTTTTTTTTTTTTTTTTTTTTTTTTTTTTTTTTATGCAATAAGATGAAAAATGAAAATACCAATGCAATATTTACAAGGATACCCATGGGACTTCCTCCCAAGTGAGCTTGTTTTAAGTCCCGAGCTTGACTTTGCTTCCTTTTAGATTAGGCCGGGGTAGGATCAGACAGTGGAATTGAAGCTCCCAGGTCTTCCGATTTGGTTCCCAAGTAAAGCTTCGCCCTTTGTCCATTGATGGTGAACTCTCTTCCATCAGAAGTCCACAAAACTATTGCTCCATAAGGTTTAACCTCTTTAATCTTGAAAGGACCAGACCACCTTGACTTGAGCTTGCCTGGAAACAGTTTCAGTCTGGAGTTGTATAGAAGAACTTGATCTCCTTCTTTAAAGTCTCTTTTCAGGATATGTTTGTCATGGAGAGCCTTTGTTTTCTCTTTGTAGATCTTTGAACTTTCAAAAGCTTCAAGTCTTATCTCATCAAGTTCATTCAGCTGGATCAATCTCTTCTCCTTGGCGCTCTTGATGTCAAAGTTCAGCAACTTGACTGCCCATAGTGCCTTGTACTCAAGCTCAACTGGTAGATGGCAAGATTTTCCATAGAGAAGGTTGAAAGGTGTAGTCCCCAAAGGTGTCTTGTAAGCTGTCCTATAAGCCCACAATGCATCATCAAGCTTGATGGACCAATCTTTCCGTGTAACCCCCACAATCTTCTCCAGAATGGACTTGATCTCCCTGTTGGAAATCTCAACTTGACCACTTGTTTGGGGGTGGTAAGGAGTTGCAACCTTGTGCTTCACACCATTCTTCTTAAGGAGGTTTGCAAACAGTCTGTTGATGAAGTGAGACCCTCCATCACTGATCACAACTCTTGGAATCCCAAACCTTGGAAAGATTATGCTCTTGAACATTTTTAGAACCACCTTTGCATCATTGGTTGGACTTGCAATTGCTTCCACCCACTTAGAGACATAATCTACAGCCACCAGTATGTACTTGTTGCTATAAGAGGAAGGAAAAGGCCCCATGAAGTCAATACCCCAGACATCAAACACTTCAACTTCTAGGATGGGGTTTTGAGGCATTTCATTCCTCTTGGTGATGTTTCCTCTTCTTTGACAAGAGTCACACCTTGAGACAAAGTCTTGGGTGTCTTTAAACATGTGAGGCCACCAAAATCCAGCTTGTAGGACTTTTGCAACCGTCTTAAAGGTAGCAAAGTGGCCTCCATAGGATGATCCATGACAATGTGTAAGGATCCCATCAATTTCTTCTTCAGCCACTGCCCTTCTATAGAGTTGATCTCTACAAAGTATGTAGAGGTAAGGCTCATCCCAATAATATCTCTTCACATCCTTATAGAACTTCTTCTTGGCATAACCTTCAAGGTTCAATGGTTCTTTTCCAGTAGCTAAGTAGTTGACTATATCAGCATACCAAGGACCCTTCTCATCAGCTGCCTTCACCTCTTCAAGTTTCTTTCCCGTCTCACAAACAGCTACCACTGCATGAATAGCCATCATTTGCTCTTCTGGAAGTCTGTCATCAATAGGGATTCCACACTCCACCTTCAACCTGGACAGGTGATCAGCTACTCCATTCTCAACTCCAGGCCTGTCCTTGATCTCAAGATCAAACTCTTGTAGCAGCAGAATCCATCTCAACAGTCTTGGTTTTGCATCTTTCTTGGCTAAGAGGTGTCTCAATGCAGCATGATCAGTGTAGACAGTCACCTTTGACCCAACCAAGTAGCTTCTGAACTTCTCAAATGCAAAGACAATGGCCAATAGCTCCTTCTCAGTTGTAGAGTATTTAGCTTGAGCTTCATCAAGTGTTCTACTTGCATAGTAGATCACATGTGACTTCTTGTCTCTCTTCTGGCCTAGGACTGCTCCTACAGCAAAGTCACTTGCATCACACATGATCTCAAAGGGGAGATCCCAATCTGGCGGCTGAACTATGGGTGTACTGATGAGTGCATTCTTCAGGTTTTTGAAAGCTTCCATACACTCCTCATCGAAGTGAAATGCAGCTTCTTTGCATAACAGCCTGGTCAATGGTCTAGCTATCTTAGAGAAATCCATGATGAATCTTCTATAGAAACCGGCATGACCCAGAAAGCTTCTTATATCCTTCACTGTTCTTGGTGGAGCTAGACCAACCATGACATCTATCTTGGCTTTGTCCACTTCAATTCCTTTCTCAGAAACTTTGTGTCCAAGAACAATCCCTTCATTGACCATGAAGTGACACTTCTCCCAATTGAGCACCAGGTTAGTGTCCTCACATCTCTGTAATACCCTGCAAAGATTTGACAAACAAGTAGCAAACGAAGAACCATATACAGAAAAATCATCCATAAACACCTCCATTACATCCTCAATAAAATCAGAGAAAATTGACATCATTGCTCTTTGGAATGTTGCTGGTGCATTGCACAGTCCAAATGGCATCCTTCGATATGCAAAGGTACCATAAGGACAAGTGAATGTCGTTTTCTCTTGGTCATTTGGGTGTATAGGGATTTGGAAAAATCCAGAGTATCCATCAAGGAAACAATAATAAGGATGGTTAGCTAGCCTCTCTAACATCTGATCAATGAATGGTAAAGGGAAATGATCCTTTCTAGAGGCTGCATTCAGTTTTCGATAGTCAATGCACATCCTATGTCCAGTTATTGTTCTTGTTGGTATTAACTCATCATTTTCGTTCTTAACAACTGTTATGCCACCTTTTTTAGGAACTACATGCACAGGTGAAACCCAATTGCTATCAGAGATAGGATAGATCACACCAGCATCTAACAATTTGATTATCTCTTTTTTAACAACATCTTTCAAATTAGGATTTAATCTTCTTTGGTGTTCAATTGAAGTTTTAGATTCATCCTCTAGATGTATCCTATGCATGCACAAAGATGGTGAGATTCCTTTAATGTCATCAAGTGAGTATCCTAGTGCTTTTCTATACTTTTTAAGTTCATTTAAAAGCATAGACAATTCATTCTCAGTCAGCTCACTACTCACAATGACAGGATATGTCTCATTAGGTCCAAGGAAAGCGTACCTTACACCATGGGGAAGAGGTTTAAGCTCCACTTTTGGTGCCTTGAGCTCACTCCAATCAGCTTGATGGAGGTTCTCTTGAATGTCTGCTGAGGCAGCATGTTGAGTCATTTGTGGCAACTCCATGAACTCATCTTCTCCATCCTCCTCAAGGTGAACATCTAGCCTTCTTACTAGCTCATCACTCTCTTTGTTTTCAATCATTTGGGTCTCTCTTTCAATGGTCAGGGCCTGTTGGAGAGAGTCCTCAATCGCTAACTCTTCAAGGAAATCATCAGCCAAGGCATCCATCTCATCAATGTAGAATATTTCTCCTTGAGTTGTGGGCTTCTTCATCATCTCCTTGATATCAAAATGGAGAATGTGATCTTTTCCAAGGTGGAGATCAATTGTGCCATCTCTCACATTCACCATTGCTCCAGCAGTCGCCAAGAAAGGTCTCCCAAAGATCAAAGGATCTCTAGGCTCTTCATCCATCTCAAGCACTACAAAGTCAGTAGGCACTTCACAATTTCCTATCTTTACAGGAAGATCTTCTAGGATGCCAATGGGGAGCTTGACAGATCGATCAGCTAGCACCAAAGAGATCTTGCACTTTTTATATTGTGTAAACCCAAGCTTCTTGGCAATGGATAGTGGCATGAGGCTGACACTTGCTCCCAAGTCACATAGACATTTCTCAAATGTCAAAGGTCCAATGGCGCATGGCAGGGTGAAACTACCAGGGTCTTCTAGCTTCCTTGGGACAGTCATTCTCTGAATAATGGCACTGCACTCGTGAGTAAGAATCACCATCCCTTCCATCTCTTTCTTCTTTTGTTCTACAGCATCTTTCAAGAACTTGCTGTATTGTGGAACCAGCATAAATGCATCAATTATGGGCATGGTGAGCTGAACTTCACTCATTTGCTTGTCAAACAAGGCTTTGTATTTCTCTAGGAGTTGCTTTTTGAATCTTCCAGGAAAGGGAAGTTTTGGCTCATAGGGAGGAGGAGTGAACAATTTCTCCTTTGTTGATGTAACCTCCTCATTTTTGTTCTCAAATTTCTCCTCTCCAATCTTTCTCTTGCCCTTAGCTTCAACTATCTTCTCCAATATTTCCTCATTAGTTTTCTCATCCACAATCACCACATCATCATCTACATTGATGACCACCTCCCCACCTTGTTTCTCATTATCCTTAATGAGAACTTTAGGAGGCAACTCTCTTCCACTCCTTAGGGTGATTGCCTTCATTGTCTCCTTTGGGTTTTGTTCAGGCTTTCCAGGTAGTGTACCTTGTTGGCGACTTGAGCTGGCTGTCATAGAGACAAACTGGTTCTCCAAGTTTTTGAACTTGTTGTTTAGATCATGGTAATTCCCATCAATCTTGTTGTGTAGATTTTTCAGCTCATACCCTAATTGTTTCTCACTTCTTGCTTGTCCCTCCAATAATTGTTTTAGCATCGCTTCAGTACTACTCTCTTGTGGAGGTTGTGTTGATGATCCAGCTTGTTCTTGTGCAGGTAGATTTGGTTTTGGTGAGAATCCAGGAGGGAAGTTCTGTTTTGGTTGGTAACCACCTTGGTTGTTGTTGTAGAATGGCTTAGGCTGATTGTTGTAGAATGGTTTTGGCTGGTAGTTGTTGAATGGCTTCTGTTGGTTGTTGTAGAAGGGTTTCTGTTGGTAGTTGTTCTGGTTTTGATAGTCATGTTCCTTCTTGTACCATGTACCCTGAGCATTGACATAGTACATATCTTCTTGGCATTCTACTCCATCAGCTTCAGAAACCATATGTAACTCCTCCTTCTTGTTCTTTTCTGATAGTAGCATGTCAATCTTTTCTTGTATTGCTTTCAGTTCTCTTTTTGTGGTCATATCTTCTCCTCCCCCACTTCTGTCTCTTCTGTCATATTCATCATTGTAGACAGAATCACTCTGTGCCATGTTCTCCAAGAGTTCTAATGCATCTTCGACAGTCCTCCCCAAGTAGTTTCCATTGCTTGCAGTGTCAAGCTGGCTTTTGAATTTAGGCAAGACTCCTCTGTAGAATGTGCTTAGCAAGCTCTCATTGTTGAAGCCATGGTGGGGACATTGAGACAAGTAGGTTCTGAATCTCTCCCATGCCTCTGAAAATCCTTCAAGTCCTTTTTGTTGAAAACCAGAGATCTGATTTCTAAGGTTTGCAGTCCTTGTAGCAGAGAAGAACTTGTTGAGGAAGGCCTTCTTGCATTCATCCCAAGTTGTGATAGTATCACTTGAGATGTTTTTCTCCCAAGTGTGAGCCTTGTCTCCCAAAGAGAAGGGAAACAATCTGAGCTTGAAAGCATCCTCTGAAACTCCATTTGTTTTTGACAAGCCACAGTATTTATCAAATCTGTCAAGGTGATCTAGTGGGTCTTCCAAGGCAAGTCCATGGTACTTGTTGTTTTCAATCATGTTGATGAGGCTGGACTTGATCTCGAAATTGTTGTTGGCAACTGGCGGTCCCCTAATGCCCAACCTATTCCCATTTATGTTAGGTTGATCATATGTACCGATGGCCCTAGCTTGGCGTTGTGGTTGTCTAGGTCGAAGGTTGGCAGCTCCTTGACCATTGCCCTCTTGAGCAGCTCCAGGAGGAACTTCTTGGACATTTTGTCTATGATCATCAACTTCATAGACACCTTCCGGTTGATTCGGGTTTCTCTCCATCTCAAGCCCCAATCTATGTAAGTGGGCTTGCTTTTCTCTTTCTCTTCTCTGTCTTCCCAACTCTCTTTCTAAGGCTTTGATGTTGTCCACTCTTGGTGCAAGATTTGTTGATCCTTTGCTTCTCAAGTTCATGCACCTGTCATCCAAATATATATGAAGATAGATAATTAGTAACTTAAAAACAAAGTAAAACTCAGTCTCAAGCAAAGACTCAAACGCAATGTCACAATCAGACTAGGATTGGCAACGGCGCCAAATTGATAATAGGTTTTTCTGCCTATTGCAAATGTTGTAGTGTAGGGGGGTGAATGTCGAACCAGTCCTAGTGATGTGAATCAGTGAGAATACAAGTCATTTCTTAAGCTAAGCAGATTCAATAGTTGTGAGTGTGTGACAAGTAACAATAGCAAACAGAGCAATACAACAAGGTTTTAATCAATTTAGACAAGTGAATCCATGGGTATTGGGAATTGACTTCAAGTAACTAAGATCCAATCTAGGTGACAAGCTTTCAATCAAAGTAATCTCTTAAGTCTAAACACAATTTTAGACAAGTCCTATGTCTAGGTAAATGTCCATTTGCTTAGAAATCATTAAACATCAAATGTCTTTGGCTTAATTCAATCAAGCAATCTTTAAGTTCAAGTTTAATAACTATCTAGCAATTTTAACATCAAGTGTCCTTGGCTAATCTCACTAGAGCTTAGTTGAGTTGATTCAAACACTTCATCTAATCATGTCTGATGAGAAGTGTTTAGAAATCAGGTTTAGAGTGATCAAGACTAAACAAGCATTAAAAATACTCAACAAGCAAGTTCATACAAGGATCTAATACAATAACACCATAGATCTTCACTAAGTTACTCTAATCTCCCTAACCCATGAATTCTTAAGGAAACTACTCACTAATCTTCATGAAAACACTTAATCTCATAATAGATTGAAGCATATTCAAGTAGATACAACAGAGAATAAAGATAAACAAGGATTAAATAAGCAAAACGAAATTAAAACTCAAGAACAGATGATGAACAATTGAAGAACAGCTCAAGAACACTAAGAACAATGATATTTCAAAGAGAGAGAGTTTTGACAAGTTAAATTATTACAAAGTTGGATAATAATGTTTCTTGCCCACTCTTATGATAAAAAGAAAGCAGATATTATACATAAAAGTAAGAAAAGTCGTGCAAAGGTAAGGTGGGTGGAAGAAAGTGGGAAGTTGGTTAATCCCATCAACTTTCCAGTGGTCCCCGGCAAGGGTTGATACACCTGTAGTAAATCGATTATAACTTATCCAATACAGCTCCAAATGACTTGAAACCACTTCCATTGGAAAGCTAACTCAATTTCCAGTGTCTCCACCAATTTTGAGCTTCAGAAAAGATCTTTAAGGCTTTCATCCGTGTTCATCTTTCACTCTCCGGATTCGGGAGCGACCTCGCTGTGTCGCTGCGAGAGGTCACTCCGGATTCGTTGTCTCCGGGTGATCAATACGCGAGCGACTCTTCCCTGTCGCTCTAGTGAGGTCGCTCCAGACTGGTGATCAGAGCGACTTGGTGGTGTCTCTCCGGACTGGTCGCTCCCATCCCTTGCTCGCCCAATGACCACTCTAAACACTCCTTTTTGAGCTCCAAATGCCTCCAAGTACTCCATGTGGTACTCCAATACCTGATAAGGACTCATGTATGCAAAATGCAACCTAAACATGGCTAAATCCTAATCTATATGATCAAAATGCACATGGATGAATGGATAAAACAATAGAAATATGCAAGATATCATTGGCCTATAATTAGATCACCCATTCTGGCTCAAGGTTTCTTTTAAGCTTATGGAGAAAGTATATTCATAATATATATCCAACATATATTCCCAATCCTTTTTATGAGATTCTAAGATCACATGATCTTAGATGACACATATATTTGTGGTGGATACTTTCATAATATCTTAAGATGATATATGTCTGGACTCATGACCCGTATCAGTCTGAGGTGGGAATATCTATGATCACTTATATGGCCTGATATAATTACTATGGCCTGATGCAGGTTCATTCTTTTATAACTCATGGTGTCCCCAAGCATATGGACTTTTAGAATTTGAACCTTATAGGTAATGGTCTTTATATCAAATTCAACCAATATGTAATATGGTTGTGGACCATGTTTCACGGATTTTAGTATGGTCATGTATCATGGGATTTGTCCTCACTCCCCCCTCATGAACATACTCTAATTCGTGGTGCTTGGGACAATAAATTCCCTTGTGCATAGATATATTGCACACACGTGAGATCTTATGGGATAACATTTGTGCCCTTTTAAATATTTGCATCATAATCCGAATAGTTAAGTATGGTAATGTCATCTAAGTGATAAATTTCGTTGGTTAGTCATACATGATTGCCCTGGCTATTTGCCTAATATCATATTGATCACTAGATCAATAGAGAATGTAGTCTCGACCACTTAGGCGATTTTAATTTAGGTACTCTTATTCCTTTTTGTCCATTGTTGGAAACCATTTTTTCTTCTTAATTCAATGGACCTTATAGGGTGAATATAATGCCATTTAGGAAAAGCCTTGGTCGAGCTTCTTTTCCTTTCTTTCAAGGAATGTCCAGTTGAGTTCAATAGTATTTTATAACTGAGCCTGGATGGCAGAACATGTCGTGCCATTTGTCAAGGTCTTCTTTGAACTCTTTGGAAAAGTGAGTTAGGGTATTAATCATCAATCATATTTATCTTGGCACAATAAAGACATATAGATATAGTTTCTTATCAAACAACAGTTTGAATAAGATGATGATCATGAACTCAAAGCAATTCATTTTATTAATGAAGTTGTGTATAAAGCAAAGTATCAAAGCAATTCATGAAACATAAACTCAGGAAACATGAAAATGAGAATGTCAAAAGACAATTATATAATATGGCCTTCACAATGCATGTGTTGCCATATGGCGCTCAACTTCAGCTTCATCAGCTATAGGAGGCCTCATCTCATTATTCTTTAGCTCAATGTATCTTTTCTGAAGCTTGTCAAATCTGTTGATGGTATCTTTGATTTTCTGCTTTCTTTGTTCAGAAGCCAAAAGATATGACAAAAGGTCATTATAAGTGGTGAACTTCTTAGCCGTGTGTAACAACAGCACATCCTTTGGATGGAATGTGGAGTAGGTCTTGTATAGTAAAGAATAATGTGTTATCCTTTCACCACATAGTTCAAGACTATAAGCAATATCCATCAGAGCTGAATTATATTTGTCCACAGATTCAAAATCCTGGAATCTGAGGATCTCCCATTCATGGTTGGCCTTTTGCCACGATACCGGTTTGAACCTTTCCCTTAACTGTAACCAAAGGTCACAAGGATCCTCAACATGGAGATACAGGTCTCTTAGTTCCTCATTGAGATGATAACGAATAATCGTTATAACTCTATGCCTTTCACTGTCAATGATATCATTGTACTCATTGATGCATTGTCCGAGTCCTCTGGATCTCAAGGCAACAAGAGTATTATTTACCCATTCTAGGTAATTATCTCCAGAGAGATTTAGGGCAGAGTAATCTGAGGGTTCAAATCTTGACATCTGAATATTTAACGAGTAATTCAAGCACTCAGAATTCTATGTAAGCAATAGAATAAATAAATGTATATGATTTCAATAAGGATTTCCTTCAAATCATATAATCTATTTGCTTAAGCAATCTTAGTATGAGAATGATCAATTGATCATTGCATCTTAGTAATCCTTTTAATTATAATTCAAATTGGATTGATTATATATATAGGGTATTAAGGCCCTTTAGAATTTGAATAAGGATCAATCATCATTTTATTAAATGATCAAGCAAGATGGATGAAATCAAGCAAATGCATGGATCAAAAAATAGCTGAATGCATGTTCAGAACTAAGCATTGGACTTAAACAATCTATATGTGATTCCTAATGCATGAGGATATTTGGTTTTCAAAGATCATAAAGCAAAAACCGATTATTTCCCCCTTTTACAAGGTAAACCAAGACAAGAAAATTTTATAATTTTCAGGATATGTCTAGAACAAATTCAATTAGATTTTCAATCAATCGGTTTCAAAGCTGGTTTATGTTTTCAATTAAACAAACATGCTTAACTTTAAAAATAACCGATTTAATCTAATTAGATGCAAGCAATATGAACCAATTTAGATTTTATTTTAAATGCCCCATGATTAGAATGATCTATTATATGTATGCATGCTCAGTTTTAATAAAACTATATGACAAGCGGATGCATGGAAATGATCAGTTCATGATATGTGTATGATCTAACAATTTACTAATCCATGTTTGATCTAATAGATGCTATCAGGTATGTATATATGATCAGTATATAATTCAATCATCACAAAATCAGTTTTCAAGGTTGGTTTTTAGATCAAGATAAATTTATATCATTTGTTCAAACTATAATGAACCGATTTCAAGGCCGGTTTAGATTTAGATAAATTTTGACAAACAACTATGTGATCAAATGATTTCAACTTAGTATTTATTTTAGCCTATGTCATAACTATTTAAATCAAGACTATAGGTTATAATATTTTGATAAATACTACCTAGTCAAAGATATGCTTTTAAAACAATCATAAAAGTTTTAAATTTTGATCAGTTACAATATAAAACATCAAAGGTCAAAGATATGCATTGATTAGGATTTAAGTTTTGATATCTTTGGGTTTAACTGAAAGATTATGGCTGAAAAGATTGTGGCCGGAAAAGGTCATGGTCGGAAAAAAATCATGGCCGGATTTGGATTTAGGGGTTCAGCCGATTATTGCTTAGAGTTTAGGGGATTGATAAAAATCAAGCAAAAAGAATTTAGGGAATTGATATGTATAATGGCCATCAAGATACATATCCGGTTATAAAACAAACAATGGGATTTGAGATTTTGATGTGGATAAGGGCCGATTTGGATCGGTAAGCACATCGAATGGGATTAAGATTTTGATGGCTAGCTTATTCATCCGGCTATACAGCCGGTAATACGGCCAAACAAAAATTATGGGTTTCAGTCCTTTAGTCAATCCAGATTTAAGGCCGGATCAAAATAGGAGAAAGAGAAACCAATTTTAAGGCTTGCTAGCTAAAAGCGGTTTATGATTTTTTCTAATATCTTTTATAATTTCAAATAGTTCTTAGAAACAAAATTCATATAGATCTTAGATTATTAATAAGTTTTATAAGTTTTTAGAGATTCTTAGATCTTTAGAGATTCAAATAATTTTAGAATCAAGATTCATATAGATCTTAGATTCAAGATTAATATTTGTGATAATTTTAGATCTATAGATTTTTATAAGTTTTATGATTCAAATAGATCTAATAATCAGGATTCAGATATGTGGTGTTCTTAGATTTTATGGATAGATTAGTTTACCTTTTAGAAAACACCAAATTGATCTGAATGGACCACCGTAAGAGAGAGCTGATCCGCGGAAGAGCTGGTTGAGAGAGAGGTGGAGGAGCTGGCCGGAAAACCGTGAGAGGGATAGACTTGGCCGGCGGAGCAAGGCTGAGGGCCGGAAGAGATGGCCGGAAAAGAGATGATCGCCGGTGGATGGGATTGCTCAGGTGGAGAGAGTCACGTGCTGATAACGTGTTAAGATTTGAGAGAAGATTTGTGAGAATGTGTTGTATATTTCTTATTGCTTACACTACTATATATAGTAGTTCATTCAAGGTGGAGTCAAAGGGAGAATTGATTACAAAGATACTCTACATAATGATATGGTCAAACTCATAAAGACTAAGGTTGAATGGGTCTTCCATGTGGCTGGATGTAAACCCCCAATGGACTCTAGTCTTGAACTTGTATGGTCTAGGTTATGGACCATCCACTTCATGATTCATAACATATATATAAGGTTCTTTATTTTTCTAGTTCTTGCACTTGTATAACTTTCAAATCAAGTTAATAAGAATAATCAGAGATGCAAGATCAGCTCCGGTCGCACAAGTTGAAATGGCAATCAACGAGAATGCTCGTTTTCAAAAAAATTTAGCTAATCTTCAAATAAGAAATCAAGAGGCTCATTTATCACTTCGAAATGCCTTAACTGATCATATATGAAATACTATGGAGGTAATTATGATGAATAATTATGTAATTTATTTAAAATTTAATGATATAGTTTGTATTTTTTTATTTATATGCAATGTTTTAGTAATATAATATTTTCTTAATTAATTTTGTTGGATATTTTTACAGTTATTGTAAAAGATTTATGATATTAGTTAAGTCTTGTTAAGCATAATAACTACTATGTAAAATAAAAAAAAAGATTTAATATAAGATTTTGTTTTCGGAGAGAAACACTTTAAAATTTTATATCTGAGGTTTCGCGAAATCTTAAAATAATGGGAGTTTTGGAAATGCTCAATGTAATATTAAAATAAGGATTTTAAAATAAATACCGCGGGTCTGGACGTCCTTGTAACTTTTGTCGCGAAATAATAAAAAAATAACACTGATGTAATATGTTTTGTTTAACAAGAAAGAGCATATAAACTTAGGGAAACTCCCTTCCTCCATTGGTTGACCAAAAATTTAAGTTAAGTACAAGGTTTGAATTGAATTCCTAAAATAATGCGATCTTTACAAATTTACGAAGATAAGTTATATATTCTCATTTAGTACAAGAGCAAGAAGACTAAAGACAGGTTAACAAGAAATGTCTGCTTCCAAGTTAGTCATGAGAATTATGATATAAAACTTTGGTGACTATGTCTGGAGCCAATTCTTTAAAAAACGATTTAGTGTATGTCAGCCAACGATGACGTAGATGATCGTATCATTAAGTTTCAATCAAAGTCATCCAAACTCATTCCCTCAAGTTTTCAGAATTCATCTCTCGAAACTAATTCCTTGAAGTTCAACCATGGCAACCGACGCAAAAAGAGCGTCACAGCATCATAACGTGTTCATCAATTTTCGAGGCGCCGAGCTGCGCCATAACTTTGTTGCTCACCTGGAGAGTGCCTTAAAAATGGACGGATTCAACGCCTTCGTAGACCAATATGATTTGAGGGGTGGCGATCTTATACACTTACCTTTCAAGAGGATTGAAGAGTCGAGGATCGCGCTGACTATCTTCTCAACAAAGTACGCTGAATCATCATGGTGCTTGGATGAGCTGGTGAAAATTAGGGAACGTGTGGAGGAAGGCACACTCGTTTTGATTCCCATATTCTATAAGCTGAATCCATACGATGTCAAAAGGCTTGAGGGAGATTTTGGCTCTAAGTTGTGGAATCACGTGAAGCATACTTCTGAATTTGACAAGCTCAAGAAATGGAAAGAAGCTCTGGATTTCATTTCTCAAAAGACTGCCTTGGTTTTGACTGAGAACAGGTACAGATTCTAGCCCTATTCATAAATTTGTGATGCAAAAATCACAAATTCATTCTTAGATTGAGTTTAGGTCAACAGGCAAAAAACCTCCAAAAGTATAAATAAATATATATATATATATATGTGTGTGTGTGTGTGTGTGTGTCTGTGTGCATGTGTATTTTGACTTTTGGTTAATACTCAAAAAAGTGTTATAAGCATGTTCAAAATCTTAAATACCCTGTTTTTGAAAGTATTATTAACATAACAAATTTTGGACTCTAAAATATACAAAAAAAAAACTGTTAATCCTTCTCGTCTGTTTTTGTTCTTACACCCATCTCTAGTGATGAGAATGAGTTCATCATAAGAATCACCAAGGAAGTCAAGAGAGTGATCCGGAATTTAGAGGAGCAACTGGATCCTGGTTTCTACGGATCAGAGAAGTTGAAGCAGGTGGATAGTGAAAGTGATGCAAATCCAGAAGAAGTTGATGAGAGTGTGGGAGGTGAAGCAAGCATGTATAGCAAATCAAGAAGTGAGGATGACATGTTCCTTGGTGAAGAAAACTCTGATGCAATCCCTAATTTAGAGAATAGCTTTGACAGCAAGCATGGAAAAGCCAAGCAAAATTCTATAATCGCGACCTACGAAACATACGCAGCACCGCATCATGTGTTCATCAATTTCCAAAGGAAAGATGTCGGTTTCAGCTTTGTAAGCCATTTGGTTTGTGCCTTGGTAAGGAAAGAGGTCAGCGTTTTAGTTGACAAAGACGAGAAGAGAGGTGAAGAGGATGTTGACAATCTTTTCAAGAAAATAGAGGATGCGAAAATTGCACTAGTAGTGTTTTCAACCAGCTACTCAGAATCAACATGTTGCTTAAACGAGCTGGTGAAGATCAAAGAATGCATGGACGAAGGCAAACTCAAAGTCATTCCGATCTTCTACAAGGTGGAGCGATCGCATGTGCAACAACTGAATGGAGATTTTGGTTGTAAGCTTTGGAATTTTTGGAGGCTTCATCGAGACCACAATATTATTAAATGGGTGGAAGCATTGGAGTCTGTTGCGAGCCTTGGGGATATGTTGGAACTCTCATCCACGGAGGACAGGTAATACACCTCTATAATGTCTTTTCTGCTTTTGGGACGAATCGGAGCACAACCATATGAAACATTAGAATTGGTTCCAAAAATTTTAGAGGTTATATGCATCATTATGTATAGGCCTCCAAAATAATGAACTTTTTTTTACAAAGTTCTTTACAAATGTTTGTAGTCCCCGAAATCTCAGATCCGGCCATTTCTCCTTAAATAGAGTGTTGCTCGAGGGTTCTAATTGATTTATTGCCTTTTTACCTGTTTGGCAGATTAGAGAGCATGTTTGTGACTTCCATTGTCGAGCATGTCAGTGAAGCTCTTAGTAAGATTCCTTTACAGGAAGGATACAGTCTTGAAACTACAAAATTTCATGAAGGAAGAGAAGTAAAATCTATATATCTCAACAAGCTCCCGCTCTATGGCATCGAACAACGTGTGGAGCAACTGGAGCAGATTTTAGAGTTTGATTGCGACGAAACTAGGATTGTTGGAGTTGCTGGGATGCCTGGCATTGGAAAAACCACTCTCGCAATGTGGTTGTATGAAAACTGGAACTGCAAGTTCGTACGGTGTGTGCCTCTTCTGGGTATCCGTAAGAAGTCGGAAGAACATGGGCTAGTGTGGCTAAGGACAACACTCTTAAAAGTATTACTCGGTGGGGAGATTCCAAACATAAATGACAAGACAACGAATGAATCCATAAAGAAGGAATTGCTTCAGACCAAAGTCTTTATTATTCTAGATGACGTGACTGACAAGAAACAGATTGAGTTTCTACTTGGTGACTTCAAATGGATTAAGAAGGGAAGCAAAATTGTTATCACAGCGCGCGACAAATCTTTGCTGGAGGGATTGGCTGATGATACATATTTGGTTCCACAACTGGATAATAATGAAGCCTTTCAACTCTTAAGTTATCATCCCTTGATGGTCAAGACTCTAGTCCTCAGGGGACATTATTGACTCGGTTCACAAAATCCGTGGAGAGTGCTGGAGGAAACCCACTAGCTCTGAAGCTAATGGGTAGAGAACTTCGTGGGAAAGACAAGTATCATGACTCAGAACATAAACTGAAAATACGAACACAAAGTTTGAATACGAAGATCCTAGATGTCTGGAAATTTTATATTGATCAACTTAATAAGCAGCAAAAAGATGCGTTCCTTGACATTGTGTGGTTTTTCAAATCAGAGGATGAGTATTTTGTTAGGAGTATACTAGATTCAGGAGATCCTGACTCTATTGATGCTGTAAGTGAAGTAACGGATCTCGCTAACAAGTTCCTAATTACAATCTCCGACAGCCGGGTACAGATGAATGATCTGTTGCAGACACTCGGGAAGCACATTTGTTCTGCGGGCAGACATAAGCTGTCGGAATCAAAATATATCATCAACAAGCTGGAAAAGCTCGAAGAAACTGTAAGTTTATTTATCTTTTTTTTTTTCTAATGAGAATAACCTAAAATCAGAGCCAGTTTTAGAACAACCAGATGAAACATTTAGTTCCTAAATTTAGAGTTATTTTCGATTTTCGAGAAATAGCTAGGCGGTAACTAAGTGTTTTGTAAAAGAGTAACGACTAGACGAATTATTTGGGACTAGACTTAGTCGGTAACAAATTATTAATTTATATTTTGCATTTATATAAATATTTTAATTTTTGAGCATAGTTATGAAATTCCTTTGATGAATTATCAAAATTTTATATACAAACAAAAGAGATTAAACAAATTTGTGGATTTTTAATAACATTATTGCTTAATTTAAAAAAATTCAGACTAATATAAATCAATTTAAATTGATTTTAACAAAACTAGACGTGTCTAAATCAATTTGAATCTTATAAATCAGATTTTAAGATAATCATTTAGGATATAACCGAGTTAGCGGCCTACTAGACGATTTTTAGAACCATGGTTATTACATAGGTGATATGGTTTCCAAATTATCTTTAAAAAATTTGTAAGATTTTTCTTAAAATGTTATGGCTTCCTAAATCTCGGCCCTGCCTAAAATCATTTGATTATATTACTAACATGTTTTCTTTTAACTTTCAGGACAGAGGTATTTTCTTAGACCTGTCAAAAGTGTCGAATAACATCGTCTTGAAGCCGCGCACCTTCACCAGTTTGTCCAATCTCCGATACCTCAAGATATATGATTCTAATGATCCTCGAAAATGTAAACAAGACTTCAATTTAAACTTCCCTCATGGGCTCAAGCTCCCTTTAAAAAAGCTTCGATATCTCCATTGGGTAAAATTTCCATTGGATGAACTTCCCTCAGACTTCTGGCCGGATAATCTTGTTGACCTTCGGCTTCCTCACAGCAATATTACACGTCTTTGGGAAGGTGTCAAGGTGTGTTTTCATGTGCCAAATCTTTACCAATCAGATGGCTAATGTAACATGTCTAGTTATATTTATTTCTAATGGTTGTTTGAATTTGATGGTTTTCACAGGACACGCCAAGGTTGAAGTGGGTGGATCTAAGTCACTCGCGTAAGTTGGTCAGTTTATCAGGATTATCAAAGGCTAAATATATCCAAAGACTGAATCTGGAAGGCTGCACAGTTTTGGATAAATTGCCATCAGAGATTCAAAATATGAAATCTCTTGTTTTCCTTAATATGAGAGGATGCATACGTCTTTGGTCTCTTCCAAAAATGAACTTGGTATCCCTTAAGATTCTTATCCTCAGCGACTGCTCAAATCTCAAGGAATTTCAGGTTATTTCCAAAAGTATAGAATTTCTACATTTAGATGGCACTGCAATCATCAAACTTCCTCCTACTATCGAGAATCTTCAAAAACTTGTTTTGCTAAACATGAAAAACTGCAAATCGCTGGAGTGTATTCCCAACAGTCTCAGCAAGCTAAAAGATCTTGAAGAGCTAATACTTTCAGGTTGTTCAAGGCTACAGAAACTTCCAGATGTCAAGCATAGCATGAAACATATCAAGATCTTACGTCTTGATGGAGTAGGAGCAAAAGAGATGCCAAACATATCGACCTTCATTAGATTTGAAGGCCAAGCTTCTGGGTCGTATTGCAATCCGAGGGAATGGCCACATGGTGTTAATGACATTTCTTCACTAGGACGTCTATGTTTAAGCGGAAATTATTTCGTTTGCCTGCAAGCTGACATATGTAAGCTCTATAATCTGAGATGGCTAGATGTGAAGCAGTGCAAGAAGCTGAGATCTATTCCAATGCTTCCACCAAGAATTCAGTATTTTGATGCTCATGGGTGTGCGTCCTTGGAAAGAGTGTCAAATCCTCTGGCGCTTCAAGTGTTAACAGGGCATATTCATGCCACCTTTAATTTCTCCAACTGCAACAAGCTTGATCTAGACGCAAAGGATAGTATCATCTCTTATACTCGTTGGAGAAGCGAGCTAGCACTAGATGCACTCTCTAGATATGATGGGGTATGTTTATATATATATCTCTCTATTAGATTATTTTGTTCTTAGTTATCACAGCTATTGTGTATATGTATTGGTATTTTTTTATTTGTAGGGTTTTGCTTTGGAAGGTCTGATTGTTACTTGCTTTCCTGGACGGGAAGTACCAGTATGGTTCAGTTACCGAGCATCTGCATCAGTGTTAAAGCAAAAGCTACCTGCACACTGGTGCGACAATAAGTTCACAGGGATAGCTCTATGTGCTGTTATCTCTGCTGGAAACCATGACCATACGAGCCATCTCTTGGTAAAATGTGGTTGTGAGTTCAAGAATGAAGACGGATCACGTATCAGCTTCAGTTTTAGTGTTGGAGGATGGAACGAAGCAGGAAGCACACTAATAATGATTGAGTCCTCTCATGTCTTCATTGGCTATATCAGTAGAAGGGATATCAATAAACATGGTGCTGGAATTGGAGAGGGATGTAACTGGACTGAAGCTTCCCTTGAGTTTCAAGTGACAGATGGTACTAAAGAGTTAGCAGGTTGCAAGGTGTTGAATTGCGGGTTTAGTTTGGTATATGCATCTGATGAAAAGAATTATGTACTTCCGGAGAGGGTTGAGAAGCCTAAACTGCTTTCTTCTGTTGGAGTTGATCTACGGCTCAAGCAACTGGAGAAAGCGTTGTACTCTACGCCTGGAGAAACTCGTATAATTGGAGTTGTGGGGGAGCCAGGTATTGGCAAAACAACTCTTGCAAAGGCTTTGTTTAAAAAGCGTGGGTGTGGGTTCCCACAAAACTTGTTCTTAAAGATGTCAAGAGCTCACAGACCAGAGCGTTTGAGAAGGACGTTTCTGGTAAATCTACTAAAGCCTGTGAATCAAACCATAAGCGGTGAGACAACACATGAAAATGTGAAGGATAGCCTGCTTAAAGCTAAATCTTTTATCGTTCTCGATGACGTGAGTGACAAGAAGCAGTTAGAGTTTCTCCTTGGCAACCTCAAGTGGATCAAGAAGGGAAGCAAGATTGTAATTACTTCACGTAACATGTCGTTCCTTGAGGGATTTGCTCATGATACTTACATGGTTCCAAAATTGGACAACAGAGAGGCCTTTCAACTTTTTTGTTATTATGCATTTGATAATCAGATATGTAGTCCCACAAGGACCTTCATGATACTGGCCAGAATAATTGTGGATAAAAATGGAGGCAACCCACAAGCTCTGAAGTTATTGGGTAGTGAACTTCGTGGTAAAGACAAGACTCACTGGGAAAATAAGATGCAAACATTGACACGCATTGCGAAGATCCAAGAATTCAAGAGATCATATATGGATCAACTCAATCAACAACACAAAGATGTGTTCCTAGACATTATATGGTTTTTCAGATCAGAGGAGGAGTGTCTAGTTAGAAGTCTATTGGATTCAGGAGATTTGTATTCTATTAGTGAAGTCAGGAATCTCACTGATAGGTTCATGACTGATATCTCTAACGGCCGTGTAGATATGGATGGGGAAGTTTCTATGTTCGCTAAGGACCATGGTTCTCATGGGCGGTATACGCTGTTGAACTATGATGATATCAATGAAAAGCTCAAGAATATGGGAAATGTGGTAAGTTTATTCCCTATAAATATTATTCATGATTAGTTTAGTTTTGCAATAGAGAAAATCTAACATATACTTACAATATTTGTTGCTCGTGGTAAAACAAACTTCTAAAATGTTTTCACCACCAAATTACAACCCTAAACACATATTAAGTTTGATCAACATATGTGCATATCATCATATTCTACATGAAAAGAGCCCCAACAAGATTCATCTCACTCTTTTTGTTAGTGAACTATTCCTCTTGCTGTTGACAAGAGTGCTGCTAGGAACATCTTTAGTTTTGAAATGTTAGCATATACATAGTTTGGAGTACATGTCTGTTCAATATTTGCATTGAAATTTAAGTATGGATAAGAATTCATTGCATACAACCACAGAGACATCATATGTTTCCTAAGTTATTTTCTTTCAACATTCTCAGGAAGCTAATAATGTGAGAGGTATATTTTTAGACCAGTCTGAAGTAACAAAAAGCATTGCATTGGAACGCATGACCTTCACCAATATGAGCAATCTTCGATGCCTCAAGGTGTATGATTCTTGTTGTCCACGGCAGTGTAAATCTGACAGTAAATTATACTTTCCGGATGGGCTTGGTCTCCCATTGGAAGAGATCAGATATCTTCACTGGTTAAAATTTCCACTGATGGAACTTCCATCAGAGTTTAAAACAGAAAATCTTGTTGACCTTAGGCTTCCTTACAGCAAAATTTCACATGTTTGGGAAGGAATCAAGGTTAGTTCTCTAGTGAATTTTTACTAAACTATTGGCATGTGTATTTATTGTTTTCCTTATTGGAAGTTTAATTCTAATGAATTATCTCAGGAGACACCACGGCTGAGGTGGGTAGATCTAAGCCATTCAAGTAAGTTGCTCAGCTTATCGGCATTATCAAAGGCTGAAAATCTTGAGAGATTAAATTTAGAAGGCTGCACGAGCTTGTATGAGTTACCACTGGAGATTCAGAACCTGAAGTGCCTCGTTTACCTAAATATGAGAGGGTGCATACGTCTGCAGTGTCTTCCAAAGATAACTTTAATCTCTCTTAAAATTCTCATTCTCAGTGGATGTCCAAGTCTAGACGAATTTGAGTTAATTTCTGAAAGTTTAGAATTCTTGCATTTAGATGGAACTTCAATCAAGACACTTCCACCGGCCATAAGAAACCTCGGAAGACTTGTCATGTTGAACATGAGAAACTGCAAAATGTTGGAGTTCCTGCCAGACTGTATTTGCGAGTTGAAACTTTTGGAGGAGCTAATTCTCTCTGGTTGTTCAATGCTTAGGAACTTTCCCTATATCAAGCAGAGTCTGACACATCTACAGATATTACTTTTTGATGGGACAGGAGCAGAAGAGATGCCACAAGTATTATACTTCACTAGTGTCAGTAGAGCATCCTTACTTCATCATTTATCTTTGAGCGGAAATAATTTCGTCAGCTTGCAAGCTGACATCTCACAACTCCATCACCTGAAATGGCTTGATGTGAAACACTGCAAGAAGCTAAGATCGGTTCCAGTGCTTCCTCCAAGACTTGAATACTTTGATGCACATGGTTGTGATTCTTTGGAAAAAGTTGCAAATCCGCTTACTCTTCCACTAGTGGCGACGGAGCAGATACATGCCACGTTCATATTTTCCAACTGCAGAAAGCTTCATCAAGAGGCAAGGGATAGTATCATCTCCTATACTCGGCAGAAAATTCAATTAGTGCTAGATGCACTTTCTCGATACCATGGGGTGTGTATATTTCTTTATGTCAATATTCATTTTTTTCTTGCATCATATGGGGTATATATATGACTTTTGGATTGACATTTTTTGATAGGGAATTACCTCGGAAGCTTTGATTGGAACTTGTTTTCCTGGTTGGGAAGTACCCGCATGGTTTAGTCACCGAGCATCTGGATCATTGTTGAACTCAAAGCTGCCTCCATACTGTGACAACAGGTTTACTGGGATAGTTCTATGCGCTGTAATCCAGTTTCCATGTTACAATAACCACTCTAATCTCTCGGTGGAATGTACCGGTGTATTCAAGACTGAAGACGGAACTCATATTCCCTTTAGTTGCAGTATTGGAGTTTGGAGCGAATCAAGTAACATGACGCAGAAAATGGACTCATCTCATGTCTTTATTGGCTATGTTCGTAGACTGGATGTCGACACACAAGAGGAAATATGCGCATTTAATGAAACCTCACTTGAGTTTCAAGTTACAGATGGTACCGAAGAGGTAGTAGTAGGTTGTGAAGTAGTTAAGTGTGGCTTTGATTTGGTACATGTACCCGATGAAAGAGAAAACATATTTGGGATGCATAAACTGTTGTCGACGTCCAGGGTGAAGCATCAAAACTACTTGAAAAGTGTCGGAGTTATATAGTGATATCTAGAATCAATCATACTCTCATCTACCATAAGGAACATCTTGTGTAAGCTTGAAGACAGAGGCTCTGGCTAAAGCCTGTTAAGCAAAGGTCTTAGGGGCCATAATTGATATATATATTTCGGGCGCCAAAGTGTAATAGTTTAATCACCTTAGCCTATTGGTTTGTGTACATGTTCTCTAGTGCTACAGATAATGAGTTCAGTTTTGCTTCCCTTTTACTATTTTTTTCTTTTTGGAAATTAATCGCAATAAAACTTTTTGGAGAGACTAATAAAAGTCGCCGGTGTTCCTTTTCCGGTGATACGACTCCCGACGTTCGGGCTTCGCCTCCGGCAACAGTGGCTTTCACAGCACCGATTGGCTGGCACCTGTCTCTAGCGGCACATCGTCCTTTGATGTTGCCGGCTGGCTCTATGTCGGACCTCTTCCGGTTTTACCCTTGTTTTTCCTTTTTGTTGTTTATTGTTTATACTTTTCGGGTTTCTTTTGACTTTTCGATCTCCTATCGGTTTTATTGAGTTAGATCTTTTGATTGGAAAGTTTCAACCTTTCCCTTTGGTTAGGGTTTGTCATCTTCAAGCTTATTCAAATTTTTAAAGATGGCGGTGGTTGCATGTTCTGGGGTTGAAGCTTTCGTTGTCTTAAGATCGCTTGGAATGTTGTCAAAACCGAATCTTCTTGGATCGATTGAAGCATCAGTGTTGGAACCTTTGTGCTCTGTTTCGACTAAGAGTTGTTGACGACGGTTCTGGTCGTTGCTCCTGTTTCCGGGAAGCTCCGGTGGACTCCGATCAAAATTTCGGTCTCGACCCACAAACCGGTTCCGTTCGAGGACATATATGTTTCTTCCGCCACCTGTCCCGCTTCGTTCGGGGACTTCCACGTGGTAGCGAGTCATCAGAGTTGTTCATCGCTCACCTTTGGGCTCTTTTGTGTCTGGGCCAACGTTATGGGCTGCTTCTGGCGTTCTCGTGTCGCAGGCCTTTCTTGTTGGGCCCCTTTTCTTTTCGTTTGTACTGCCCTTTCTTTTGGGCTTCTTTGTACTGCCTTTCTTTTGGGTCTGCTTGTTTTAAACTCTGTTTTTGTTGAATATAATAGGGTTATTTACTTACCATTTCTAATTTTACTCTATCCTAAATATTATATTAAATGATATATTAAATAAACAATTTAATAAAGCAAACGGTAGTTTTTTTTTGTTGAGAAAGCAAACTTTAGTTATTCATTTTAAGTAGACGTTCTTCTTGTCACTGTTGGCTAAAATAGATAAAACCCAATTGTCTATTCTCGAAGGTTTTTAAAGGCAGATATTTTTGGAATACTGATCCCTTGGAGGATCACAAATCTTATTCATCCTCGTATGGATGGAGAAGCATCTGTTCATCTAGATCTCTGGTTAAAAAAAGACTAATCAAAAGTGTGGGAACGGGACAGTCCATCTTTATATGGACTGACCCTTGGATCCCCGCTCCTCGTCCAAGGTCAGCAATACCGAAAAATGATATTCAATTTTTAAATCCATCTTTAATGGTGGAACATCTTATCAACCCGGTTGATAGATCTTGGAATGTAGAATTTCTTAATGCATACATACATTCTGACGATGTTAAAATCATTAGGGGTTTGGCGGTTAGCAGGTGCCAGAGGCCATACACATATGGGTGAAATTTCATTGAATCTGGTAAATATTCGGTTAATTCAGGATTCCAGAACGGAGACTTTATTCCCGGATAGAGTTCCCAGGATGATCACCTTTGGACCAAATATTAAATCTCTATTGGCCTTTTCCTCGAAACGGAAGTGTTCTCTGAATTTGAAACACTTCATATGGCAAATATTATCGGACACATTACCAGTCTTAAAAACCCTAAAGACACGTGGGACTGATTGTGATCTATGGTGTAGCATTTGCGGGTAGACGAGGAATCTACTAACCACATACTTTTTGAATGTCCATCAGCACTTCAAACATGGGCTCTATCCAGGATTCCTTCCCCTCCTGGAATTTTCCCATCAACATCGGTTTACACCAGTATGGATTATCTCTTCTGGAGACTTCCAAAAGATGGGGACTTTAATTATTTTCTTTGGATGTTGTGGTATATTTGGAAGAATCAAAATGATAAGGTTTATTCGAATAGGAATGGAAATCCGCAGGAAATACTTCGTATAGCACATGTGGAAAGTGAGCTTTGGGCAGAGGCATAATTGTTGATCAATGGACACCTTGAGAATTCACAGCAGTTTTCTGATTGGCAAGCTTTGGAACATAACAGAGTCTGTTATATTGATGGAGCATGGAAAGAGGAGGATAATTATACATGATAAAGATGGTTCTGTCGAAGGATAGATTCGACAGAAGTCATGATGGAGACGATGAATCTTCGACGGAGTCTATCACCTTTGCACGCTGAGTGTGAAGCTCTGATTTGGGTAATGGAATGCATGAAGACCCTCCAATTTTCTGATGTAGTTTTCGCGACGGATTGTTCTCAATTGGTGAAGATGGTGTCGACACCTGAAGAATTTCCAGCTTTTTCTACACATATGGAAGAGTTCAGACGAAGTAAGACTTTCTTCTCTAATTTCAGGATCAGACATATCCCAAGAGCACAAAATTCTATGGCGGACAAGCTTGTACGTGGTACGATGAGTTTTCCTTCAGCTATACTATATGTCGATTCAACACCTCTGGTTTGGTTTTCTGAACCGAGAGGCCCAACTACTTATTTTAGATTTTGTTGTCAAAAAACAATTATCAGTACCTCATATTTTACATTTTATTTTTATTCAATCTTCATTATTAATATGACTCTCAATATTACATGTCTCGTTTGCTCTATTCATTCCTTTTTTGTAGGTTCTTATTATTTTTAGGACTTTATGAATTTTGAACATACAAATTATCTTAAATTAGGTTCTAATATCCCGTGCCGTTAGACATTTCATCAAAGGGAAAATGATGTTGATGCTAGCGTAATTGTATCATGTATTGTCATATTAAACAGTTTATGTTTTTTTATAGAAAATGCCACAAAAACAAAGATTGGTAATCAATCAGTAAAACCATTTTTTCAAGAATAATATAATTTTAATATTTTTATTTTATTTTATTTGATAGCAAGTTAATATTTAATAATATATTGTATTATTTCGCTTCTGATCAGTTCACAATTCATAGATCCTTCTGATTCCATTAGTAATGAAAATCCGGAAAATCACTATCACACAATAATCAATCAAAGAGAGATTCAACAACTAAAAGAAAGATTGATTCTTTGGGATCCTTCCTCAAACGGAAGGAAGAGAGATACCATCAAATCGATTCCCTAAATACATAGTTTTATGTATATTCCTCAATGCGCCAGCTATTCAAGGAATGTAGAAACTAAATGAATAATCATCTGCTTCCAAAAGAAAGCAAAGGATTTTCTTGGAATCCTACAAGAGCTATTCAGTCTGCAGCTCCAAGTTCATATTAGGCATTGTGCTTGTTTGCTCATCAAGGTTTACATATTTTAAATGCAGTACAAATATTAAGTTATAACTAGAGCACCAGTTTTATAAAGCGCTTCAGGCACCACATAAGTCCGGACCGCCACTGCTTGAAGAGGGAGAATAATGTCATATATCAGTTTTTCCAGAGTCTAAATCCAGAGAGGGTCAAGAAAGCTCAAAGGTGAAGTCACTCATTTTGGAAAGACCCGAAAAAATAATGGTATCAAATATCAACCTTACACATGTCTAGCTAAAGCGAAATATTTTGGAAAGTTGAGAAGGGATGATAATGTCCTATATCAGTCTTACAACACTATAAAGCCAGAGAGGGCCACGAACGTCCTGGGTGAAGTCACTCATATTGGAAAGACCAGAAAGAATCATGATATCAAATATCAGCCTCATGATAGTCGAATCCCGAGGAGGGAAATCAACTAATTTGATGCGTAACTCCATTAGAATATTCTTTTCAAGTCTTACTCTACTCTAATTCCAAACTGTAGCTTTATGTAGTTATGCATGATGTCCACAAAAGACTCGGGAAAAATCAAGTGCCTATACACACGATAGAACTAAGAGTATAGAACCCTATAGGATTCCGTATGTAAATATGTTATCTGTATGTTTGGTTAAATGAATATATATGACTATATATGAGGAGTTGTCTCCTAATGAAATAAGATTGAGAAACCTTTATAAATTTTAAGCTTTCTTGAGATGCATAACCTAAAAGGTTAATGGTTAAACTATCATACTGCATTTTTCGCTTACTTCACGACTTCACTTCTTCTTCGATGTCAGGCGATGGAGGTTCCAAGTCAAAAGAAGGATGTACGTCAAAATCAAAGTCGAAAGTTGAGTATGTAAGGCAAACAATTTCGCCATATGACCTTGCCTCTGGTGATAACCCATGAAAACTAACCTCTCTCAAGTCTCAGCCGCTGTCGAAAGGCAAACTATGTGAATGGTCTGCAAATCTACTTGACGGTTCAAGCTCAAAAGGTTTGAAGATGGAACAATTTTTTTGTTCCAAAACATGATCCGTATGATTAAGCAGATTGGTGTACGAATAATGTACTTGTAATATCGTGGATAAAACTTACGATTGCAGACACACTATGATCCTCTGTATCACACAGTAAAAAATATATGAATTGTGATGCATATCCAACGAGAATCTGAAAAATTGTCAAAGAGTTCAGAAACTCAAAAAGGAACTCGCGAATTGTCGAGAAAAAGGTTTGGCGATAGATGGCTACTATTGGAAGCTTAACGAAACTGTGGACCAGCCTCGTTTGGATACAATCAGGTTTTAACCACTGAAAGTTTACTGTAAGTGCACAGTGAACCACATAGTATTTCAGGGATGGAATCCACAAATACTAAGGCTACACTACAAATGTTCGAGAGAAAGTTAAGCTAAGATAAAAGGGGTTTTGTGTACTTTCAACTAGTAAGAAACTAAACAACAAAAAGTAAAATGATGTAAAATAAATAGGTTCAAGCGTTAGGTAGTGGGTAATTCTCAAGAAATATAGATCATGAAACAATAGCCAGATAGGGAATGCATTAAGTGTTGTTCTCTAACTCAAACAACGCGATTAGATTAGCCTACTTCTGCAGTGCTAAACCTATGTTAAAAGAATCCTAGAGACTAAACTTTCGTTGAATTTTAGATTCTAAACATGTATTAAGATCGAGTTTGATAGGTTCATGATACTCCCTAACATCAATTTCCTTTGGTTAAGAATGTTTACCTCATTCTAGGTTCATTCATTCATTCATTTAATCAAACAATTTTGATGTTCTAAACAACTTAAGATCAGAAACTAGATCTTGAATCTATTTTTTGCATTAAGAACAACCTAAATGAAGAATTGAATAAATAAGTCTCTAATCTAACATCACTACAAGAATAATTAAAAATAGCAAAGGACTGGTGAAGACATTTCCGTAGCCATAATTATTAGCGATGAAAGTTGCGATGGATAGCGACAAAACATAAAAATGGTAAGTTTGTAGCTAATTTGTTGCGATCTATAGCTATCTAGCTACGAATATGACCCATAGGCATTTTCTAGCTAAATAGCTACTAATTAGCGAAGAATTAATTGTCGCCAAAAGTTTTATAGTTATCAACACATGATTATAAATATTTATGTGTCTAATTGATATGTATGTGTTATATGTTTGAAATTTGCATTTGTGATGTATGATTGAAACTAGTAATGTTTGAATTAAGATACTGTGTAATTGTGTTATATGTTTGAAACATTTTACTTTTTGTGCTTATTTGTTTGGTTGATACTTGAGATATAAATTATAGTATAGGGTTTGATTTTAGGGATTGTGGTTTACGGTTTAGGGTTAAAAGATTTACTGTTAAAAGGTTATCAAAAACATAGTAAATTATAATTGGTTAGAAATTTATATTACATTATTTAAAAGTATATAAATTTGTGATGTAAAAATAAAAGTATTTGGTTATTATTTTTGTTAGGGATTATGGTATAGAGTTTAGAATTTAGGGCTTGTGGTTTAGGGTAATGAGTTATTTAAGAAGTTGTTAAAAATATAAAAACTTTGTTAATAAATTTAAATTGGTTAGAAATTTATATTAGACAATTAAAAATGTATAAATTTGGTTATTATAAATATTTTTTTAATGTTTAACATCACAAAGTTTGATTTCCCTCCACACATTTCCCTCTTAAGTATTTTTGGCTCCAATAATTTCCTTCCACGTATTTTCGGGGTTAGCTCCAAAAACTTGTTACCGCTTAAGTGTTACGACATAAAAAAAAAGAAGAAGACCAAACTCTCGAAACTCACAGTCTTCTTCTCTATCTCGCCTCTGTCATGTTATCTGGTACTTTCTTCATGGCTCACACCGGACAAACCTATAATCGTCGTCGTCCATGGCCACCGAAGTTGAATCTCCCGGGTACGTTTTGCATACCCCTCTTTCTTCTATTAGTTAAGGTAAGGGTTTTGATTTGGGTTTTTGGATTAGGGTTTCAATTTTTCCTCACTATCCGTTTGTGTTATAGGGTTTCGATTCTGTAGACTATCTGTTTATGTATCAATGTGTCTCGATTAGGGTTTCAGTTTGATTTTGGGTTTCTCTCCTCCATCTCTGTATATCTAAAATTATTTTGTTTGTTATCTTTTTCTCTTAGACGTCTCTGCACCGTTTCTCTAAGCAAGAAGAAGCCTCCCAGTTATCTCGGAAAAGATGCTCACAAGTACACACCCTAAGGTTTTTAATTCTTAGATCAAGTGTTCCTACGATTCATATTTAGTTTGTTTCAGTCTCCAAGTATACATCATTCTATGAATGGCTTTTTACAAAAAAAAAAAAGTATACATCATTCTTATAGTGTGTTTGATTGGAAATTTGACAATTTTATATATTAGCAAGGTGCTTTATATTCAGTTAAAAGAAGGTTCGAGCTTCAGAAAATAGTGGCTGCTTTCCTCCACCTTAAAGCTCGATGAGCATCTTCTCAGTCGCCTTGTATCACCTTGTAAGTTGTGAACATTTTTAATAAGATTAAATCCTAAAGTCTCTTAACATTTTTGATCTATAAGAGTAACAGTTAGTTTCCTTTGAGTTTGTTTTACAGTAACCGGTACCATAGTTCCAAGGATTATACTTGTCTTTGCTGCCCTTGCGGTTAGTGATTCAAATGGCTTCAATTCTGACCCAGATGTTTTTAGTTGTTTATCTTGTGCCCCTTGTTTTCTATCTGATTTCAACCACCTTATAGTAGGCAGTTATTGATAATTTGCCCCTTTTTTTGCAGATCGTGAACCTCTGTCAATGCTCTCTATAGAAGACTCTCTGGACTAAATAAAATAAAGGAGTCAGGTTCTAGGGAGCTATGCTTCTTGAGTTCGAAGCAAAGAAAGAAGTCAGGTTTTTCTGAGCGACTCAGGACAAGCTGTTCCACAGCTATATCACTGGCATATAAGGCATCCAGAGAGTCACAGACAAGTCCAATACTTTTTCATCAGGGTTCTCCATACCAGTCATGACACGCATCCTTGACTTCACAGGTACTCTCTCAATCTACTCTCTGTTTGACAGCATATGATTCTCTTTCAAACACCGTATCTAATTGTAGTTTTTTCTCTTCTCTTATTGCAGAATCAGAAGGCTAATTGTGGTTTTGTCTCTCTTCTCTTTTTGCAGACAAACTAACACAGAAGATCATTGAAGCAGTTGAGACTTTGTTTGTTTTAGTTAAACTGCTTGAGACTTTGTTTGTTTTAGTTAAACACCGTATCCTTGTTTGTTTGTTTTGTCTCTCTTCTGCTTTGTTTGTCTCTCTTATATATATATCTTCCCATCTAATTTTAAATATATATATATTTACATATAAATATAAATTCTAATAAATTTGAGACTTTGTTTGTTTTAGTTAAACTGAAATTTTTTTTTGTTAATTTAAATGATGAAGATGAAGGGATAAATGTAAATAATGTTTAAATATTTAACTATCAATTTTTTTTTGGATTAGTGTTACTTTATTTAGTTTATTTTTATTAATGTGAGATACACATATACATATATATTATTATTTTAATTGTGATATATGAATTATTAATATATTTAATAGTTTACCATAAATAAATATTTATATGGAAAATTGACATTAATGATGATATATGAGTTATTTTTTATACCATATTTAAAATCCCTGCAAACAAATATAAATGTTTATAAGGAAATTTTACATCTCACAATTAATATGATGTCATGTCACTATTTTCTAAAACCATGTCATCTATTTTAAGTGTCATGTCATCTTTTTTTCAGCGAGAATGATTGTAGTGACGACATGTGTATAAACCACTTCGCAAATATAGTCTAGGGGATTTGACAGCCACAAAAGATAGAACACATAAATCGACCCAAAAAAATCATGGTGTAAGTTGACACATTAAAAGACAAATTTTACAGCTAAAGAACATAGAACACATAAAAAAACAACTTGATATTTGTATACAATGTATACTGTCTAGTTATGTCTTACTAAACTTCCGTTGGTATGTATTCAGTTTTGAGCAAAACATCTTATATATTAAAACAAAAATCACAACCTTGATTCATGTGTGATTTTTTAAAAATGAACATAATTTTTAGAAAGTCATGTTACATTTAATCTCTAATCTTATGATTTAAATTTTGGGCATACCAGAAATTTTTATTGGGCTATCAATAATTTGATTTAAAGAAAAGATGATCCATTGGATTATAGATAGTACAAATTAAATAGATATAATTTAATGTTGTAATACTATACCTCCATATATTAAATATTTAAATATTTGTCAATGTTAACTTTTAAAATTATAAAAAAAAATTTAAATAAAAAAAATCATATTATCTAACAATGATTAATAATTACTACCTTAAACCAATGAAAACAAATTTTAAACTATATAGTTTATTTTAAAAATTAAACAAAAACTAAATGTTTAATTATTTACTCGATAATATAAATCTATGAAGCGCAAAGTTTAATTTTTTTAAAACTTTCTAAATTTGTGAAATGTTACAATATCTTTGAATATGACAATAAAATAATATTTTACTAATCTTTATATATATAGTTACAATTTTAATAATGAAATAATAATCCGAAAATATATATATATAAGAAGATACAAATACATGTGAAAGTTTAAAACAATCTATTCAATGAAAAGAATATACCGTACACTTATTATGTTTTAAAAATTGATAGACACATATATTATAATATATGCCAATTTAGAATTGAAAACAAAATATTTATATAATAATAAAATGAAAACAAAAACTCGCGCAGTTGCGCGGATCGAGATCTAGTCTTATATATTAAAACAGAAGTCACAACATTGATTCATGTGTGATTTTTTTAAAAATGAACCTAATAGACATATTCCTAAAAAGTCATGTTACATTAAATCTCTAATCTTATCATTTAAATTTTGAGTCTACCAAAAATTTTGATTAGGCTATCAACAATTGGATTTAAACAATAGATGATCCATTGGATTTATAAATAGTATAAATTAAATAGATATAATTTAATGTTACCTCCATATGTTAATTATTTAAATATTTGTCGATGTTAACTTTTAAAATTATAAAGATTTTTTTTAAATCTAGAGCTTGACCCGCACGTCCGTGCGTGCGGGTGTTAGTTTTTACTTTTTTTATGAATTGTGTAATAATATTTCTAAACAAATAAGTTATTTGAATATTTTAGGTTCCTACAATCCTATTCGGATCCAGAAGGATCTGAATCCGAACCCTGTCCAAAAATTTACAAAATCTGAACAAAGTTTAATTTTAAACTCAAAAATTCAATACAAAAAACGTTATGTACCCGAAAGGGTCGGTTGAATTCTTGTCATGAATGAATCAGTTTCATTCAAACTTGTGAAATTATTTTGATTAACACGTAAAATAAATGTTATCGGATTATTATGATAAATATAAGTAATTAAGTAATTAGGAAGAGGAAAATGGAATGTAAAGAATGTAATAAAACACTTTAAAATAGGTAAGTTATATTTTGGACTATGTAATAAACGAAGCCAAATTAATTAGAAAAGTGAATAAATGAAGTGGTTATAATTAGTATAAAAAGGAATGAAAATATGTAAAAAATCACTTAAAATTAGGCAAATATTATTTTGTACTTAAGTTTAAATAGAATAGATAGATAGATAGTTAGATTTTGTGGAGTTGATCACGTCTAAGATCTTACTAATATGCGATTATAAGTAAATTAGTTATGATCACTGAGAATATTCCCTTTTAAAACTTCCTAATTGTTTGAAATAATGTTAGACTTTATTGGATAAGGAAGGTGCTAATGTAAATGAATCACGTAATTAGGCGTTTTGGAAGATACGTGAGTAATTAGGATGTCGATATAAGTGGGAGTTAATGTGAGTAAATTTTAGTTTTGTCAACCTTAGATTATGTCAAGTAATATATATATATCTTGATTTATTAGATTTCGGTTTTGAGAAGATGATTCCTGTTTAGTACATTTTTGTTATTGGAAAGACAATTAATTTAGAAGGGGCAAACCAAACTATTGTCTTCTTCATCAATAGATATTTTGCCATAAAGAAAACTTTTAGGCGTAATTAATGTGTTATGAAACTCATTAATTAGGGTTTGTTGCTGCACTTTGATGATTATGGTTCACGGGATTTTAAAAAATAATTCTGAATTTTATTGTTGAACTATAGTGGTGAAACAGATTACTCAAGAAATCATCCTTTTAGGATGCTTTGGTATGGGAGCTCTGTCTTTTGTCGGATGAGGAAGATGACCAAATAACATGCATAGGTTAAATGTGGTGTGAGAAATCAATAGAAGTGTTGTGGAGTTTATCAACTTAATAAATGACGTTAAATTTATTTTAAAAATAGGAAATATATTCTCAATGGCATTTGAGTGTAAATAAAGTGATATTTAAAGGGTTAATTCAATTTTGTAATCCTGTTTTAATAGATTAGATAATTTATTTTAAAAATTAAACAAAAACTAAATGTTTAATTATTTACTAGATAATATAAATCTATGAAGCGAAAAGTTTAATTTTTTAAAAACTTTCTAAATTTGTTAAATGTTACAATATTTTTTAATATGACAATAAAACAATATTTTACTAATCTTTACATATATAGTTACGATTTTAATAATGAAATAATAATCCGAAAATATATATATAGAAGAAGATACAAATACATGTGAAAGTTTGAAACAATCTATTTAATGAAAAAAATATACCGTAAACTTATTATGTTTTAAAAATTGATAAACATATATATATTATAATATATACAAATTTAGAATTGAAAACAAAATGTTTATATAAAAATAAATGAAAATAAAAACCGGTGCGGTTGCGCGGGCAGAGATCTAGTTATTCTTAAATTATTACATATTCCTTTGGTACTTATCGAGAAGATACGCACTCAAACGTACTAGTTTATCAATGTGCAATTGTAAGGTAACAACACTTGAATATGATTTTGCCTCTTCTTCACCGAACATAAGAACACATAAATAATGTACACATAAATTAGTTGGTCCGTACAACGAGCTAAACTTCCGTCTGGTATGCCTTAGATTAGTTGGTTCGTACCACCTATATATATTAGTTAGTCCGTATATGTCTCTCGCTAGGGATTAATTATTCTACACTAAGGTTAACTTAAACTCTTTCTAATGATGCCATCTAAGCAATAAGAATACTTTAGGGATTGACATTTAAGCAAGTTTAAAAATTAATTAGTACAAATTTAAGGTTTCATCTTTTTAAAAGATCCTCAATTAATATATAAGAGATTTGTTGTACACTTGTAGTACTGAATTTAGGGTCAAAACCTGATCACAAGAGTAAGCAAAGCTTCCCCATATTTCAACAAGTAACTTAGACTCATGTATTTGCGCATTTGTCATCCATTAAGAGATCATAACAAATGATCTATGACTCTTTTAGATTCAAATGAATAAAGAGTACATTGAAAGCAAATATTCTTTGAAACTTGCATCTTTTATCGCATATAATTATTTTTGTAGTTCTCTCAAAGTTATTTATAAATCTAATTTTCTGTTTCTTAGCAAACACATCTATCACTATTTATTATTTGTAATAGCAAAATAATCATATTTGGTTACTTTCAGTTCAACCGTATTGGTTTTAGAAACAACAATAATCATGTGAATTTAAACCACTAATCCATACTGATTTTAGGCACCTTAAAAATCTTAACCACCTTGTGATTGAAGCTTTTGTCTTTTAAGTCCCCGATAAATGAAGTTTTGTGTTATACCGACAAATACAAGATAATTTTAAATGTAGTGTCTCCGATCCGAGATAGGATCGTTCAGGACGAGCCATGGTGCGAGGAGACGCACCAATCAGGTCACACGACCTAAAGACAAGCATATCATGTCTCAATGGCAGGGTTAAGGGCATCAGGAAGCTGAAACTTGACCAAAATAAGGTAAATGCGAGTTTAAGAGAGATGGACGAGTGATCCGGGAGCTGGACAAGTTCCGGTTCAAGCTCAATCAGCTGGAGAGAGTGTAGAGCTAGCTCATTCAGTACTGATCAGCTCACTGGAGCTGATGGACTACCTCACTCAGCTGGGGACATCTGGAGGTCAGCTCAACTCAGCTTGGTGGAGTGTTCCAGTCCGGATCAGTGTGGTCGGGTCCGAGCGGTTACCAAACCGAGCCGGTGGCTCATGTGGGACGATGGGGCCGTGTGTAGCCAAGGCTGAACCAGGGCTTGGGCAAAGGCTAGGGGAGTTGGTTTTCGGTGGAGAAACTGCCAAGAAGCAGTTGGGCGGTTGGGCGGTTAAGAGGACCGGTTGGGGGCAGTTAGAGGCGAAAGGGTGCAAGGGGACAAGTGACACCATTTCTTCCAATCCTTTGCAACCGATTGGCCAGGCAGTTATCTGATCCCTCTCTCCATAAATATAAGTCTCTAGGGTCAGTTTTTGCACATGATTTTCCTTAGGGAAAACTCTGAGCAAATCGTGAGAGAGAGAGACAAGAGAGAGAGATCGGCGGCCAAGAAAGGAACCGTGGAAGTGGTGGTCTGATCTATTCCGGCGAGGCTTGAGAATGGATACCAGACAGAAGGATAAGGAGAAGGAGAAAGAGAAGGACATGGCGCCAGGGGAAAGAACTCCTAAGGTTAGTGGTGTAGGCCGTGAACCATCGGCCCTAGTCGGCGGTTGGTTCGATCGGGCTTATGGCCGGTTTGGTGATCGGATACATCCATCTTTCCCTCTCTTCTATTCCTCCTTGTTCTCTTCATATTATGTTATATTATGATTGATCAGATGTAGAGAGACTGAATCAAGGCTTTGGCTGGTTCAGAAGGGAAGTCCTTGGCCCTTGGCCAGACTTAGGCATGATCGGATACACCAAGGACTGATCGGATTGATCTAGATCGCTTGGGTGTGATCCGGTTATAGCCTGGCTTAGGCCCGCCTGATCTTATGAAGGATCTGAGTGTGGCCGCTTGTTATTGTGATTGTTTGTGGAATAGATTAGTCAAGAACTCTAGGGAACCGAACCATGCATGATTAGATGTTGATGTTAGGCTATCGGTTATGTATTGATTGATGTGTATGGATTGGTTTCAGGATCCGACTTGGACCTTGGTAAAGGAAAGGCACCGTGAGGATTCAAGCCATGGGAAGATGTGTGGTGATTGGGTCATTATTGATAAGTGTGAAGTATTGATAGCCTATTTTGCAAACTGTGAACTTATGATAGACTAAGTGTGTAATCTAGTAGTATGAACATATGGATGATGTATGGATCTCATTTATATATATACAATCGATTTGCCCCTTATTCTATCTTGTTTAAGTTGGTTTGTCCTGAACCTCAATTGAAATGAAATGTACTTAGAAACTAAAGACTTAAAACCGGAATCATATGGAAATTTATAGGAAGTAAGGCCGAAGAAAAGTTTAGGCCTTAGGGTCGGGATCTGGTCATTACAAGTTGGTATCAGAGCATGCTTGATTCTAGGATTCGTGTTGTGTTATGTGTTCACCACACATCTGGCTTTGAGTCTCACAGTAAGGTTGGGTAGTGATTGTTGAATTGCTTGATCTTGTATGTTGCTTGAGGTTTATGTTAAGTCATTGGACTAACTTGCTGTGTTTTCAACTCCTAAGGGAACTAAGAGGACTACGGCTCGAAAGGGAAAGGAAGCGGCTGGTGCATCCGGACAGGTTGGGTTAGAGGGGACGAATCCCACCCAAGTGTTGCCAACCCAGGCGGGGCTGGTTAACAATGAGACCAAAGAGCCCGTGGTGTCGATCCTTCCTACTGAGGTTCAAGTAACTGACTTGAAAAATCAACAGGAGTTGGGACGTGAGGAGGAAGCTGAATCCTCTCACGCATGAGACCAGACCGGTCATGGAACCGGCACAGCAGAAGTGGCTGAGCCGTCCATGCATGAAGTAATGGATGCGGTAAAGACTATGGGCACACAGGTGCTGGCTTTGACTCGAGCATTCACCCCATTGGTGAATTCTTCAGTAGGCCAGGTCATGCCAGCTCAGACCACGGCTCAGGCAGCTCGGAGAACAGTTCAGACAGCTAGGACGGCAGCTCAAGTACCTGAGGCAGCTGCACAAGTAGCTCGGACAGCTTCGCGGATAGTCGAGGATCGATCTACGGTCGATGCAGAGGTAATGGATATCGACCCACCAGCTCGGCCATCTAGGAGAGTTGATTACCTGAGCTTGTTAGTTCACATATCCAAGTTGGGCACGAAGCAGTTTGCTGGTACGGTTGATCCCATTGAGGCAGACGAGTGGAGGAGCAGATTGACTCGAAATTTCAGCTCGACTCGTTGCCCAGAAGAGTATAAGAAGGATATTGCAGTTCACTTTCTGGAAGGTGACGCACACAACTGGTCGTTAGCTCTATACAAACGTACCAACGGGTCTATTGAGCGTTTCTCAGACTTTGAGGTTGAGTTTAACCACAAGTATTTTCCAGCTGAAGCTTGGGATCGTTTGGAGTCTCAGTTCTTGGATCTGACTCAAGGACGCATGACAGTGCGTGATTATGAGGAAAAGTTCAACCGGTTTAGACGCTATGTGGGTAAGGAATTGGAAGATGAGATGGTTCAGGTTCGCCGGTTCGTCAGAGGCCTAAGGGTCGAACTCCGAACCTACTGCTCAGTTGGTATTTATCACACAGTGTCTGAGATAGTAGAGAAGATGGCTATGGTGGAGACCAATCTGGCCGACGAGGCCAAGCTGAAGTCAAGGAGCCACACGGCTTCTAGTGGTACTGGAAGTGACCGGAAGAGGAAGAGGGACTCGGCCGAGGAGGGTAGAACCTCAAGTGGTAGGCCAGAGTGCTCCAAGTGTGGAAGAGGCCATGGGGGCTTGCACTCGTTGTGGCAAGATGGATCCTTCAGCTCGGGACTGTCCAGGGCCGGAACAGAGCCGCAGGCAGGGCTCGAGTGGTGGTGGTACCATAGGTTGCCACTATTGTGGAAATGCAGGACATTTCAAACGAGAATGTCCCAAGCTCCAAGCAGAACAGGAGAAGGGCCACGGTGAAGCAAGCAAGCCAAGCCAGAGCCGGGGCCAGACCTCCACACCAAGGGTGTACGAGCTGTCCAAGGATGCGGATGAGACTAAACCATTCAAGGCGATCACTGGTAATGATTCCAGGCTTATTCTTTTTCAATTCAGTAGGATTGCATGGTACGGAACCTAGAACGGATTAGATACTTAGATTGGGTCTTTGTAGGGACCCTAAGTATTGGTGGTGTGGATACACACGTACTTTTTGATACTGGAGCTGCACATAGTTTTGTGAGTCCAGAGTTGATCGGAAAGAGGTTGTTCCAGATTGGGACAGGGGATGATCCATGCATAGTGAATGCAGCCGGAGGGCAAGTGATGCATTCGCTAGGGCTGGTTAAGGACATCCCAGTTATGATCCAGGACAGGGTAATGCATGTGGATCTGGTGGTAGTCCCCCTTAAGAATCACGAGGTTATATTGGGTAAGAACTGGCTTGGAAAGAATCGGGCCACCTTGGATTGTCACCGGGGAAGGGTGCAGTTCGAGAGTGGGTTTGGACCCCCGATCAGGTTCCAAGGTATTAAGCTGACCTCTGGTTGCTTAGTGGTATCAGCGATCCAAGTGGAACAGATGCTCGAGAAGGGTTGTGAGGCTTACTTGGCAACAATCACCACTAAGGAGGTCGTGTGGGGTGGTGACCCACATGGGATTCCGCTGGTCAATGAGTTCGAGGATGTGTTTCGGGCGCTACAGGGCATTCCCCTGATAGTTCTGACCCTTTCATAATATAACTGGAACCAGGGACGGTCCCAATGTCTAAAAGTCCCCATCGAATGGCTCCTGCCAAGATGGCCGAGCTAAAGAAACAACTAGAGGAGTTGTTGGACAAGGGGTTTATACGCCCAAATGTCTCGCCTTGGGGAGCACCAGTTCTTTTGGTGAAGAAAAAGGATGGTAGCTTCAGGATGTGTATTGATTACAGAGCGTTGAATAGGGTGACTGTGAAGAACAAGTACCCATTACCCCGGATTGATGAGTTGTTGGATCAGCTTAAGGGAGCCAAATGGTTTTCCAAGATTGATTTGGCCTCGGGGTATCATCAGATCCCAATTGAGCCCAATGATGTAAGGAAGACGGCGTTCCGGACCAGGTACGGCCACTATGAATTTGTGGTCATGACATACGGTCTGACCAATGTTCCAGCTGCCTTCATGAAGATGATGAATGGTATCTTCCGAGACTTCCTGGATGAATTTGTAATCATCTTCATAGATGACATACATGTATATTCCAGAAGCAAAAAGACCATGAGAGGCATCTCAGGGCAGTGTTGGAACGGCTGAGAGAACAGAAGCTCTTTGCTAAGTTGAGCAAGTGTAGTTTCTGGCAGAAGAGCATTGGATTCCTTGGACACATTGTTTCTGATCAAGGAGTGTCTGTAGACCCGAGAGATTCAGTCTATACGAGCATGGCCGCAGCCTAAGAATGCTACGGAAGTTAGAAGTTTCCTAGGGCAGGCCGGCTACTACAGGAAGTTTGTCAAGGGGTTTGCAAGTTTGGCTCAACCCATGACACAACTTACAGGAAAGAACGTTAAGTTTGCCTGGACGGTATAGTGTGAGGGAAGTTTCTCAGCTCTGAAGGATGTGCTGACAAGTGCACCGGTCCTAGTACTACCCGAGGCAGATTAGCCTTATGTGGTGTACACGGACGCGTCCATCACGGGGTTGGGATGTGTCATGACTCAGCATGGGAAGGTAATTGCTTATGCTTCGAGGCAATTGAGAAAGCATGAAGGGAATTACCCGACCCATGATCTGGAGATGGCGGCTGTGGTGTTTGCTCTAAAGATATGGAGATCCTATCTGTACGGAGCTAAAGTCCAGATCCTCTACGACCATAAGAGTCTGAAATACATCTTCACTCAACCTGAGTTGAATCTAAAACAGAGGAGATGGATGGAGTTTGTGGCTGACTACGATCTGGAGATAGCTTACCATCCGGGTAAAGCAAATCTGGTGGCTGATGCATTGAGTCGAAGACAAGCTGAGGTCTCGGCCGAGCGCGAGGCAGACGAGTTGGAAGGGATGGTTCGATCCTTGCACCTCAACACCATGGTCGGGACAGAGGAGCCATTGGGGTTAGAGGCAGTAGATCAGTCCGATCTCCTTACCAAAATACGACTCGCCCAGTTGACAGACGAGAACTTGCAGAAGGTGGCTCTCAATGATAAGACTGAGTACCAAACGATGAACAATGGTACCATCTTAGTCAATGGAAGGGTCAGTGTGCCAAACAACAGGGAACTCAAGGACGAGATCATGAGACAGGCTCATAAGTCTAAGTTCTTGGTTCATCCAGGGTTGAACAAGATGTATAGGGATCTGAAACGGTATTACCATTAGGTAAAGATGAAGAATGATGTGGGAACCGAAATTCACACTGTCGATTTACGTTTAAATTAGAAAACTTGGAAAACCCTAATTTCCCAGAGGTCCCGGATCTCTGCGAGAGCCAACGGCAAGTGACCAAATATATGCGAAAATCATGAAAAGATAACAAATGAGTTTACAGAAAACAGTAGATCTTATTTCGAGTCCGCGTGAGAGCGTTGCGATCATTACAAGAGATCATAAAAGCTTTGGCCGCAAAGGCTGTCAGCGAGTTACCTAGTTCTAGCAGCCTAAAATCTCAAACCTGGTTGACTCGCAGCTCGATAACAAAAGACGAAGAAAATACAGAAAAGGTTTTTGATTGATTTCAGACTGAACCTTAAGAAAGGCAGCCTATGTACCCCTTTCGAGGATCAAGCCGAACGTAGTTCAAGAGTGAACCAAGAGATCAAACTGCTTGTGCACGTTCGTCTGGTAATCGGGTGCCAGTCATGGAAACAGAGCATGTCGAGAATAATGCCTCAGAGATTCTAAGTGCCGAGAGTTCTGAGTCTAAAAAGTTGTCCCTCATGCCTCTCGCCTAGGACTCCTTATATACTCGCTCCTAGGTCGGTTTACGCTTTTCTCTTTCTGCCCTTAAGCCGTCATAGCCTAAAAATAGAGATATTCCATTTTTCCCGATCTTCGTAATTATCTTCAAAATTTCGTATTTATCTGCGGAAACTTGATATTTATCTTTCCTTGCGAACCAAGCGTAAACCGTCCCACGGTTTACGGGCTGCTGGTTAAGAAATCGTAAGGTGGGCTTCGAGTCATGCCTTAGGTCCCTTTGGGCCGTCTTTCAACTTGAAGCGTTTATTACGACTTCTTTCGATAAAAACGAACTTTCCGCGGTTTTTATCGTAAAGTTTGATTGATGACTTTGAATGGCGGAAAACATAAAATGGGTTCGCTACGGTCTTCGGGAGACAGCATCGAAGGGTAGACGAGAATGCATGGATTCGTGTCGTATAGACGTTTCGGAAGAGCTCGGTCGCTACGTAGCGACCGAGCGGGACGGACGCTCGGTCGCTACGTAGCAACCGAGCGAGACGGACGCCCGGTCGCTACGTAGAGACGGAGCTTGGCTTGAGCGCTACGTAGCGACCGGGCGGGAAGGACGCTTGGTCGCTACGTAGCGACCGAGCTTGACCGAGCGGGACGTGTGCTCGGTCGCTACGTGGCGACCGAGCTTGGCTCGAGCTCGGTCGCTACGTAGCGACCGTACGACCTTTTTTGGACTCTTCTCCGATGTCTCGTGTTTCTTCCGCAGGGCTCTTCGTAAGAATAAATCGTTCATGCCGATTTTTACGGACTTTCAGACATTGATTCTGTCGCGACCGATTTTGACCCCAACAGTTAGCCCCCCAGCTTGTTAGAACCATGAGCTTCTAGCGTGAGGTTCTAGCGAGTGGCTTGGCAAGTTAGGCAAGTTAGGTGAGTTAGGCGGAATTTATGGTCGAAAAGGTCCGTGGTAAGTGGTCTTCTCGCTCTTCTAAAAGTAGAACGCGATAAGATTGGGGCTGCGCCTTATGACGGCTGCCTACGTACCCTTGTTGAAGGGATCAAGCCTTTTGTAGTTCGTCTTGGAGTTAAGGTTTGTATAACTAGTTTTCCAGCGAGACTTTTACGGTCTGGTTTTTATGTCGAGGTTATCAGGCGTGTTGCTGCCGATGGCATTTTATATGGGTGTAGAAGGAAGACTACGAGCTGTCATCTCGTAATCTAACTCTGTGTAAACTGCTATATTCGTGATCTGTTTGAGAGTTTTTTGCAGTGTGTAAACTTGCGGGATTTCTGAAGACGCTCGAATATGGGCAAAGAGACAAATTTTGGGATCTCGTATCAAGGTTTTTGATACTATGCCTAGAGATGTTAGAGACCAGTGCGCTGGGTTTAAGGCAAGACCTAGGTTTACTCCTGGTTTTAGAGGGTGCGATGACTAATTCGACTTATGTATCCCGTTTCAGTTTCATCCCGATTCCATACAGATTTAAAGTCCGCGATAGGTTCTCGGCTTATACGACTTGTATTGTATGGTTGGAACCGAGCATCTCTCCAAGGACAATTTTTAAGCCTCCTGGAAATGCTGACCAAAAATTTTGGGTTTCTTTTATAGCGCTATTATCCTTGTGTCGGATGTACGAGAGTCATCTCTACGAGATGGCCAAGTCTGTTTAGGACGTTAAGAATTTGTTGTGATCAGCAACAAACTTAATGGTTAAAATTACCGTTTTGAGTCTTCGCGAAGGATATGTTTTGAGAAGATGTTAGTGCGTATGACTGTCTGGTCTTCCAAGAAAGTGTTTTTATCGAGGAAAGAAATTTCGTCGAAGAACGAATCTTCAGGCGTCTGCGACGTCTCGCGATGCTGAAGATTTGTTATTCTTTCGTATGCCGCGTTTCGTGCTTGCAATGTTCGCGGGCTTAAAGATGTTTCTCGATGTTGCAAGGGATTAGTCTTAGCCCTGCGTTTGGGAAATATTCTGGTTTGACTACGGATGTTCGCAGCCAGAATTGCTGTTCCCGTTTGGATTTGATTTGCGATCAAGGAGTTAGGACCAAGGGGTCGCGTAAATTTTTCCCCGGAAAGAGGCATCCTCCGATACCGTGCTTTGTGTGGTTTTGCCTTCCGAGATTTCTTTCGTGTCTATTTGAGGATGTTCCGTATAGCTATAGGAGCTTTGTTACGAGTTTTCCTTACATGCCGCATTTTACGAGTAAAACACACGGGCTTAAAGTGAATCGTAGTATATGGAACTTGGTCGATTTTTGACAAGTGGAACCTTTCCGTTAACTGTTTGGTTGTTAGGACTGAGTTTTGTTATGACGAATTTACCGTATGATTCCCGTTTTTGGGTGGTACGATAATTTTTTGTGTAATCGTTACTTGGCGTTTCAAGAAAAATTCCGGATTACCGTTTAGCCGTCAAGTTATTGGAGCGGTGGTCGCTCAATTGTTTTGGATTTGCATGAAGGTTGTGCTCAGCTTTATAGCCAAGGACGTTGTTGCCAAAGGATTAGACCATGACACTTTCGTGCTGTAAATAAGGTCAAGTCGGTTAGAATCGTCCTTAAAGGGGATGCTGTAACCTAGTTCGGCTTCGAAGGAAAGGCGTAATTGGGCGAGTGACGAATGGCGTTTATCGAGATTGATAGGCCGAGTATGCCCATGGTGGTAGAAAACGTTTTTCCACTTTAGGGTTAATTTATACGATGAAAGTTTCGTATAATGTTTTCTTTATTCGTATGGAAGTTGTTTCCTTTGTTTCCGAGGGAGATAAAGCCTAAGAAGCTCGATACAGAGCCCGTACGGAGTCAGTTGCGGGGTGATTTCTTGCTCGGACGTGACCAAGCGGAATGAGAGCGGATGCCAGTGAGTCGCGAGCTAAAGAATGAGACCTTTCAGATCGTGGTGCGAGGAAGTAAAGTTTATATTGGTCGTCCAATGTCGGATCACACAGCTTGGTTTTTTGCTATAAGGAAAGTACTTTTTCGTAAAACCTGTTACGTTTACTTTCGAAAGTTAAGAAATCGTAAGGTGGGCTTCGAGTCATGCCTTAGGTCCCTTTGGGCCGTCTTTCAACTTAAAGGGTTTATTACGACTTCTTTCGATAAAAACGAACTTTCTGCTTTTTATCGTAAAGTTTGATTGATGACTTCGAATGGCGGAAAACATGAAATGGGTTCGCTACAGTCTTCGGGAGACAGCATCGAAGGGTAGACGAGAATGCATAGATTCGTGTCTTATCGACGTTTTGGAAGAGATCAGTCGCTACGTAGCGACCGAGCGGGACGGACACTTGGTCGCTACATAGCGACCGAGCGAGACGGAGGCCCGGTCGCTACGTAGCGACCGAGCTTGTCTTGAGCGCTACGTAGCGACCGAGCGGGACGGATGCTCGGTCGCTACGTAGCGACCGAGCTTGGCTCGAGCTCGGTCGCTACGTAGCGACCGGGCGGGACGGACGCTCGGTTGCTACGTAGCGACCGAGCTTGACCGAGCGGGACTTGTGCTCGGTCGCTACGTGGCGACCGAGCTTGGCTCAAGCTCGGTCGCTACGTAGCGACCGTGCGACCTTTTTCGGGCTTTTCTCTGATGTCTCGTGTTTCTTCCGCAGGGCTCTTCGTAAGAATAAATCTTTTCCAAAGATTTATTTTTCGTAAAAACGTTCATGCCGATTTTTACGGACTTTCAGACATTGATTCCGCCGTGACCAATTTTGACCCCAACAAATGATGTGGCTGAATGGGTGGCTAAGTGTCCTACTTGCCAGCTCGTGAAGGCTGAACATCAGGTACCCGGTGGGATGCTTCAGAGTCTCCCTATACCAGAGTGGAAATGGGATCATATTACCATGGACTTTGTGACCGGATTTCCCACGACCAGGAACCGGAAGGACGCAGTCTGGGTGGTGGTCGATCAGTTAACATAGTCGGCCCATTTCTTAACCATCCAGAAGGGAGGTGGGGTTGATCAGATCATTCGGATCTACTTGGACGAGATAGTACGCCTGCATGGAGTGCCAGCCAATATTGTATCGGACAGAGATCCTAGATTCTCATCTTATTTCTGGCAAGCTTTCCAAAAGGCCTTGTGAACAAGAGTGAACATGAGCACAGTCTATCATCCTTAAACAGACGGCCAGTCAGAGAGAACGATCCGGACTTTGGAGGATATGCTTAGGGCAGTGGTTCTGGATTGGGGCTACTCATGGGAGAAGCACTTACCCTTGATCGAGTTTGCTTACAACAACAGTTTCCACAGCAGTATTTGTATGTCACCATATGAGGCATTGTATGGGCGTCCCTGTAGAACACCACTATGCTGGACCCAAGTGGGGGAGCGTAGTATGTTGGGTCCTGAGACTGTGGAAGAAACCACCGAGAAGATACAGTTCTTGAAAGAAAGGATGAAGGAGGCGCATGATTGCGAAAAGAGTTATGCAGACAAACGAAGGAAACATCTTGAGTTTGAGGTTGATGACTTGGTCTATCTCAAGATGATCACATTCAAAGGGAGAACCAGAATTTCTGGAAGAAGGAAATTGGATCCAAGGTACTTAGGTCCGTTCAGAGTAATTGAGAGAGTGGGAACCGTGGCTTACAAGTTGAATTTGCCATCAGCCATGGACGCATTCCACAATGTGTTTCATGTGTCCCAGCTCCAGAAGTGCTTGACGGCTCAGGATATTGTGTTGCCTGAAATCCCTGCTGATCTTGGAAAGAACCTAACCTTAGAGACAAGGCCGGTTCGTATAGTAGATCGGACAGAGAAAGCAACTAGAAAGAAAACAATCCCAATGATCAAAGTTGTGTGGGATTACAATGGAAAAGATGTTGTCACTTGGGAAACAGAGGGAAGGATGAAGGCAGAGTATCCTGAGTGGTATGGTCAGTTTGTTCAAGGAGAAACACCTAGTACGGATTCGAGGACGAATCTGTTGCTAGTGAAGGAGACTTGTAGTGTCGCCGATCTGAGATAGGATCGTTCGGGACGAGCCATGGTGCGAGGAGACGCACCAGTAAGGTCATACGACTTAAAGACAAGCGTATCATGGCTCAATGGCAGGGTTAAGGGCATCAGGAAGCTGAGACTTGACCAGAATAAGGTAAAGGCGAGTTTAAAAGAGATGGACGAGTGATCCGGGAGTTGGAAAAGTTCTGGTTCAAGATCAATCAGCCAGAGAGAGTGTGGAGCTAGCTCATTCAGTACTGATCAGCTCACTGGAGCTGATGGACTAGCTCACTCAGCTGGGGATAGCTGGAGGTCAGCTCAACTCTGCTTGGCGGAGTGTTCCAGTCCGGACCAGTGTGGTCGGGTCCGAGCGGTTACTAAATCGAGCCGGTGGCTCATGTGGGACGATGGGGCCGTGTGTAGCCAAGGCTGAACCAGGGCTTGGGAAAAGGCTAGGGGAGTTGGTTTTTCGTGTAGAAACTGCCAAGAAGCAGTTGGGCGGTTAAGAAGACCGGTTGGGGGCAGTTAGAGGCGAAAGGGTGCAAGGGGACAAGTGGCACCATTTCGCCCAATCCTTTGCAACTGTCGGCCAGGCAGTTATCTGACCCCTCTCTCTATAAATATAAGTCGCTGGCGTCAGTTTTGCACATGAATTTCCTTAGGGAAAACTTTGAGCAAATCATGAGAGAGAGAGAGATAAGAGAGAGAGATCGGCGGCCAAGAAAGGAACCGTGGAAGTGGTGGTCTGATCTATTCCGGCGAGGCTTGAGAATGGATACCAGACTGAAGGATAAGGAGAAGGAGAAAGAGAAGGACATGGCGCCAGGGGAAAGAACTCCTAAGGTTAGTGGTGTAGGCCGTGAACCATCGGCCCTAGCCGGCGGTTGATCCGATCGGGCTTATGGCCGGTTTGGTGATCGGATACATCCATCTTTCCCTCTCTTCTATTCCGCCTTGTTCTCTTCATATTATGTTATATTATGATTGATCAGATGTAGAGAGACTGAATCAAGGCTTTGGCCGGTTCAGAAGGGAAGTCCTTGGCCAGACTTAGGCATGATCGGATACACCAAGGACTGATCGGATTGATCTAGATCGCTTGGGTGTGATCCGGTTATAGCCTGGCTTAGGCGCGCCTGATCTTATGAAGGATCTGAGTGTGGCCGCTTGTTATTGTGATAGTTTGTGGAATAGATTAGTCAAGAACTCTAGGGAACCGAACCATGCATGATTAGATGTTGATGTTAGGCTATCGGTTATGTATTGATTGATGTGTATGGATTGGTTTCAGGATCTGATTTGGACCGTGGTAAAGGAAAGGCACTGTGAGGATTCAAGCCATGGGAAGATGTGTGGTGAATGGGTCATTATTGATAAGTGTGAAGTATTGATAGCATATTGTGCAAACTGTGAACTTATGATAGACTAAGTGTGTAATCTAGTAGTATGAACATATGAATGATGTATGGATCTCATTTATATATATACAATCGATTTGCCCCTTATTCTATCTTGTTTAAGTTGGTTTGTCCTGAACCTCAATTGAAATGAAATATACTTAGAAACTACAGACTTAAAACTGGAATCATGTGGACATTTATTGGAAGTAAGGCCGCAGATCAGTTTGGGCCTTAGGACTGGGATCGGGTCATTACATTAAAACTAATCTTTGTTGAATTATAATTTAAATCATTAGATAAGTGATGTGAAGTTAATGTAGTTTCACATATGTTTTATATTCTATAGCATAATAAAGAAAATAAAGAAGTGGCTGATGTAGTTGTAGAGGGTGATTGGTTGAGATTTTGGTTTTTTATTTTTGTTTTATGCCGAAAAATATGTATTCTACCTTAATCTTTAACGATATTTATATTATATACAAATCAGTAAGGAGAAAAATATAACCAAATATGTTTATTATTTAAAACATAATTATTCAAAATTACAAATATATTACAATAATATGATTATAGTCCATCAGGATCGTTCGACCACATGATATATTATTTTCTAAGAAACCAGATTCATTTATTTGAGGTCATGTGTTTGTTTTCATTTTTAATTTTTTAGATTCACATTATTTTTTTTTACAAAGACTACCTCCATCTAATTAATTGCGGATTTGTAGGTTTTTATTGAATTTTATAACAAAATTAATTAATAAATATTTTATTAAATTTGAACATGATTATATACAGCCATGCTGCAGATCGAATATGAAGAGATGACCTAAAGAACCACCAGAGCTGGAAGCTCCATAGACGGAGGTCTGTTAGGTTTGTCTCCTTGTTGGTGAAGATCCCCATCGAGTCATCTCCTCCCTTGCGCTTTTGCAGGTGAACAACCCAAATGAAAAACAATGCAGATCTTCATTTACTTTCTTTTTTTGCGGATCTTCATTGTTCCGTGGGTCAAATCCGGTTCATCCCCAAAAGCTTAATTCTGCACAAGTCCTTACCGCGAAGCCCGCTAAAAATAGGGTCTGAATATTGGCTGCCAAACCCGCCCGCCGAAAGCATTCGTGGGCCAGGCCCGCGGGACAGAGCTCATATTTCCGTCTCTATATACAAAGCGTCGGGTTTACCGATTCAACCACGGATCTGGGTCGGATACGAAAACACTGGTGGAGTTTCAAACTTTATAATAGAATAACTTTAAATTTTTTGTTTTCTAAAAAGAAATATAATTCATGCAAATTTTATCAAAATAGCCAACAAAAAGATAGGCGCTTTGAAAAAATGGGTAAAAATATAATATTAGATTCTAAATTGAATAATGATTAAAAATTTAGATTAATTGTTAGAAGTATGATACAAATATATGAAAAGAGAAATTCATTTTCAATTTAAAATTGATAATTTATATCGCACTATATTTCAATAATGAGAACACATTATTCTTCAATATAGAATATATATATATATATATATATTATTAAATTACACATATCATCTTTAAATGTATTTTGAACATATCACACTTTGAAAAAAAAATTGATAAAAATCTAAAAACTTAATAATAAACATTCAAAAATAATACTCTTTCCGTTTCAGAAAGATCCATATTCTAGAAAAAAATGTTGTTTCAAAAAGATACATTTTTTTTAGTCTTTCAATGTCTTATTTAATAAAAAATTGTAAATTCCAAAAAGGTTTCTATCAGCAAAAACTTATGGAAAATTGTTATTCACAAAAAACAATGCATTTACAATCAAATTATAATTTGTTTTCTGAATATATATGAAAGGGCAATTTTCCATAATAGCCATTTTAAAGTTTTTGTCTCCAAAATAGCACTAGAAGGAGAAATTCACAAAAAATGACATTCATTAATAGACAAAATATCCATAATACCCCTAGTTAATAATACAACTAACAAATAAAAAAAGAAAAGAAAATGATTCTTCTTCTCTCTCGACAACGTTACGAAGAATTACCTCCTCCGACGAATCACCTCCGGCGACGAGCTGTTGATAATCTCCGGCGACGAACGCAACAAGCTGTGTATCAGTATGCTTTAATCATTATTATCAATGTTTTATGAAGAAAAGTTCAATTTTACTTAGGGTTTTCGACTTGAAATTTGGGGGTTTCGGTTTGTTGTTCTTCGGATAACACATTTGAACTTCTTTTGTTGTTTGAATCAAACAGAAAAGGCAGAATCAGAGTCGCAAAGAAGAAATTTCAGGGAGCTTTATTTACAAATAAATTTGGTTTACGGAAGAAGACGAGTTTGTGACTTTGCTTTTGGTAAGCGATTTTGAATGTTTTATGTTCATATTTCTTCTCTTATCAAGCTTTATTTATTTCATATTCAGAGTTTTGACAGTGCTCATGTGGAGTGTTGAATCTCGTTGGTGTTGAAGAGATCAAGAGGTATATGATTGAAGAAGACTGACAACTTTCACTAAGCTTATTGGATCGAAGGAAGATATTGTTCAGGTAAATTCAATTGATAATTTGTTAGGTATGTGTTTTAAAGATGAACAGAAACGTGAGGTCTTTGTTAGACAAGGAGGAATCCAGGAGCTAGTGAGTGTATTATCAGATCCCAATCTGTTGTCCTCTTCCAAATCTAAGGAGACAGCGTTAAGGGAATCAATAACTTATGTTTCGGGTCGCCCAGTTGTTTGAATGCATTGATGAGTTGCAAGTTCTTCGATCCTTTGCTGTATCTTCTAAGCAACGAGAGATCTCTGTTCAAGAATCAGCCTTGAAGGTTACGTCTAGGCTCTGTAGCTTACCAGAAAAGGTTAAGAGATAATGGGAGACACTGGCTTTAGGCCTGAGTTAGTTAAGTTTCTTGACGCTGGCTTTGAAAACTGTTTGTGAGATGAGCCAGGAGAATTTCTTTGTGTTCCTCAGTGTGACTGTGATGAGTTTGCTTCTGAAAACTTGTGATGTTTTAAGCTTGGCTTTCTCAAACAACAGATTGGTTTTGATTTTTCCTTTAGATTCCACTTTTATATCCCTGCTGGCATATTCATTTTTTGTTTGTTCGCATCTATTGAATGTTTAGGGGAGAGGATCTTTATAGTTAAGTTGGGTGATATGATAATGTTCGAAAATTGTGTGTGAAATGAGCCAGAAGAGTTTGCTTGTGTTCGTGAGTGTGACTTAGATGAATTTGCTTGGGAAAACTTTTGAGAATTTTTCTTTTGGTTTTAGGAAGGCGTTTCATAGTTTCAGGATAGCTTTCCAGAAACTCTGATACTATTTGAAAAAAAATTTTGGTTTGGTTTACGCAGGACAGGGACAAAATGGGAGTTTCAATACCTTAATTACTAGCTCTGCCTGAGCTCAAGTATCCAATTGGATCAGAGCCAAAGTGGTTGAAGAACATGACCAATTTTGGTTTGGATCATCGCCTCCTCTCAACGTCATCGGAAAAAAAATCAAATGCTGAAGCGACGAGCACCGATCAAAATTTTTGTTCTCCGCTCTCTGAATCTGAGATCTACATAACTTCTCTCATTTGTATTTTTATTGAACACCTTATGGTCACAAATAAAGTTTATTCCAGAAGAAAAAGAAGTAGCTGGAGAGTGTAATACTGTTATTCCCATTTGATTTTTCTTGGAGACAAGTTCGGATAAAGCTTTGAAATTTAAAAAAAACCTTTTTTTCTTTTTGCTCTCAAAATTCAGACTTTAATGACATTTGGTTTATAACTTATCTCCATTTATTTGTGAGACATGTTATTAAGTTGCATGACATTTGGTATACAATAATGCACTTTTGCTGTGTGAATGAATAAAAATATGGTATCATTATAAAACACACGTGTTATCTAGGATAGCTTGTGGAATTTTCAGGATAGGTTTCCAAAAAAAACCGTGTAGGGAATGTTAGACGGTCCTTGTTTAGGATGACTATCCTGAATTGGAACTTAATCGTCCCAAACAACAAAAATAAAACAACATAATCAAAATCTAGAAAAAAATTCATTGGCTATAGAAATCACCAAATGGAGGTCATTGTCTACAAAACATGGAACACATATCAAACAGAGAACATGAAAATAGGATAGCTTGAAGCATTTTCAATAATTATATCAAGAAAGTGTTAAATGTTGTATCATTATAAAACACACGTGTTATCTAGGATAGCTTGTGGAACTTTCAGGATGGGCTTCCAGAAAAATAAAATGAGTGTGTTTTCTTGCATAAGTATGTTTTCGAAAAGAATCAAAAGCGTGTAAGGAATGTTAGACAGTCCTTGTTCAGGATGGCTATACTGAATTGGAACTTTATCGTCCAAAACAACAAAAACAAAACAACATAATCAAAATCTATAAGAAAATTCATTGGCTATAGAAATCACCAAATGGAGGTCATTGTCTACAAAACAGGGAACACATATCAAACAGAGAACATGGAAATAGGATAGCTTGAAGCATTTTCAGTAATTATATCAAGAAAGTGTTAAATGTGGTATCATTATAAAACACACGTGTTATCTAGGATAGCTTGTGGAACTTTCAGGATGGGCTTCCAAAAAAATAAAATGAATGTGTTTTCTTGCATAAGTATGTTTTCGAAGAAAATCAAAAGCGTGTAAGGAATGTTAGACGGTCATTGTCAGGATGGCTATCCTGAATTGAAACTTAATCGTCCAAAACAACAAAAACAAAACAACATAATCAAAATCTATAAAAAAGTTCATTGGCTATAGAAATCACCAAATGGAGGTTATTGTCTACAAAACATGGAACACGTATCAAACAGAGAACATGGAAATAGAATAGCATGAAAGTATTTTCAGTAATAATATCAAAAAAGTGTTAAATGTGGTATCATTCTAAAACACACCTGTTATCTAGGATAGCTTGTGAAACTTTCAAGATGAGCTTCCAGAAAAATAAATGAGTGTGTTTTTTTGCATAAGTATATTTTCGAAGAGAATCAAAAGCGTGTAAGGAATGTTAGACAGTCCTTGTTCAGGACGGCTATCCTGATTTGGAACTTAATCGTCCAAAACAACAAAAAACAAAACAACATAATCAAAATCTATAAAAAAAATCATTGGCTATAGAAATCACCAAATAGAGGTCATTGTCTACAAAACAGAGAACATGAAAATAGAATAGCTTGAAGCATTTTCAGTAATTATATCAAGAAAGTGTTAAATGTGGTATCATTATAAAACACAAACAAATTGCTACATTACAGAGATCACGATCTTAAAGTGTCATAAAGGTAACAAGAGAAGAAAAAAAGTATTAAAAAGAAAAAGACTAAAAATACGATGGAGTTTAACAGATGCAAAGACAGAAGCTATATGAACTAAATCCACAAGCTTATTGCATACTATAAAGCTGTTCCGAATAGAGTTGTTGGTATGGAACTTACTCATCCTTATACTGTTGGATTTCACCTTCAGGAAAGTCTCCAGATGGGAAAAACTTCACGATAGGGATTGTAGGCGGATCAGTCTGCTGGGGCTTCTTCCTGCAAACATAAGCAAGAGACTGATCATTAAAGCAAACAATCAAAAGTGGCAAATCAAATTAAAAAAAGTCCTAGAAAAAACATTACTTACTTGCTTTTATTCTTGTTTTTCTTCTTATTCGTAGTTGAAGTCTCAGCTTAAAACAAACAAGAAGTAACTTATTAATCAACCATACACTCATGAACTCATCCATTCTCAATCTAAACCATAAGGCTATACTTTAAGTTTTAGAAAGCTATCAATAATCTAAACATTTAAAAACGTCAATTTTCTACAATCTAATTAATCAGTAACACAGAGAGATATCAAAAGAATTTTTTTTCTTAATGGGTGATTGAATTAGAGACGCAAAAAAGCTCAAAACTATGTGATCAGTCAGAACACTAAGAAAAAGTATTCACCTTTGCTTCCTTCTTCTTCTTCGTCGTTCTCCTCTTTTGCATTCTCTGTAATCTCGAGTTTCTTCGAAAGTTCAGACTCCAATGACTGTATGGTTCCAGATCCACATTAGACACATCTGGATTATAGAGTGCCTCGGATGCAGTACCTGGTTTTGTAACCATTTTCACAATTGACTTTTCACACAGAAATCAAACACGTTTAGCTCAATTACAGAGAGATGGCGGAGATTATTACAGCGGAGATGAACGACGCCGGAGACGATCGACGCCTGAGACGATGATGGACGAGATGATCGATGCCGGAGATGATGATGACTGAGATGATTCATGCTGGAGATGATTGACGCCGGAGAAGAGATGAGCTGTCGTAGTGCTTTCGTGATTTCAATTTTCAGAAGAAAAAAATATAATTAGAGAAAGAGAGGGGCATAAGAGTAAATGATCCTCTTTAATGAAACCTATTTTGTGACTTTGGGCCTTGAATGCTAGTTTGGGAACAAAAAATTGGTTTGGGGCTATCTAGGCCTGGGAATATGAGTTTTTACCCGCGGGGCCCGGCCCGTTTGACCCGTCGCGGGGCGGGTTCGGGTCGAACAATTTAGAAAAAATGATTCGCCGGTGCGGGTGCGGGTTATGAGCATTTTATGTGGGGCGGGTGCGGGTTGGTGGATTTTTAAACGCGGGTACCCGCCAACCCGCAATTTTTTTTTTTACATTTTTTTTTAAAAATAATTTTTTTGTAAAAATGTTTATTTTTAAAAAAAATATAGAAATTTTAAAAAATAATAATCAATATATTTTAAAATAATAATCAAAATATTTTAAAATTTTTAAAATATTAATTATAAATATATTATTTATATTATATTTTACAAAAATTAAATTAAATAAATATTTTTTAAAATAAAAATATAACTCGCGGGTCCCGTGGGTTACCCGCAAAATTGAGCGGGGCGGGTGCGGGTACAAATTTATTTGTTCGCGGGTTGTGCGGGTCGGATTTTTTGACAAAAAAAAACTTTGTAACCCGCGGGTTGGCGGGTCAGCATGGCGGGTTTAACCCGCAACTCAGCCTTAGGGCTATCTATGCCATTTTCTCTATATGAAAAGTTTAAAATATGTATATTTTTGATTCGGAGGGAATACTAATTTTAAATCATTTTTGGATCATAAAAACTAAGATTGCGCTTTCTAAGCGCCTAACAAAAAGGTGAATAATTTTTTTTTAACTGGCAAAGAAGTTTTATAAAGTACTGTTTGTATACGCGGGGCGAAAATCAATAATTTAATTTTAAAAGAAAATAAATCAGACCAACTAATTATATAGTTAAGGGGTTTTTGCCAAAACTAACCAACAACTAGATTTTAACCCCAAACCTATACCCTAACTTGAATCAAATGAAAACTAACCTAAAAGCCTAGTGAAATTACAGCTCAGCTCCTTGTGACCAAACAAAAAAACAGAAGCCATTTTTACGAATATAGCCCTAGTAAATCGTCTGAGTCGTCTGAGATGTTGGAAGTCGTCTGGACGACTGAAGTGTAAGTCGTCTGGTACCGGTTTATTTTAAAAATAATTTATAACTCTTGTAAAAAAATATTTTGATGCGTGAAAAATAAAATTCAAGTAATTATAAACAGTTTTAAGTGATATAAATTAAGATATGATAAAATTGATTTGTTTTGAAGATAGATGAGTGGAAGTAGTGAATCATGAAATACTTTGGTTTAGGAGGCAAACATATGTTGTAGTATTGTATGTATTGTTAGGGTTAGATTTTAGAAAACTAAAATGTTTTTTTCAAAAATTAGTTTTCACCTATATGTGTTTATTTATGTGTATAGTAAACACTTTTCAAGTTTGATTTGATTTTATGAAGTCTTTAATTAGATAATTAAGTTTAGGGGTTATGTTTAGGATGTGGACGACTTATATTTCAGTCGTCTGTTGAATAATTTACTCGGACGACGTATATTTCAGTCGTCCACATCGTACCGAACCTTTAATTTTGCCAATGTACGTTTTAACCTAACCGGATCATTTTACTCGGACGACTTACATTTCAGTCGTCTGGTGAAGAAATTAAAACAGACGACTTACATGTAAGTCGTCCAAATATTCCCGCCTAAAATTTTTTAAAAAAATTATTTTTCCGCATAAATAATTTAAACCAGACGACTTACAAGACGACTGAAATGTAAGTCGTCCAGGAAGTCGTCTGAGTCAAAAATATTTAACCTAATGGGATTTTTTGTCTCCCTATATAAAGAAAGATTTACACATTCTCTCTCCTCCTCTCAAATGGCTGCAACAAAAATGTAATGTTCATCATTCTAAAACTCTCCAACCTCTCTCTAATCTCTTTGACTTGAAATACCAAACTTTATATGAATTTTTCAGTTTTGTCTCATGTATTTCTTACTAATCTATCTCTTTTGCAGGTTTTTAATCAAAAGGTACTCATCTTCCACTAATTTAGAGGTAAATCTATTAATTTTAGATATGTATTTTTGTGTGTTCTATAAATGTAGATTTATCTAATCTTCCACTCATTTTCTCTATTTTTAAGTCATTTGAACGTTTTTGGATATGCAGGTTTTTCAGATCTGGAAGACTTCTTGGACGACTTACCTGTTAGTCGTCTGGAAGTCGTCTGGACTTCTTGGAAGTCTTCTGGACTTCTTGGAAGTCTTCTGACAAAGTCGTCTGGACTTCCAGGAAGTCGTCTGGACTTCCAGGAAGTCGTCTGGACTTCCAGGAAGTCGTCTGGACTTCCAGGAAGTCGTCTGGACTTCCAGGAAGTCGTCTGGACTTCATGGAAGTCGTCTGGACTTCATGGAAGTCTTCTGACGAAGTCTCCCTTTCATAATAGATCTGAGCGTTTTGGTAAGTTCTTATGTCTGATTTTTCTTCATTTGGTAACTTCTTGTTGTATAAAGTTCTTACTTTTTCCCAAACTAAAACTCTCCAAACCCACTCTAATCTCTTTGACTTGAAAACACCAAACTTTATATGAATTTTCCAGTTTTGTCTCATGTCTTTCTTACTAATCTATCTTTTTTGCAGGTTTTTAATTAGATGGTACTCATCTTCCACTAATTTAAAGGTAGATCTATTATTTTTAGATATGTATTTTTGTGTGTTCTGTAAAGTAAGATTTATCTAATCTTTCACTCATTTTTTCTGTTTTTAAGCCATTTGAACGTTTTTGGATATGCAGGTTTTTCAGATCTGGAAGTCTTCTGGGACGACTTACCTGTTAGTCATCTGGAAGTCGTCTGGAAGTCGTCTGGACTTCTTGGAACTCTTCTGACAAAGTCGTCTGGACTTCCTGTAAAGTCGTCTGGACTTCCTGTAAAGTCGTCTGGACTTCCTGTAAAGTCGTCTGGAAGTCGTCTGAACTTCCTAAAAGTCTTCTGACAAAGTCGTCTGAACTTCCTAGAAGTCGTCTGGACTTCTTAAAAGTCGTGTGGTCTTGTCTACTCAAGTGGAATCCAAACTTGTCTTTGTAGAGGAATGATCTATAATAGTTTTGTTTGTGGTCTGTTTTGTGAATTGCATGTCTACTCTTTTAGTTGTGAATTTTTTGTAAAATCAGTAATAATGTTTTCCAAGATGTATTAAATGTGCTAACAATGTGTTTACACATTTACAAATCAATGAAATAATAGACTTCAGTAGCCTTTTTCTTATCTTTGGATCTCTCATATGCAATAATAAACTCCAATGGCCTTTTTCTCATCTTAATAAACAAGAATGTTGGTAGCTTTATATTGATACAACATTTTAAGAAGCATTTTAACCCTTCTTCCAACTCGTAACAATAGTCATCATTATTGTCTATAACAATAATACTTAAGCGATGGAAACAAACAATAGTAACTAGTCAAAGCATATCATATTTTATTATAAGTTTGTGTTGAAAAACTTAGTCAAATTTAGTAAACTAAGGGAGAGAACATATTTTGTAAATATGAGTTTTACATATCTTGAAGTTACTTATCACTCTTAAAAATAACAAGTTATTCAAAAACTAACGTAGAAGACTTAAAAACTAGCGGAGAAGATGCGGACGACTTCAATCTAAGTTGTCCAGACGACTAAACTATAAGTCGTCTGGTCAACGCAGAGGTTATTTTTGCAATTGACTTTGAAATCTGTTATTTCAGACGACTGAAAAATAAGTCGTCTACTATTGTTTGGCTAAAAAAAACTCCAAAAAAGCTAGACGACTTACATTTCAGTCGTCATAGGTTAGTTTTGCATTTGACTGGATTATTTCAGAAGTTTGACTTTTCTGGACGACTTACATTTCAGTCGTCTAGTGAAAATTAAAATAATAATATTTTTTAAAAAGTAGACGACTTACAGTTAAGTCGTCATAGGTTAGTTTTGCAATTGAAAAAAAAGCATCAAGATTTAATTATATACAGACGACTTATAATTCAGTCGTCCACGAGACGACTGAAATGTAAGTCGTCCAGGATTTACGAGGTTTGACCAGAATCTCGGAAAAAAATCCTGGACGACTTACAAGTAAGTCGTCTCGTGGACGACTGAATTATAAGTCGTCTGTGTATAATTAAATTTTGAAGTTTTTTTTTTCAATTGCAAAACTAACCTATGACGACTTAACTGTAAGTCGTCTACTTTTAAAAAAATATTATTATTTTAATTTTCGTCAGACGACTGAAATGTAAGTCGTCTGGGGAAGTCAAACTTCTGAAATTATCCAGTCAAATGCAAAACTAACCTATGACGACTGAAATGTAAGTCGTCTAGGTTCTTTGAAATTTTTTTTGAAACCAAACAAAAACAGACGACTTAACTTTCAGTCGTCTCAGGTTACAGATTTCAAAGTCAGTTACAAAAATAACCTCTGCGTTGACCAGACGACTTCCAGGTAAGTTGTCTACAGCCAGACGACTTCCCAAGTAAGTCGTCTGACGAACAGATCTGAAAAAAAACTCGATGTCATACCTTAAATTGGTGAGATAAGTTCCTTAGCATACATAAGGCTTCTCCAAGCACACAGAATCACAAACGAAAGTAACCCACCCAGAATCGTTAGCTTCTATGACTCTATAAACCATAAAAAAATTAGAATCAAAATCTTGAGTTTTTTTAGCTCATTGTGGAGAGAAAGTGAGAGATATGTTGTGTTTAGTTCACAAGAATGGAAAAAGAAGAAGGGTAAATTGATTTTGGGAGCATTAAGAGCTTCAAATTGGTTGTTCATGGTGGTTGTGGTATTGATGACAATGGCAATCTTGTAATTACTTGAAGATGATGAGGGTGAGAGAGTAAAAATGTCATTTTCGAAAAGAAAAAGAAAAAATTGATGGCATTTTCGTAAATTATATGAACTTGTGGGGTGAATAGGGCAAAACCAATTTTCAAAAAAAAAAAAGATTAGTTTTGTGTTTGACTTTAAGTTATATGTCAATTCAGCAAAAAATCCTATGTATAGTTAATGTATAAATTATGGATAGTACGATGGAGCGATGGATGGACTAGCTAGTTTTAATGTAAACTAATACAAAATGGCGCGTTTGGTGGTTGAGTATATGACTAAGCAATTTGTTGTAATATGAAATGATAAATTAATTGACTTTGACTTCATTATTCGTACGTTGACGTGGTCCATATAATTGCCGGTCGCTCCTAACAATCGAATACAAACTCTCTCATGGCTTCTTCCTCAACTCCCATGGTCAACGGACACCCTCAAGAGCGCCCTCAAGTGTTCATCAACTTCAGAGGAGAGGAACTACGCAAAAACTTTGTCAGCCATTTGGAGGACGCCTTGAAGGATGAGGACATCAACTACTTTATTGACACGATGGCAGATCCAGGGGACGAGATGGTTAACCTTTTCAACCACATCGAGGAGTCGAAAGTCGCACTTGCGGTTTTTTCTGAACGGTACTCAGAATCAAACTGGTGTCTGGACGAGCTGGTGAAGATTATGGAGAGGGTCGATGAGAAGAAACTTAGAATCTTCCCCATCTTCTTCCATGTGAAGGTAGGAGATGTGAAATACCAGAAGGGGAAATTTGGTGAAAACTTAAGAAAAGGAGAAGGCCGTGACCTATGTAATATGGATAAATGGAAGAAAGCTTTGCAGTCAGTTTCTCGAATAGTAGGTTTGCGTTTGGAGGCTGACAGTGACAGGTAATAATAAATTATCTGATCATCTCAATCCTACATTCCTACTTAGTACAAGTGACCTGACCTGATTGATTATATTCATTCATGTTTCATGCGTAGGACCGAGAGCAATTTTATCAGCCAGGTCGTTGAGAAACTGAAGACCGTGATAGCCTTGATCGAAAGAGAGGAAGGAACCAACATGGTTTCTACTAGTATGTCCTCTATGAATTCTATTGGAAATGCTTCATCTGGAGACATCTTACAGCCGATAGCGCCTTTCCCCAGCAATGGAATGAAAGAAGTCCTGAAGCAATTGGAAGAAAAGATAGATTTCAAATCCGAAGAAACTCAAATCGTTGGAATTGTTGGGATGCCTGGGACTGGTAAAACAGCCCTCGCGGAAATGCATCATCAAGAGTGGCAGTACAAGTTTTTGTTCAATGAGTTTTTCCGGGGATTCCGTGAAAAGTCCAAAGACGACTATGATTGGGTGAAGAACACGCTTCTAAATGCTCAACTCCAAAGGACAGGCAATGTAAAGATTTTTGTCGTTCTAGATGACGTGAGCGACAAGAAACAACTCGAGTTCCTTCGGACGAACCCCGGACTTATTAAGAAAGGAAGCAAGATTGTGATAACAACACGTGACAAGGGATTGATAGCAGATTTAGTTGAAGATACATACGTGGTCCCTGGATTGAACGACAAAGAAGCTCTACAGCTCTTCAGCCATCATGCCTTCAATGGTCAAGACTGTGATCATCCCCCAGAGAATTTCATTGAAATGTCAAAAATGTTTGTGGAATATGCCGGAGGCAATCCACTAGCTCTCCAGGAATTGGGAAATGAGCTTTGCGGGGAAAATGAGGCTCACTGGAGAAGGAGACTAGAAACGCTGCCACATTGTTGCAATGAGAACATCGGAAGAGAACTAAGAATCAGTTATGACGACCTGACTCAGATGCAGAAACATGCATTTCTCGACATAGCTTGTTTCTTTAGATCCGAGGAAGAAGATTATGTACAACATTTACTGGACACTAACTCTGGTGAAGCTGGAAGCGAAGTTATTAGAGATCTCGCCGACAAGTTCATGATAAATATCTCTGCGGGCCGAGTAGATATGCATAATCTCTTTTGTACGCTGGGAAAAGAAATTGGTTCATCAGTTGAAAAAAATTTGGGGAAAAGTAGATTGTGGAATCGTGAAGATGCTCGTGAGGCTCTGGTCCTCAAAAAGGTAAGCAGGAGAATTCTCTAGAACATACAACTTCCTCATTAGTTTTTATATTTTGTGTTTAGATTAAATTTCATTTGGGTGTCGATAAGCGCATTTCTAACTCATTGTTATTCTAAACTTCGTATTCTGTTTTAAGAGAGAAAGAAAATAGGAAACTACAATGGAAATGGCAAGGGAATAAAATAGCCTTAGAACGTAAAGCTTTGCTCTAATATATTATATCTACTGTTAGCAGGGAACTGTTAGTGCACGAGGTGTATTCCTAGATATGTCCAAAATAGGCAAGGGAATAGCCTTAGAACGTAAAGCTTTGATTAAGATGCCGAATCTGCGGTACCTCAAAATCTTTGACTCTGGCTGTCCTCGGCAATGTGAGCCTGTTGACGGCAAAGTAAACTTGCCTGAGGGACTTGAGTTTCCCTTGAAAGAGATCCGATATCTTCACTGGCTGAAATTTCCACTGGAGGAACTTCCGCCAGACTTCAACCCAGAGAATCTTATCGACCTTAGGCTGCCTTACAGCAAGATTAAAAGGGTTTGGAGAGAGACTAAGGTGTTTTATTTATACTTTTAATATTGAATTAAATATCTAAAATAACCTATGTAGCTTAGCTGATCGCGCTGTGTGTTGAATGGTTGTCACAGGATACACCAAATTTAAAGTGGGTAGATCTAACTCATTCGACTAACTTGAACGACATTTCAGCTTTGTCAAATGCTATATCTCTTAGACGGTTGAGTCTTGAAGGTTGCACTAAGCTTGATAAGTTGCCAGAAGGTATAGAAAATATGAAGAGTCTTGCTTTCTTGAATCTCAGAGGATGCACAAGGCTCTTGTCTCTCCCAGACATTAATAACTTAATCTCTCTCAAGACTCTCATCCTCAGTGACTGTAAAATGTTCAACGAATTTCAGGTAATTTCTGATAATCTTGAATATCTACATTTAGATGGTACTGCGATTAAGGGACTCCCTCCGTCCATCCAAAACCTCGGAAAACTTATTGTTTTGAATCTGAAAGACTGCAATGAACTTGAGTCTCTACCAGACTGTCTTGACAAGCTTAAAGCTCTTGAAGAACTGATACTCTCTGGTTGTTCAAGGCTTACAAATTTTCCCCATGTTGAGGAAATTATGGAGAATCTTCAAATTTTATTACTCGATGGGACGTCGATCAAAGAGCTTCCAAGTACATTATTACATTCTGGTAATAACTCCATCGACCAATTGGCTTTACAACGGATACAACTCCGGATGACTGGATTATCCTTATTGCGGCGTCTATGCTTAAGTAGAAATGATAAGATCAGCAGCTTGCAATCAAGCATCAGTCAACTCTATCATTTGAAATGGATTGACTTGACGTATTGCAGTAATCTGACATCTCTTTCAACGCTCCCACCGAATCTACGATGCTTAGATGCACATGGTTGCACCTCACTAAGAACAGTTGCCAGTCCTTTGGCCAGTCTCTTGCCGTCAACAGAGCAGGTCCCATCCTCATTTATTTTTACCAACTGTGAAAAATTGGAGCATGTTGCAATGAACGAGATCATGTGCTATGCTCACAATAAGAGTCGTCTGATTTCAGATGCACTGAACCGCCAAAATAAGGTATTTCTTTTTCTTTTTTAACTAACCTAACAATAAGTAGGGTATATATTACATATTCAGAAAAAAATTCTTAGTATGTGTGTATTAAGTGAAAAGCATTTCTAATACAGTGAATGTATTACTTATCTTTGGTTTTACTTTACAGAGACTTGCTTTGGAAGCTTTGGTTGGCACTTGCTTTCCCGGAATTGAAGTTCCGGCATGGTTCAATCACAAAGCCTTTGGAGCAGTCATAAAGCCAGAGCTGCCTAGACATTGGAGTGAAAGTGGGTTTGTTGGAATAGCTCTATGTGCTATTGTCTCATTTCATGACTACAAAATCCAAAACAACAACCTCATAGTGAAATGCATGCATATGTGACTTCAAAAATGCCATCGGAACATCCTCTGCTAGCTTTTCCAACTGTGATGTTGGAGGTTTATCCGAGGCAGGCAATGAGCAATGCACAGTCAAATCTACTCATGTTTTCATTGGCTTCACTAGTTGGTTGAATATCAACAAATGTAGAGAAGTTGGCCTTAAAGAAGGGTGTATTCCTGCTAAGGCTTCCATTGAATTTAAGGTCACGGATGGTACTTGTGAGGCTGCAAACTGTGAGGTACTAAAGTGCGGTTTTAGTTTCGTTTGTGAATCTGATAATGGTTCTTGGAATGCAAATGCTGAAGCAACTCCAATGATTTATGAATCTAATAACGGTGCTTTGGAGGCAAACGCTGAAGCAACTCCAGTGATAGTTGAATCTAATACTGGTTCTTCGGATGCAAACGTGGTTGCAAATCCAGTGGTAGAGGGAGAAATACAAGGTGGAGGTAGATTTTTGGGTCTCTTGAGAAGAAGAGCATGGTTTTTAAATTTATGATTACAAAAATGTAAATGCATTAACATCGAGTGACGATTATCAATCATCAATGGTGAAGGATATAAGTTTACCGTGAATAATATAAGCTCAATAGTTTCTTGATATATTTATCTTAGTATGATAGCAATAAAATTAAAAGTTTGTTGTTTTAAATCTTGTTTGAGTGTCTACATCAAAAGCTGTAAAATGTTTGCCACTCTTAAAACCTACTAGGGAGAAACTTATTCTTAGAGATCGATTATATCCATTGGACAAAGCCATCGAGCAAACATAAATTAGTCCGGTTCAGTTGAAATCGGCACAAGTTTACGCCGATTTAAAAGAGAAAAAGGAAAAAAACACTTGTATATAAAGAGAAGGCCGAAGACCGAGAAAGACATTCACAAACACACGATTCTCGGCACAAGAACTAGAGTTTTCATTATTCTATGTGTACTTGCCGAGTTGAGCTAATTCTCAAAAGTCTTATCCTTTTCTCTTGTTATCCGTCTCTTGATCAATCAATAAACGTTTTTTTCAAATAATTTACAATCGATTGTATATATCCAGTATATGTCGAATTCAGATTAACCACTTATTCTATAAATTTTCAAGATTTAGCTTCATCATTTCCCACCTATCAACGATCATCATAACTGAGTGTTCTTGTTTAACAACCACAATCGGTAAGGAAGATATATATATATATATATCACAAAACTGGCAGCCATACATACAGACCAAATTGGACTTATCCACTAAATAAGGGTTTCCTATTTAGGAAGTAACATTAGCTTGTCTTCCACGATAACAAAACTGAGGAAGAGAATAAACAGAGTAAAAATACAATCCGAATAAAACCTGGAAATTCTCTCAAATAGTTTTTTGTCCTGTTTTTTTTCCACAAAAATAGCCCTTAATTAAAAAAAATGATAGAAAATTTAAAGGAGGTATATTAGGAAATTTCTCTAAAACCAAAGGCAAACAAACTATATAATCTTCTTCTAATCGTCCTTTATTAGAATAGATAAAATATTGAACAGCGTTTTCACTTCTTGCCCTAATCCATCTAGAAGTGTATCTAGCAAGCTTAAGTTTTGGAGCGACTCAAAGGTATTCAACATAAAAAGGTTTTAAATTTTGTAATCTTAAAGCCTCTCTGTGTTATCCACAGTCTTCCCTTAAGTGGAGAACACCATTGATCCAGATTCTATTTCTCTCAGTCCTCCTGTATCCAGTGGTTTGATCATCTCTATAACTTCTGTACGTTTGATTCTCGTGCAACAAGAGAGATCAAGAAGTTCAAGATTCTTTAGCTGATCAATGCGTGGGGTGCGCTCCAAAGTTGTGCAACCTTTTAGAACGATCTCCTTAAGACTACAAGCTCTCGAGAGTTCATCAACTTCAACTAGTTTCTGAGAATGACTAAGATTTATTATCTTCAACTTCCCTAGACTCTGTAAAACAAAATGAAACACAAAGTAATTCCATAAATGCAAGAGTGAACAAAAAAAAACAATTGCGTTTACCTTGGTTCCTGTCCAGAGATATTGAAGCTGACTATAAGGCAAATTGATTTCAACAAGGTGGCTGGGATCAAAATCTTGAGGCAAGGATTGCAACGGATAGTATTCCCAGTGAAGTAGTGTGAGCTCATAAGGCAGAGATTCTAGCCCCTTGGGGAGATATAGTTCTTGAGAAGGTTCAGAGCTTGAGCTGTAAATCTTTAACAGCCTAAGATTATACATATTCTCAAATGCATTAGGGTTAACAAAAACGTTTATGTTTGTCGTGTCAAGAAATATTCCTTCAATAAATTCAGTTTCCTACAAAAACATAAACAAGTGGGTCAGATTGATAGAGACGATTTCTATTTAATTCAATGTGACTCAGTAGTACCTTAGGTTCATCATCTTCTAGTAACGGCTTGATGCTTGACGGTTCCCACATTCTCGCAATGTGACTGTTTTCTGTTTTGGCGATTTCCCGACCAACGTCTTGTATCAAATTATGCATCTTCACCTTTTTGTTCTCTGATATCATCAAAAGAGACCGATCCACAAGACGGTCAACTCCAACGTGAGGAAAAAACCCACAACCTTCAAGAATTCTCAAGATGTAGTCTAGTTTTTCGTCTTTAAAGAAACAAGCAATGTCCAAAAATATGTTCCTCTCGTGGTCGGTGAGCGTATCATAACTGCTTTTGAAAACGTCCATAATCTCCTGTGGAGGATGACGCTTGATCTTTTCGAACTCTACTTCCATTTCTTCTGGTTTTGCTCTCTCCTTCAGCGCTCTGCCATAGGAGCAAAGAGCTGCACGATTCCCATTAGCATACTCAACGACCTTCTTTGACACTTCTACTAGATTACTATCACTTGGTTCTTTCTCTGGAAACGCGAACTGGTTGAATAGTTGTAGACCCTCCTTCTTGTTTAAGGATGTTACCTCGAAAAAACCCTGGACTTGACACTGGTAAAGAATTTGTTTATCTCGTGATATTATGATGATTAAACTCGCGAGACCAAAACAATCATATCCTCCAAGGAAAGACTCGGCTTCCATAGGATTACGCACATCATCAAGAACAATAAGAACTGTTGTCCTTTTTAGTTTTTCGATGAAATGCTCTTCCCGCAATTTGTATAGTCCTTTCTCCTCAAAATTCACGTGGAAGTCTTCGAGAAAACAATGAGCTTCAAAGTCCTGAGACATTAGGTTAAAGGCTGTTTGAGCTATGGTAGTCTTGCCTACACCAGGTGTACCCCACACCCCTAGCCGGTAGATGTCATGAGATTGCTTGCGAAGCAAGTTTTCAATCCCAAGAAACCTCGAATAAAAGCCGATCGTACCAGTTGGATACAGCTTCTCGCGCACATCTGCAACAATTTCATCCACTAACTCCGAGTCACTGCAAGTTATTAACACATGATTATGTTCGTTATTTGATCTTTTATATATATGTCCTACTAGTAGCTATATTTCATATCATACAGATGCTAGTGACAAATCGTTATTACTTTCCAAACCTAGCATTGCACACGTATGATGGAACCATAATAACCCGTTGTTCACTTGAGCAATACTTAAAATGGTTGAATTGTTACAACATTGGAGTTCAGATTAAAAAATTGCCACTATTCTTTATTTATCACCATAATATTCTACATCTTCTGGATTTGAAAGTCTCTGGATTTGAAAGTCTAACAGGTTCCCAGATTTAGATTTGTCTCAACACTATAAAACAATAAAAATCTATGTATATTATGACTTCAAAGAAATTCACAGTTTGGCCATAGCGGTCCGCTGATCTCACTAAAGGTCTGACTGGTTCAAACTCAGCGGTTGTGGTTGCGGATGCGGAAGTTTACGGATGTGTGCGGTTACGGTTTCAAACGTTATTAAATGTTTCGCATGAGTGGTACAAAATTGTTACAAAATTATCATAAGTTTATATTTCTCAATTATTCTTTATGATTATTTTTTATAAGGATTTTTTGTGATCTTTGTTGTTACTTCTTCTGAAGTTATTACTTTCATGTTTTTGCGGCAGAAAAAATGATTGAATCACTTTAATATAGCAACTAGATTTTGACCCGCGTTTTGAAAGCGCGGAATATTTTTTTTAATTTAGAAATTACTATTATTTTTGTTTCAATTGAATGTTTGAGTTTTGACGTCTTATAATGCGAGACATTCGGGTTTTAGTTTGGGTCTTTTCAAGTTATTCTGTTTTTGGGTTATTCAGTTTAGAGTGTTTAGGACCCGTTTCAAAACCAGACATTTTTTTTCGGATCAGATCAGTCTAGGTATTGTAAAATTTGGGCCGCGTTTATGGTTTTTGTTAAACCTAAAGTGGAACCGAATTAGAAATAGTTTGAGTTTGATGTATGTTTAAGGCCAAAATTTTCGAAAAAAAATCTTGAAACCCCAAGTTAAACACATAAATCAAGAAAGTTGGGTAAGTAAGGGTTTTTGGATATTTTAATTTATAAATTATATTATTATACTATAATTTAATACTTTCATTTTAAGATTTGGATAATCTTTCGGTTTTCGGTTTGATTTTGGTTTGATTTCAATTTTTGGATTTAGAGAAATAGGAACCTTTCGAGTTTTTGCAAAACAATTTCTGGTTTTAGTTTCAGTTTTTTCGTTTCGGTTTCAATTTGATTTTCCGGTTTTGAATAATATGTTCAAGACTAACGTCTCATTAGTTTTCTTATCCGTAATTTAATATCTGTCTTACTAAAATATAATCAATATTATTTTAGGCTTAGATACTTTATAATATTAATTTTTGTTTTATTATGTTTTTAAAGGATTATTGTCCTTCATTAAATATATTTTTATCCTTTGTAAATTGATTCAACAAAATCATGTGTCCTAATCAGCCTTCACTTGCCTATATTTAAGGGATGTACATGACTAATGATTGTCATATTCAAAATAGTTATATATAATTCTCACAATTTGTTATTTAAAATTGAATACAATGGTACTATTATAAATACAGTAGAACCTCTATAAATTAATACTCGATAAATTAATAATCTCTATAAATTAATAATTTTGTCGGTCCCAACTTAGGCCGGTGTAAAATATGACACAAATCGATAAAATAATAAGATAATAATATGTTTAAAACTCACATGTAAATATATAGTCCCATTAAAATCATAAATTAATAATCTATCTCTATTTTTATTTTATATAAGTACATACTAAACATTATTTTGTTGGTTTTATATTCACAATGAAAATACTTCTATTTTTCTTAATATTTTAATATAATTTGATAATATTTAGTAAAATTATATCGAAAACCACATAAAAATTCTACGAAATATAAAAATATACACCAAATAAGATAAATAATATGAAAGTCAAATATATAAAATTTAAATAATGTATGTACGGTAAAATCAAATATTTCCTTATTTTATTAATAAAAATAGAAAAAATCTTTTAAAAAAACTTTTGTAAATTAATAAAATTTTAAAGTCTCAATATTATTAATTTATAGAGGTTCTACTGTAGTTAGCAAATCAAGGGATCTCAGTAATACAGAAAATTCATAAGACAAATTTTTTTTTTTTTTTTGAATCTAAACAAATTAAATTACAGAATCCTAATATATATCAATTGAAAAGTCTTTATTGACTTTTGCTTACGTGTCGATCATAAGTAAACTCTTACAAAATTGTTATAATTTGATTGGTCGATGATTTTTAATTTTAATTTATTTTATTTAGATCTAAAAAGAAAGGTAAGTCTATAACCAGTTAATATCACTTGCCAAATAATTTACATAATATTACAAATAATTATTTATGGTAACTAATTGTTTAAATTATAGAAAGAGAAATAAATTGATCATTTTCTATATTTATAAAATTTATAAAATACATAAAATAGTAAAAGACAAACTGTTTATAGAAATTAATATAGTGATTTTATATTCTTATTTAAAAGCATTATATTTTGTGTAAATTATCATAATAACTATTAGTATATTCTAAAGTTTTTATTACATGCTTTATAAATCATTTATAACAATATTTTTCAAATTATTTATCTTGGCTTACTGTATATTTTAAATGATTATAAGAGTTTGTATGTCATCTATGAGAGCTTATAAATTAATTTATAAAATTTATTTTAAAATCTCATTCTACTATCCTACTATATATTAATTGAAAAGTGACTTATGAGACTTTTTCTTATGTGTCGATCATATATGAAATCTTAAAAAAAATGTTATAAATTGATTGGTCGATATTATTTAATATAGATCATTTTTTTTACATTTTTTAAAATGCATAAAATAATAAATGACAAAAATTTTATATAAATCAATCTAATGATTTTATATTCTTATTTAAAATAATTATATTTTATATAAATTATCATAACAACTATTAACATCTTCTAAAGTTCATATTACATGCTTTATAAATCATCTATAAAAATATTTATCAAATTATGTATCTTGGCTTATTGTATATTTTAAATTATCATAAGAGTTTGTAAGTCATCTATAAGAGCTAATAAATTATTTTATAAAATATATTTAAAATCTCATCCTACTATCCTACTATATATTAATTGAGAAGTCACTTAAGAGATTTTTTTTTTTGTGTCGATCATTTACGAAATCTTCAAAAATTGTTATAAATTGAGTGATCGATAATTTTTAATTTTTATTTATTTTTATTTTAATTAGATTTAGTAGGAAAAAATAAGTCTATAATTAGTTAATATCACTTGCCAAAAATCTAAATAATATTACAAATAATTATTTATGGTAACTATTTGTTGAAACTATAGAAAGAATAATAATGTTTGATCAATTTTTATATATTTGTAAACTACATAAAATAATAAAATCTTTTTTTATTAAAATTGATATAATGATTTTATATTCTTATATAAAGCCTTATATTTATATATAAAGTATTATAATAACTATTAATGTCTAATAAAATTCACAAACTTTATAACTCATTTATAAAAATTATAAATACATTTATAAAATTATTTATCTTATCTCAGCATATGTTTTAAATTATGATAAGAGGTTTTAAGTCATTTATACAAGCTCATAAAATATTTCAAAAGTTTCAGTATCATATACCTTCAAAACTTAAGTAATTTTATTAAAAACTGAATCATGAATATTATATATAACTAATTTTAGTACAATTATCAATACAAAATATCAAAAGTATTTAAAATAGTCATATTTATCTTTTTTTAAAAGCAATCATTCTTAGAAATTCAACTAGATCAAAATTTGCTAAGTTCAAAATTTGCTAAGTTCAATTATCAACACACTTATAAAGCATAATGGCACTAGATCAAAATTTGCTAAGTTCCAAAGTACATGAAAAGTTAAAGGCTTCAACTATGATTGTTTTCAATTTTTTTACTATTTATCATTTAAATTAAAACAATTTCAAATTATTTTTCAAAAGAAGTAAAACACAGTGTATTTTTCAAAATAAAATTTATTTGCAGAGTATTTTTCCAAATTTTCCCTATATATTATTCTTTCTCCTTATTTATCATTTTCTTTCTTACTTTTTGGTTTCTTCTTTATTTTATTATTAAGAGATTGGATGAGAAATTCTCAATAAAAATACCTTTTTAACATTTCTTATTATTTCTTAATATTAAAATTTATTCTAAGAAACTCTATTCACCAATGTTGATAGCCAAATATTGTTGCTTTATCACCACAAGAATTAAATTTCCAAATCCACCAAATGAAGCTAAATCAAATTTGTAAATTCACTGTGTTTGGCTACTTCCAAATTTTAGATATATGGAAAACACTAATTTAAAATACACGAACTTACTTTCGTTGATCACTTGACTTATGGCCTCGCAAGTTCGCGGCTTCAATCAGACCGTTTCGCCATCTTCCTTGTAGGTGGTTGGAAAAAGCTTCTCCGAAACTTTCCATCTTTTGCTCAATCATTGATAGAGTGACATCACCATAGAAGACCGGAATCACCACGACCAGACCGTCTTTACGCCGCTCCAGGAACTTCACGAGCGTTTCCAAGAAGAGCGGCGAGAACGCGTCTTTCTTGGAGAAAACTACCACAATAAACTTAGTTCCTTCAATGGCAGACTGAGTGGCATCAGGTAGCTGAAAATCAGTATTTGATGTCACTGCCGCACCGCTGGTGTCTTCTGCGACAAACACGGAGATACTACTCCGGCTGAAAGCAGCCGAGAGATGGCTGGCAAAGGAGTAGCGGAACTCTTCCAAGCTGAAATGAATGAATACGTCATGTTGATTCACACTTGAAGTCTCCATTGAGTGTTTTTTTTCTAGTGGAAGTTCTCAAATCCTTTTGTCTGAAATTTCAGTTTCTCTGACCCTTTCTGTCTCTCTCTCTGGTGGCCAATTAACTAGCCATAACTGGGAAAATAGTAAATACCCTTTCTTTGGTTCAGCAAACAAGTCTACGGTATAAATTTTCATTCATATTAAAAAAACATATCAAACGATTTCTAGGATAAAGAGGATGATTGGTTTGGCTTTATCTCCGTAACTTTATTTTTTTTAAATCATTAAACTTTACCAATTATGCTGTAGCTTTATTTTTTAACGTTAAAGCATACATCAAGTTTCAATTAATTTTCACCAATCATGCTTCAACTTTATTTTTTAAGCTACATCAAAATAAATAAAGCAAATCTTATTCTTTTGTATTTTAGGCAGAAAATCTAAATTTTCTTTTTATAGGCTGTAGAATCTCTGAAATGAAAATAACTATTTATAATATGAAAGAAAGAAAATAATCATGATAAAAAACACTTATAACTATTTTAATTTAATTTTGGGTGTTTTAAACTACTGAATATTTTATATAACATAATATTATTTTCATATCACACTTTCAATAACAGTAAACTTTGGTAATTTATTAAAAAATATTAATATAAATTATTTTAATTAATAAAAATTATCTATTTCATATATACATCGCATAGTTTACATGTTTTATTCTAAAATATCTACGGCATATGTCTTACAGCTACAACAAATTTAACTACATCAAAAATATATGCAACAAAATCTACAACAACAACTTTACAGCTACAGCCGACTTACCTACAGCTAAATTCTTACAGCCATAGTCAAACCAATTACCACCAAAGTCTGATATGCTCTTATTGGTGAAAAAGCAGTCTCATATACTCATCTCTTTTTTCTATTTTTAATTATTTTTATTTTTATCAGAAAAAATATTATAAAGACTATAAACCTAAAGCAAACCTAACTAATATACAACTAAACCAACCGGAGTATCCAATTCAATTGTATATCCATCTTGGTCAACCCATTTATTCTCTCCGAAATCCCTAAAATTGAGTAAGTAATTTAGGTTTTACTTACTTCTAGCTTCTTCTTCGTCTTCTCTAAAACAAATCTATCTTTTCAATCCTACAGATTTTCTTTAATCATTTTATCACCGGAGAAATGATAACCTTCCAACAGAAAATGCGTCGAATCTTTCTCCCAAAAAATAACAATATAAAGAACCATGAATTATACATCGAAAAAGAGAGAAACAAACCCATAATGGTATAACTTAGTAAAACTTAGTGCAATTATAAAGAGACTTTGTGGAGCTTAGTACAACTTCAACTTCAACAAAGAAGTTGGTAATGAACAAAACGAAAAAGGAAGCATATGAGTTCTCAATGTGACAAAACCTATGGAGTGAAATTTTTCCGAAGTTTGACAAAGAACATAGAAATCCAGATTAAAAGCATAGATAATAATCCAGATAATATGGACTCAGATAATATCCGTAAGAAAACTTAATAAAATCCAGTTTAATAACCGGAAACGTCATCCAATGTTTTAGGATTCGAAAAATAAAAATAAAAACACACTTAATTTAAAGTTTTGATTTAGAAGGCAATACATGCAAAGGGACTTTGATTTAGAAGGCCCTCGAGGCTTAGACATAAACGACTCTTCAATCTTGTCCCAGTCAATATACATGACTTTAACAGTTGCTAACTTCTCCTCTGAAAGGAGGAGCTTGGCTCGGAGGAGCTTGGCTTGGAGTCTCTCCTTCTCCGCTTGACGTCAAAAAGTGCCTCCTTCTCTATCTCTCCAAGTAACTTTATTTGATCAGAAATAGAGTATAGCTCAGTTTGTGCTGTGTGACTTTTCTCCTTTTCTTTGTTCTGATCCTTCACCACTTGGAGGATTGCCTGGTAGTGTTCCTTTGTTTCTGCCTTTCCTGTTTTAGTCATTCTTTAGTCATTCGTCTGTAGTCATCATCCTTCATAGGGCCCTTCCTCTTAAGATCAATGGATCCTGACATCTTAACCTGCCTGTGTAAATGAAATCAACTCCAATCAAAACATACTTTGGCTTATAAGATGATGAGAAGTAGATGAGGTTTCTTACTTAAATTTGGATATTGATCAAGAAACAAGCGAGAGGAGGATGTTTCTTCTGCTTTAGATATTTTTCTCAAATGAAGGTTGGAGAATTTATTAATGGAATCAAAGTCCCAATGTAATGTAATAGGGAAATCAGAGTCCATGTATGCGACTCTTTAGTATACTCCCAATGTAGGCGACTCTTCAGTATATATGTGACTCTTCAGTTGTATTGGTTTACTAAGTACAACTTTGCCTAAGTTTCGCTTTTTCAGTAAACTTCGTAAACCTTATGAATATGTTGAAAAGTTCATAATTGCATTAAACTGATAGAAGTTTAAATGACTTGTACATCCAAATACCTAAAACTACCATGACAATAGGAATTAGACAACCTCCAACTATCAATATGTTCCTTCCATTATTGGGTCCTTCAATTCTCATAGTCAGAGAAGGTATACAAAACTAAAGTTTTATATTTTAACCAATAACTAGATCTTGATCCGCACTACCGTGCGAGTTTTTTTTATTTATATCCTAAAATGTTTTAGTTTATATAACAAAATTTACCAGTAACTTAATGTAATTTAGTGTTATATATTATGTAATTCTATAATAGCTATATTTACGTGGTTTATATATTATTACTAAAAAAAAATTATTTTTGTAACAAAAAATAGATCTAAATTTGTAAAATGTTACAATATTTTTGAATATGACAATAAAAAATATTTTACTAAATTTTATATATATAGTTACAATTTTAATAATGAAATAATAATCTGAAAATATATATATAGAAGAAGATACAAATACATGTGAAAGTTTGAAACAATCTATTCAATGAAACAAATATACCGTAAACTTATTATGTTTTCAAAATTGATAGACACATATATATAATATATACCAATTTAGAATTGAAAACAAAATGTTTATATAAAAATAAATTAAAACAAAAACTAGCGCGATCTATTATATAATTATAATACTTTATATAATTTTACATTTTCATATATAAATCAAAACTAAAATAAATTTTAATTTCTAATTATAGTTTATGATAACTAAAACTAAAATTAATTACTTTGGATATAAAATTTAAATTGATTCCGAAAATATTTTTAAATTTTTTTTTAGAAATTTCTTAAAAAATATTTATTGTTATTCAATTAAAAATATAAATATTATAATTAATTCATGTAAAATTTGATAAAATTTTAAAGAATGGTCCAAATGAAAAAATCACGCATGAAAAATTCATCACTACAATATATATATATATATTAAAAATATTATATATTTATCAATACATGTTTGTTAACACAACATCTATATAAATATTGATACATGTAACCACGCGTTAGTGGTCCAGTGGCGATCCTCGACCTGGGAAGTCATGGGTTCAAGTCCCGCTGGCGGATGTTGCTCTTGAGGGCCTTCGGGCCCAATACGGACACTTCCAACTACGCTGGCCACTGGTGGGAATTAAATGGGGTGATCACCAGCCCTCCTGGAGACCTCGGCGGGCTCCCCGGCTTAGCTCCGGTGGACGGTCTTTGGTTGATAGTCGGAGCCTTACGAGGTCTTCGGATACCAGGGTTATCAAAAAAAAAAAAAAAATATTGATACATGTATAATGTATAACATAATTAATAATAATAACACTTATTATGAAAATACAATAGTGTTAGGATTTTAATATTTGATTTGATTTATTATTTTCATGGTGAAATTCTAACAATATATTATTTTCATAATAAATGTTAATTATTATTATTATTATTAATTAGATCATATGCATGTATTAACTCTAGAATAATTAAATGTTATTAATGTTAAATTGATTATAAATGGTTATATGCAACTATAATTATATATTGATGGAATAAATATATTTTCGAAATTATCCATTATTAATAATATTTTGATGGAATAAAAAGATAATTAAATATCTAACATGATATTGTTATGAAAATACAAAAAAAATAATGTAAGCAACTTTCTAGGGATTGTCCATTTAAAATATCACACATGAAAAAAGTCATGACTTCTCTTTTAATAGTATAGAAGGTATACGAAACTATATATCCCAGTTATATGATTATAGTTCTACTTAGTTTTACAAGTTGTACGCTTACAGTTTCACAAAATTATACTAAGTTTTACTAGTTTAACCCCATCTTCTTATTCATATCAGAACGCTAATCTAATACAATTTCTTTTGATTCACCCAGTGTTTGACTAATAATCAATCTAATTCCTCAATTGATCCACTAAACTTAGTTCCCAAATGCTCAATTACTTAATTACTAACACATATATACAAATTGATCTCAACTCCAATTAACTAAGCCATATCAATGCGATATTGGATTAGAACATTATATTCAAATGGATTTAATTAGCTACAAAACAATAATACAAACCATAACTTACTTAAATTTGAAGATTACACTTCTTATTCCTTGATAAAGGCTTCAAAGTGGTGCTTGGTTATCGGGGGTCTTCGGGGGATTCTCATCGGGGAGAGCGAAAAGAGGAAAGAGAAGAAAGCATGTGATTGATTGGTTGAATTAAGTGGGAGTATTTTTTTTTTTTTACTTTAACTATCCATCTCAAGAGTATCTAATAAATGGAAAATATATCAGATTCATTCAGAGTATGATAGACTACTGTTTTACTAATAAGAGCATGTCAGATTTTCATCCGGATTTCTAATGGAAATCTTTCCCAAAAATCTCCCACGCTATAACTATCTTACATAATATTACTTTAAATTATCATTCAATATAGTAATATATAATTTTATTTAAAATGTGAATTTTTGGAGATATTTCCTCTACAATAATGATTCGTATATTTATTAAACTTGGGGTTAAATTAATACTAAGATTTACATGTAAAATATAAAATGATAAAATAGCCCAGCATGTGTATTATTTATTAATTTCCTAAATACAGAAATAAAATAGCTAGGTAATCAGTTATGTTATCTATTTGGGTTATATTTAATAAATTGAACCTATACATATCCTCAAATTATTGGTGGTTATTTTTTTTAAGTGTTTAGATTTTATATGTTAGATAGATTTTAGCTTAGAAAAATTTAGGATCTAAAACTTATATTTAATGGGTTTAGAATTAGTTTATATGCTTAAATCTGAAAGTTATGATTTTGGAAAAAAAAGGGTAAACTAAGCCTTGAATTATTTAATAAAAATAAATAAAATTTCTAATTTATATTATGTCTTTTATTTATATTTAAGTTAAATGATTAAACTAATATAAATATTAAAGTGCATAAAAGGTCAAAATACTAATGAAATATAAATTATACATGAGTTTTAAAATTATTTAAATGAAAAAATCTAATCAAATAGAAAGCCTGAGATGTTTAAAACGCGGGTAAAGCTGGTAATTTGCAGCGATGAAGCGTTGGTCAATGGTAGGGGTGGACACAAGCAAAGTACTTGCTAATTTTCAAAGGTTAGGTACTTGGCTTGACTCGTTCAAGTAATCGTATTTAGGACTTGAACTTGACTTATTTAAAATAAGTACTTGCTATATCTAGTACTCTAGAGAAAAATCAATACATGTAAGTTACTTGTTCCGATTTGTTATTTGCTAAAACCAAGTACTCGTTTGTAGATACTTATTACTTGTAAATTGCAAATTGAAAATAAGTAAAATAAAGTATAATCTCATACAAACAATTTCACTATCTTTTTTTATCAAAAAACTTTTGCTCAAATCTAATATTTTTATCTGATTTTAGTTACAATATAAATAAAAGACAAAATAGGTTAAATATATAAGAATATATTGTTTTAGAAACAAGTAGCGAATTATTGGAAAAAACAAGTAACCAGATAAATATTGAAAGATATAAAGATATTTGACAGGGACTTACATTTGCAAATAATAATATTTATTAGCTTATTATTTGATCTAACAATGTCAAGAAATTTTTAAGGTGAAACTAGACAAATAAGCTACAAACGAGCCAAGTAGTTTTAAATTTAGCGAGCCAAGTAGTTAATTATTTTAAGACTTGGTACTTGGCTTGTGCTTACAAGTTTTTCATTTGAGATACTTGTTACTTAATTTGATCACTGCAAGTACTTGATTTTACAGGGCAACTACATGACAGAGTAGTGGGTACAGCCGAGTATCGAGTATATGTGCCCAGCACTGACTCAATGGACAGCTCTTGACAATCACAATTTTTGGCATGCTCGGACAAAATATTAGAACTTTTGAAAAATCATTTTTTCTTTTATTTAATGTAAAACTCTAGTTATTTAATAAATTTAAAATTATTTGATATAATTAATAGATAAATTTAAAATGATGGAAATTGGAAATTGTAAAGATAACTAAATAGGCCGCAGAGTTGAAATCGCAGAAACTGATGTTTATAGGAATAAAATATGAGTATATCGTCATTTAATAACTAAAAAAATACTCGAATAACGTACTTTAAGATATGATTTGAACATTATACCATGTTGAACTGTTACTATTGTTCTACCAAGGAATATAATGTTGTGACGGACCGGATGCACTCCTAGGTCAGATGCTCTACTAGAGCCAGACCGGATGCCTGTGCTGGAGGCCAGACGCTCAACTAGAGCCAGATGTCCGTCACCAGATGTCCAACCCCTCGCTTAGTATGATATTGTCCGCTTTGGGCCTAAGCCCTCACGGATTTGTTTTTGGGTCGTTACTCCCAAAAGGCCTCATACTAAGTGGGATTGAACCAGCTATATATATTAGATTTTATTCTGCCTAATATCCGATGTGGGACTTGGATTGCCTCTTTATTTATTCTGACAATCCTCCCCTCAAACCAATGACCACAGAACCTTGGCTCTGATACCAATCTGTTGTGACGGACCAGATGCACTCCTGGGCCAGATGCTCTACTAGAGCCAGACCGGATGCCCGTGCTGGAGGCCAGACGCTCAACTAGAGCCAGATGTCAGTCACCAGATGTCCAACCCCTCGCTTATTATGATATTGTCCGCTTTGGAACTAAGCCCTCACGGATTTGTTTTTGGGTCGTTACTCCCAAAAGGCCTCATACTAAGTGGAATTGGACCAGCTATATATATTAGACTTTATTCTGTCTAATATCCAATGCGGGACTTGGATTGCCTTTTTATTTATTCTGACAATCCTCCCCTCAAACCAAGGACCACAGAACTTTGGCTCTGATACCAATCTGTTGTGACGGACCAGATGCACTCCTGGGCCAGATGCTCTACTAGAGCCAGACCGGATGCCCGTGCTGAGAGGCCAGACGCTCAACTAGAGCCAGATGTCCGTCACCAGATGTCCAACCCCTCGCTTATTATGATATTGTCCGCTTTGGGCCTAAGCCCTCACGGATTTGTTTTTGGGTCGTTACTCCCAAAAGGCCTCATACTAAGTGGAATTGAACCAGCTATATATATTAGACTTTATTCTGTCTAATATCCAATGTGGGACTTGGATTGCCTTTTTATTTATTCTGACAATCCTCCCCTCAAACCAAGGACCACAGAACTTTGGCTCTGATACCAATCTGTTGTGACGGACCAAATGCACTCCTGGGCCAGATGCTATACTAGAGCCAGACCGGATGCCCGTGCTGGAGGCCAGACGCTCAACTAGAGCCAGATGTCCGTCACCAGATGTCCAACCCCTCGCTTATTATGATATTGTCCGCTTTGGGCCTAAGCCCTCACGGATTTGTTTTTGGGTCGTTACTCCCAAAAGGCCTCATACTAAGTGGAATTGAACCAGCTATATATATTAGATTTTATTCTGTCTAATATCCAATGTGGGACTTGGATTGCCTTTTTATTTATTCTGACAATCCTCCCCTCAAACCAAGGACCACAGAACCTTGGCTCTGATACCAATCTGTTGTGACGGACCAGATGCACTCCTGGACCAGATGCTCTACTAGAGCCAGACCGGATGCCCGTGCTGGACTTTATATATGCAAGGACTTTCACAAAAGTAATCCCCGATTAACTGTATAATTTTTGACTAACTGATTCAGTATAAGATCTAGTTTCGAACACTTGACTCACGTTTAATGTAGTTCCAAACATGGGCTAAACACCAGGAAACCCTAAAAAACATTAAAGGAGAAAGTACATAAAATATAAATGTTAGCTTATGACATAAAACGGTGGACTTCAAGACTCCACAGAGTTCTTTTGATTGTCTAAATTGTTAGAAGAATCATGCAGCAGATTTGCTAGCAAAGAAGGCTTATGAGACCAATCTTTTGTATTCATGTTTTGATTCTCCGTCTTCATAGTTGATAAACCTATTAGAGCATGATTATTGGGGGTTTTTAGAGTGAGATTTTTCGCGGAATATAAAAACCCGTCTCTTAACTTTTAACTAAAAAAGTTAAGAACCGGCTCTTCAAACTCTTATTTAAGAACCGGTTCTTAGCTTTTTTAGTTAAAAGTTAAGAGACGGATTCTTATATTCCGCTAAAAACTCCATACCAAGAACCTCCAATAATCATGTTCTTGGTAGTTCCCCTTCACAGTTTAGTGAAAAGTCTCTACGGTTGACTTTCAGAAACATGTGCATAATTCATTTTCATACCTGTCCCGCATTTGGTGCGAACGACCTCGTAGGAAATGAAACGCGACCGATCTGGTCTTTGTATTTATTCATTTGGTCATCAATTAGGTAATCCGATCATTCTATATCTTTCTTTTTGGTAAACGCATCAGGTCATTTTATACTTGTCCCGCATTTGGTGCGAACGACCTCGTAGGAAATGAAAGCCGTGGCCGATCTTGTCATTTTTATTTATTTATTTGGTCATCAATTAGGTAATCGATCAGGTCATTCTATAACTTTCTTTTTGGTAAACCATCAGGCCATTTTATATCTTTTTGGTAAGCGCATCAGATCGGTCATTCTATATCTTTCTTTTGTTGGTAATACAAGTAAAGTTGGTTTCTAAAGGGTTTTATATTTGATACTTTAAATACTTGTCAGTGCCGTAAATAAGTAAGTGGTTGTCAGTTACTGACTCTCTAATATACAATTAATCGTTAGTTGTCATTGCTAAAATTCTAAAATTTCTATAGACAGTCTGGATATAACAACGTCAACTTAAAGTAGATAGTTTCACATCATTATCTAACAAACCTTCAACTAAAAGTTAAAATTAAATTAATCACTGATGAATAATCTAGGTCATTAAAAAAAACAAAAAAAAATCTAGGTCATTGTATCTTTTTTTTTTTGGAAAGGCATTTATATCTATAGTTAGACTTTCGAATTTCATCACGCCTCAGGTAAACAATTTAGAAAAATGTTAAAAGGTATAAGAAAAACTGCATATGCTCACTTTAATCAAGGTTATGTTTCACATCTTTTCTGTAGAGAAAAGTTTTCGATCTAAAAGAACTTAAAACTATAACAAAAGAAGTTTTATTCTAAAAATGATAGATCTATAAATTGTTTTACTCTATTTTATTTGTATTTGTTTTTCAGGTCTCAGGAGATTTTTAAATAAAGTATACAAATTATATGTGTGATTTTGTTGTAAATGAAGTGTTGGGAAAATACTTATGTTATCATTACTGTCGACCAGAAGGTCCATATATATACAAGGTATTAGACCGTCATAAGGTCATGTTTATCCTAACAAGATAAGGATAAGGATAAACACTATGTTACAGATATACATGGAATATATACTAGATAAACACATAGTCTCTGGTTGTCTTTATCATGTCCCGGATTGGACCTGCAGTACGGACTGGTCCATGGTCGATCATCATTTGGTTTATAACACTCCCCCTTGATCGACACATCCGGTACAGGTTCGTTGCATGCTTAATGTTACCTCATTAAAACCTCTCCTGAAAAACCCTAAAACCAATGTGGCAAAATGGGAAACCAAGGACAGGAAAAAGAGTACAACACATGAACTCCCCCAGATGAATGCATCACTGTAGTAGACGCATTCCCATCTGGTATCCGAGTCTTCTTGAACGTTGAAGTTGCCTATGACTTGGTGAAGATGATCAGCTGGATTCTCCTTGAATGAACTTGTAAGTCTTGGACGTTGGTATGTCTTTTGGAACTCCATTAAGATGTGGTCAGGATGTACATCTTTGCTGCTGATCACTCCATGTCTTTGTTGAACTGATTGTGCTTCAAACGGTGCTCGGATGGACTTTATAATCTGCAATAAAACTTTACTTGCAAGTCCTTTTTCATGTCCCACGGATTCTCTTTGGTTATATGGCTTTCCCAAAACGTGGACATTCAATATATATTGAGTCATAGACCCAGAACACATACGAACAACTTTACTTCATATCTTTCGTTCATTCGGACTTATATCTCTTCGTATGTGCCAATGGCTTTATCCATTGTAACCAATCATTCTTTATTTTCTTTTGTCGATCCATGTTGAGCTATAGACCTTGTCTATATTCGTTCATAATCATGAGTGTCTAAGGTCATACCATCAATAATTATTTGCTGCAATGAAACTCATCACACAATGAATTCGCAGTCATACACTCATGTCCTTTGTACATGGTTATCGATCTTTTCTTGCTTTAGCAATGCTTATAATCATTAAGCCACGACCAGACATCCTTCTGGTCACTATCCTGGTTTATGGTTCTCACTTAGACGTGCTGACTTAATCATACACACACACACGGCTATGATTTTTCTACAGACTTTCCATATGTAAAACATAGCCTGTTTAATCAATCGATAACTTGTATTACTTAACCTTTGAACCATTAAACATTTTTCTCTCAGTTGGTCTTTATTATGATCACAAGGAATTATAATATTTTCTGTATGGACTGACTGCACTAAGTAAATACTTAGTCTTTCATATTACTTACAGCTGTTGTATATTACAATACATAAACAACTTAGGAACAAAGCTTGTTCTATGAGAATTTCTTTCTCATATTTCTATGGTACGTTGATACCTTTATCCAGTGATTCATTTGCTGCTTACTACACCATTATTTCTTTAGTAAATATCCAGACAAAATCAAACTTGATTTTCTGTAGTAGCATCCACCATATAGGAGCATATCTCTTTATAAATTGTTCTTTGGTCCTTGTGAGTATCCTTGTGTAATCAAGCTATACTTGAACGTTATTTAGAAGGAACATGGACACACTATACCATGTGGTCATGTCCTTTAATCTCACAGAATTTCTTATCTCACAAGATCCATTCATTGGTTTTTTTCTTAGATGGCATTTCTGTATGTACATGGTTACTACGCCCATCTGTCTTATAATTACTTTGAATTCTTTGAACACCCCACGTCCCTATATAGGTTTTATGAGTACTCTACGTGGGTTCATGATCCTCAGGTTATATCCTTCAAATCCCAAGTACTACAATCTTTTATGAGCTCTTATGTATGTAAATACATCTTTGGTGTTAACACTCTTTATCTTTAGTTTCATACTGTTCCAGACATGATCTAATTAGATTTTGAGATCTTATTATCCAAGACCTTTATACCTTGCAGTTTGGCGTCCCAAACTACATGGTCTGGTACCTTAGATGTGTGGTTGCGCAACCTTATTTCTCTGTCTGAACTGGTTTCTCTTATGAACTCGGATTTGTACGATTCTGAGCACCTTTCATAATTTTCCGAGGTTCCTTATTATTTGGAACTTATTTGTCTATCTCTAATAGACATTGTAGCAACTTGATTGTGTCTCTTAGACATCTAATTCGTGGTGCTTAAGCTGGTATGACATAGTCATTTTTTCTTTTCGGGTCAGTGTGTCTGGCATATATTTCTGCTAGCTTTTATATCTTTTGATCATATTCTTTTAGAACGTCTAGATCATAATCTTTGGTCTGAGGATCTTGCCAAGACATACCATTATATTTCTCTTTTACTCTTTACTCTTTATCAGCCTGATAACTTTCTCCTTTCAAAGTTAGATAATTAGATTACTATCTTTTGTAATCTGTGTTCTTGGCCACTTGATTAAATCATCCATGTTTGGCACAAGATACATTATAGTTTCGTGGAGGAAGTCTTATTTATCTAATATATATTCTCAATCCTCATCTGAGGTTCCATCTTAAATGACACACATATATGTGGTGGAATATTCGTATTTTCTTAAGATGGTTTGTGTATATGTCTGGTTTATGACCCTTAATCATTCAGAGGTGGGAATGTCTATGCTTACATGTATGGCCTGATGTAAATCAATATTTATATACATAATGTCCTTAAGCTTTAGGCTGGACGTGGGTGATGTACCATTAGTGAGGGCTTTAAAGCTTTCCAGCCGTGTATATTATGGTTGTAAACCATGGAATCCGAATTTATGATATGATCATGGACTGTGGGTTTTAGTCCTCTCTCCCCCTCATGAACATACTCATAATTTCGTAGTGCTTAGGACAGTGGAGCCTTAATTATTTTAGTGATTTTCCCTTTTGTGTACTTATAACACATTGTGAGATTTTATGGGATCACTTTTGTGTCTTAATTAATTTTCATCATGTTTTGGATCAAGATGGCTAATCTGGTCATGCCATAAGTGTTTATTTCGTGGTGAGCCATATTGGTTACCATGGCTTTATGCCTCTTTCATACTGATCCTTAGCATAGAATAAATCAGTAGAAAATATGGGTATAGGCATTCATAATGCTTTTAGGCGATTTTTCAAAAATCTGAAAGGAATCGTATTTTCTTTGCTCACTGGTTCAATGTAGAATGTTATAAATCTTTATAACTCAATGGGTCTGAATAATGTCGTGTCTTTTGCCATTGTCAGTACCAATTAATTGATTTCAAGTGATTGTAGGAACGTAAAGTTGAACCTATACAATCAAGATGAAGTTAAATCTATGCGAGAAATCAATCTATCAGTGAACTGTCATTAGTCTACACCCAACAATTGATTTTATGTGATTGCAGGAAGGTAAAGTTAAACCTATACAATCAAGGTAAAGTTAAACCATGCATGAAATCAACTATCAGTGGACTGATTATCCTTTTATTAAGGTTTTATTTGTTATTTAATCAAGAATCATCAAGCAAGACCAAGCAAGATAATATATAAAAACAAAATCGTTTTTATTATTTCAATAACATAAATGAATAACAAATAAATCAAATCAGATATGAAAACATAAAATCAGAATGTCGGAAAATTATTCAATGTATAATCCGACCTCATGGTCCATGAGTGTCCACTCGGAATCCTCCTCAGATCTCTTCTTATCAAATGTGGCTTTATTAGCTTCAGGGATTTTCATCTCACTGTCTAGTACTTCATAATATATCTCCATGATGTCATTAAACCGTCTGATGTTATCCATCCTTTTCTGCTTCTTTTGCTCAATGTCTAATAAATATGAGAACAGGTCATAATAGGTGGTGAAACCTTTGGCCTGATGTGATAACAACACTTCCTCTGAATGGAATGTGTCACGAGTTTTGTTTAACAAATCCTCGTTTGTTACCAATTCACCACATAGTCTAAGACTATAGGTGATTCTCATAAGATCAGAGTGATAATTGTCCACGGATTCATAATCCTGGAACCTTAGAGCTTCCCATTTTTTCTTGGATTCGTGCAACAATGGCTCACAGAATCTAGAATTCAAAAATGACCAGAGATTATGAGGATCATTAACATATCCAAACTCGTCTCTTAGGTCCTCACAGAGATGGTGTCGCATAATCATTATGGCTCTGTGTCTTTCACACGCAAGGGTGTCATTGCCATACTTGATGCACTTCCCAAGTCCTCTAGACTTCAAGACGGCTGAAGTGTTTATAGCCCAATCAAGATAATTATCTCCAGAGAGATCAAGGGCTTTGTAATCTGAGGGTATGAAACTCGACATCTGAAATCATTATTCAAAACAGGTCTTAATCAAGTAATCTTTTTGAAATTTTTCATGCTTCATATCAATGCCACACACGGACCAAAAGAAAAAAAATTTCTAAATGATGCATTTTCTTAAAACCATACGGTTTAAGGTGTGGATCAATGTATTTTTCAGATTTAAGGTCCTCTTATTTCAAACACAAGGTTTCAAGGCCTTTAGGGATTCTATCTTAGATGATCAGGAAAATGTTCCATATTTTCTTCATCCCATTGGATCGGATCATTTAGTATAATGATTTTTTTTTTTCAGTTCAGATCAGATTGCTTGAAAACTATGAATGATCTATATCCCTAACAGTCGAGATTTCATGTTCAGTATGCAATATTAGTATGCAAACAATATGCAATCAAGCAAACCAATTCAATCATGAAATCAGGTTAGGATTTTCGAAAAATATACCATATATTTATTATTATTTTTTTCGAAAAAATATCAAATCAGAAATTATTGTGACTTAAAAAGAATAAATCAGGAAGATTTGATTTATTCAAGCAATTTATTATATACTGTTCGATTTAAAAATAAATATATTTTCTCAGATATATCTCTGATATTTCGATTTTAAATATTAAAAAAAATATTTTTTTTCAATCCTAATCAAGTTCTAGTCGTTATCAATCATCAGGAAAACAAATTTCTCAGACAAGAACAAAAGGTAAAACCTCGGATTAATTTATGAAACCATGATCAGATTTTCAAAAAAAATTATGTAACATGCAGTCCTTAACAGTTCTAGTTGATTCAGATCAGATAAGAACATTAAACAGGACAATAATGATAAGTTTAAGCAAGTAACAGTCGGTTTCTTTCAACATATAGCAGTCAGATTTTAAAAAAAAATTGTTTAACTTTCAATCCTAAACAGTTCTAATGTGAAACTATCATCAGGAAAAGTTTTAAACAATTTTAAAATCAGTTTCAGATTAAGAACAGGTTCAAAACAAGTTCAGGTTCGAGATTTTAAAGAGTTTATGGTTTCTGGTTTTATTTTATTTGCAGAGACATGTTGCTAAATATAGCTACATGGCTGCGGATGGGGGTATTTAATACTTTATGGGTTTTAGATGAGTTTTCGATGATACCTGAAAACTTTTGATGGGTTGATCGGTCTATCAGTTAGAGATCTTCCTGGTTAGCTGATGGATTGCTCGGAATTATTTTTTTGTTGCTGCTTGTTGGAATAGGAGACTGGTATATGGTTGAGAGAGATTTTGGTTTCTGGAACAAATTTTCCGCATGTATTGTAGCTGAGCGTGGGGGCGCGTCCGAACTCCGATTGATGCGGGGTTAGCGGCGTTGGCTTCGTCTCGTCAAGAGCTTTAATTTGGTATCTGGCTCGTCGTCTGGATCCACCGGAGTTGAGGGATAGAGCTGTTTGAAGTTTGTCGGGAATTAGGGTTTTTGCTGCTCGGATTTATTTCTTGTTTTTAGGGTTAGGGTTTACAAGAGCAACGTCGTGCTGATAACGTGTTGTAAATGAAGTGTTGGAGAAATACTTCGGTTACCATTAGTGTCGACCAGAAGGTCCATATATATACAAGGTATTAGACCGTCATAAGGTCATGTTTATCTTAACAAGATAAGGATAAGGATAAACACTATGATACAGATATACATGGAATATATACTAGATAAACACATAGTCTCTGGTTGTCTTTATCATGTCCCGGATTGGGCCTGCAGTACGGGCTGGTCCATGGTCGATCATCATTTGGTTTATAACAGATTTACATTTCTTTTATTTCTGTATATCAAATTTCAGCTTATCATCATTTTAATGTAAATCACATTTAAAATTAACAGAGAAAACTTATTACGTTCAAATCTTTTTTTATATATACTCTACCGCCTTATCCGATTTTTCAAAAAGTTTTATATGACTTTTTGTTTGATTGAGTTTAAAATTACACAACAATTTTTCAAAAATTGTATATAATTGTGTTAGTAAGAAATTACACAACAATTTTTCAAAGATTACTAAGATTACTATTTATATAAAATTAGACAACAATTTTTCAAAAATTGTATATAATTGTGTTAGTGAGAAATTAATAGTAAAATTAGTGTACTAATTAGAGTGTTGATTTTGGGTGTTTGGTTGAAACAAGGTGGATTAATTAGCAATGTATTAGCTTTAATGTATCTATTAGATTTTAACTCGCGCTTGGAAAGCACGGATTTTTTTTTTGCAGTTAAATAAATTAGCTCAAACAAATTTTAATATAAAATATTGTATAGGTTTGGACAAATATCCGGACCGTGAACCAAACCTTACCACACTAAAAAAAACAATTTCGTTATCTAATCTACTAACTTATGGTCCTATTTTGATGACATATTTAATTACTTAATATGTCAATATGACATATTTGATTACTTACATTAATAATAAACCAATTATAAATTTAAATTTTTTAAATTGTAATAAAATCAGTTGAGAAAGAATTTAACAAAATCTTACTAAAAATTTAAATGTTTTTATAAAATAACACATTATTAGTTTTGTAATTAGTAATATAATTATAAATCAATGTTAATTAAAATTTTATTCTAAAACAAGAAAAAAATATATATATACTATTTTTATAAATTTTATAATTATAATTTCTATTGTATATAATAGAAGTGATTTATAAATTAAATATGACAAATAAAATTTTGTTTTACTAAAATTGAACTATTTTTAACATAGAGAGTGAATGTAGACTGAATCATGATAACCTTTGGTTTAAGGTTTAGTAACATATGTTATAATATTGTTGGTATTCTTAGGGTTAGATTTTGAAATTTTATTTTTTTAAATTTTTTTTAGTTTGACCTATATATATATCTGTTTAGTGACTATCTAATAACTTAATTTAAACACTTTTTAAGTTTTTTTTAATTTTAAGGAAGTGTTTTTTGCCTAGTTATTTAATTATATGGTCTGGAAAACTCCGAGAAGACTTTGGTTTATGGTTTAGTAACTTATGATATAGTATTGCTTGTATTTAGGGTTAGATTTTGGAATCTTAACTTAAAAAAAAACATTTTGACCTAAATGTGTTTAGCTTTGTGTATATTAAACACTTTATAAGTTGATTTTAAATTTTATGAATTTTTATTTGTTATTTAGTTAGTTATTTGATTATACTATGGTTTCGACGACTTCTAGCAGACATCCCAAGAAGACTTTCAGAAGACTTTCCAAAAAGACTCAAAGAAGACTTCCCAAGAAGTTTTCTGCCATATTTCCGCCTAAATGTTTGTAGAATTTATGTTTTCTGCCTAAAATTTAGTATAATTAAAGTTTCCCGCTTAAATCGAAGTCTTCAAGAAGTTTTTTCATGTATTTTATTTTAGAGTCTAGAAAAATTCTGTATCGAAAATATTTAACCTAAATAAAATTTTTGTCTTCATATATAAAGAAAATTTACACATTTTTTTTCTTACTCTCAAATGGCTATAACAAAAATGTAATGTTTCTCATTCTAAAACTCTCCAACCTCTCTATAATCTCTTTGAACATCAAAACACCAAACTTTAAATCTATTTCTCATTTTTTTCTTAAGCCTTCTCACTAACTTATATTCTTTTTGTAGGTTTTTCATTACATGGTTCTCATCTTTCACTGCTTCAAAGATAGATCTATAAATTTTGGATAAGTATTATTGTGTGTTTTATATATTAGATTCTAAAAAGTTATAGATTCAACATAATGTGACTGTTTTGTTTATTATTTAAGCATAACGTTATATTTTTGAAGTTTTTCTCTGTTTTGAAGCCATTTGAATATTTTTAAATTTGCAGGTTTTTCAGATCTGAGACACACTTTTCGGAAGACCCTCGGAAGACTTCTAGGTAAGTCTTCTAATGCATTTTATGCTAGAACATGTCCCACAAAGTCTTCAGAAAGTCTTTCGAAGTTTTCTGCCCAAAGTGATACAAATTTTGGATAAGTATTTTGTGTATTTTTACTATCAGATTCTAAAAATTTATAAATTCAACATAATTTGATTGTTTTGTTTATTATTTAGGCATAAAAAAATATTTTTGAAGCTTTCTCTGTTTTGAAGTCAATTGAATGCTTTTGAATATGCAGATTTTTTCAGATCTGAATCATGCTTCTCAGAAGACTCTTGGAAGACTCTCAGAAGAATCTTGGAAGACTTCAGAAAGTCTTTCGAAGTCTTCTGCCCAAAGTGGTACAAAGGAATGATGTCAAGTGGAGTCTAAACTTATCTATGCTGATGAATGATATCTAGCTCCATGTGTAATATTTTTGTTTATGCTCTGTTTTATGATTTGTATGTGTATTATTTTATTTATGAATTATATTGTAAACTTGAAGAGATGTTAATCAAAAGAATTTGGTAAATAGGTTCATGTTTTGCCAAAAGTACTTGACATTATTGAAGTTATTGATACAACATACCAAGAATTTTGTTTTAACCATTTTACCCACTCATAACAAAACACAACAACACAAAACTTAGTCAAATTTACTAAAACTAAGAGAGAAAACTTCACAAGAAAACTTAATCAAATTCATAAAAGATCAAACTTGAATTTTAAGTGAAAGTTGAAATTTTAAATGTCATGTAAGTTAAAAAAATATCTCTTATGATAAAAAAGACATATTAAACCACATGACTTGATATTTATGAAGTTACTTAACACTTTTGAAAGTTAAAAACATACTTTGAAGTTACTTAACACTCTTGAAAATCTAACATAGAAGACTTCTTAAAAATTTTTCTCGGATTAGCTAGAAACATTAGCAAACATAAATATTTGAAATCTCATAATTATCACCAAATAAGTTATGAATTTCATCCAGGAGCCCCAATATTGACTAATACATATGAACTAATAAGAAAATATTAAAAAGTCATTTTAATTGTAGAGAAAATGAAAGTTTATTAAACATTGACGTACCAAGTTTTCTATTTAGGTCATTTTTGCAATTGCAAATTTACGAAGGAAAACTTCTTAGGAAGTCTACTCTACAAAAGACATCTTAAGAAGTTTTCCTTTGTAAATATTGCCTTACTTTTGAATTTGAAAAATTCTCGAATATGCCAGAGAAAACTTCTCGAGAAGTCTTATCGGATAAATAAATTAGTTTTGCAATTGACCAAATTTGTCAGAAATTTGACTTTTTATAGAAGAATTCTCCGAAAATCTTATCGGGGAAGACGTCTATAGAAGTTTTCTGAAAGTCTTCTCAATTTTGCAAAAAGTCTACCTGAGATACTTTTGCAATTGACTATATTGGACTTTTTCAGAGAAGTCTTCTCTCGTAACCAAAGGTTTGACCAAAACCCGAAATAAAATTTTAGAAGACTTATGACTTCTTTAGAAGTCTTCTCATTAGTATTAAATATTTTACTATTATTTTTTAATTGTAAAAGTAACCCACGTAGACTTCATTCGAAACTAAGAAGACTTCGGAATAACTTTCAAAAAACTTCTATAGAAGTTTTTCCTGAAAAGTCTTTTACAAAAAGTCAAATTTCTGACAAACTTCGGTCAATTGCAAAACTAATTTGTTTATCCGATTCTCTGGGATTTTTTTGCTTCTTTTTAATAAAGGAAAGGTAGAATTTCCAAGGAAGTCTTCTTGATGTAGAACACATCTAGCGAAGTCTTCTAAAAGTCTTCCCAAAATCTTTTGAAAGTCTTCGCGAACAGGTGTGAGAAAAAAAACGATTTCATACCTTGAACCTGTGAGATGACTTGCTTAACATCTCCAAGGACCCAAAACTACACTACAAAAGCTACCAAGTCATTAATGACCGCAAATCATGAGTTTCAATGTCTCTATGAACCTTACAAAATTTGGAATCAAAATTTTGATTTTTTTGATGAATTTGAAGAGAGAATGAAAGAGATGTGATTTGTGTGCATAAGTAATGAGATATGAAGAGTAAGAATCGAAACTTTGGTGCATTAAGAGCTTCGAATTGGTTGTTCATGGTGGTTAGGGTATTTATGGCAATGACAATGGCAATATTGTAAATACTTGGTTAATATGAGGATGATAAGGTAAAAGACTCATTTTCAAAAAAAAAGAAAAAAAAACTAATGGCATTTTCGTGAATAACTCGAATTTCTAGGGTGAATAGGGAAAAAAAAGTTTCAAAAAAACACATGGGTTATACCTAACTCAAAAATATATCCGTAAATGATAAAAATAATAACAAAATAAAATGTACGAAACAAATCACTATATATTAATAATGCCAAATAAGAAGTATAAACAATAATATTATAGAGTTACACAATATACAACACTAAAATATAAATTTTATATTTAAAATATATGTACCAATATCAGATACATTGATAAGATGAAAAAATATCAGCACGGACGTGCGGGTCAAAATCTAGTCTAATCTATTAATTTAGGATCCTAATTTGTATCTACCATAAAAAGATCTATGTTAGACCACTAATTATAAATTTAACAAAATATCATAAATTTATTCATATATGATATTTTTTTAAAAGAAAAAATATATAAATCTAAGCAATAAGATTTCATGTGTTGAAAAAAAAAAACAAATTTCATGTAAAAGCAAAATACATTTATATTATGCAATTATTGTTTTTTACCATATTTAATCAAGGCTAGATTTTATAGTAAAAAAAAATCGAGACGACTTCCATGTAAGTCGTTTAGAGAAAATAGGTTAGTTTTGGATTTGACCGGATTGTGTCAGAAATTTGACTTTTCCTGTACGACTTACATGTAAGTCGTCCCGCAGAAATTTAAAAAATCAATATTTTGTTATACCGAGACGACTTCCTTGTAAGTCGTCTCAGGTTAGTTTTGTAATTGAAAAATAGAACAAAAAAATTATTTTTTTCTAGACGACTGACACGGAAGTCGTCCGTCCGACGACTTACATGAAAGTCATCCCAGATAAGCAAGATTTGACCAGAATCTCGGAATAAAATCATGGACAACTTTCGTGGAAGTCCGTGTGAGTCGTCTAGACAAAAATATTTTTTTTTTGTTTTATTTTTCAATTGCAAAACTAACCCTAGACTATTTACATGGAAGTCATCTAGCTATAAAAAAATATTGATTTTTTAATTTTCTACTGGACGACTTACATGTAAGTCGTTCAGAAAAGTCAAATTTCTGACACAAACCGGTCAAATGCAAAACCAACCTGTTTACCTTAGACGACTTACATGGAAGTCGTCTCGAATTTTTTTTAACAAACAAAGATGGACGACTTCCATGTAAGTCGTCTAGAAAAACACATTTAAAAGTCAATTGCAAATTAACCTCTGTATTGACCAGAAGACTTCCATGTAAGTCGTCTACAGCTAGACGACTTCCGGACGAACAGATCTGGAACAAAACTAATTTCATAATTTCAACCAGTGAGATAACTTGTTTAGCACACAAAAGTATTGTCCAAACACCCAGAATCTCAAACAAAAGTGACCCACCAAGAATCGTAAGCTTCAATGGCTCTATGAACCATAAAAATTTTAGAATCAAAATCTTTGGTTTTTTTGGATGAATATGGAGAGAAAGTAAAGAGATGTTGTTTTTGGTTCATAAGAATTGAAAAAGAAAGAGTGTAAATCAATTTTTAGGTGCATTAACAGCTTCAAATTGGTTGTTCATGGTGGTTGGTGTATTGATGGAATGATAATATTGTGAATACTTGAGGAAGATGAGGGTGATAGAGTAAAATATGCATTTTCAAAAAAAAAAAAGTGATGACGTTTTCGTGAATAATCTGAACTTTGGGGGTGAAAGAGGAAAGTCAAAGTTCCAAAAAAAACATGGGTTGGTTTTGTGTTTGACTTTAAGTTTTGAGTCATATTTGGGAAAAGCCCGTGATTTTTTTTTAAAAATGAATCTAATGGACCTATTCCTAAAAAGTCATGTTACATTTAATATCTAATATTATCATTTAAATTTTGGGTCTAACGGAATTTTTATTGGGATATCAATAATTGGATTTAAACAATAGATGATCCATTGGATTTATTGATAATATAAATTAAATAGATATAATTTAATGTCGTAATACTATACCTCTATATGCTAAATATTTAAATATTTGTCGATGTTAACTTTTAAAATTATAAAGGTTTTTTTTTTAAATAACAAAAATCATATTATCTAACAATGATTAATCTTTATTACCTAAAACCAATGAAAACAAATTTTAAACTATATAGTTTATTTTAAAAATTAAACAAAAACTAAATGTTTAATTATTTACTCGATAATATAAATCTATGAAGCGAAAAGTTTATTTTTTTTGAAACTTTCTAAATTCGTGAAATGTTATAATATCTTTTAATATGACAATAAAACAATATTTTACTAATCTTTATATATATAGTTACGATTTTAATAATGAAATAATAATCCGAAAATATATATATATAGAAGAATATACAAATACATGTCAAAGTTTGAAACAATCTATTCAATGAAAAAAATATACAGTAAAATTATTATGTTTTAAAAATTGATAGACACATATATACATTATAATATATACCAATTTAGAATTGAACACAAAATATTTATATAAAAATAAATAAAAACAAAAATCCGTACGGTTGCGCGGATCGAGATGTAGTGATACATTTAGATTGGAACGGTTAAATGATATTCTATAAAACGTAAGAAAGGCAATAATTTGACATTCTAATATTATATAGTATAAACATACATAAGAAGGCCAAAATTTCATAATTGTATAAAATATATATTCTAATATTTTATAGTATAAAATACATGACTCACTTGATATATACGTAAATTATAAGGTAAACATGAGATATTGAAGGAGAATTTTCATATTTTCATGTACTATAAGGTTGTACTAAATAAAATGTAGATGTATAAGGTAAAATATTAATGTGTACAAAAAGAGGTGGACCTGAATAAATTATTGTTAAAGAAAAATATGGTAACATATTCTTATTATAAATTTAAAGTAAGATCAAAGTATTATTAGTCTAATGAAAGAGTGCAATAATTTTGAATAAACAGATTTTTTTAGAATATTTCTCTTTTACTAGTATAGATCTTACTGGATAACCAAAAAATGGTTTCGAAATACATATAATGATATAAATTTAATAAGCCATGTTGTCTTGGTATAGGGTAAATGAGCTCCAGCTGGAACATCTGTCTGGGGGTCGATTCACCTTGGCCATCTAGCAATGTTATATTGATGGATTACTTGTGTATCGGGATATAAGATCTTTTGGGATTAATCTGTGGATCCAGAAAGTCTTTGGGATTACCACGGTTATCAGAAAACCAAAATTAACGGTAAACACCAAGCTAAACCAAAATTATTTCAGATATTGCATTAGGAAAATCTGTCCTTATTCAAACCGATAAGGGTACGATAAGATTGATTACGTAGGGTAATTAAAGAGCTCACGTGAGAAGATCTCAAACCTGAAGTCTTTGGATCTTGGAGAAAATCTCCGGCGTAAATTCAGGTATCCAATCATTAAAACCCAAACATAAAGTCAAACAAACAAAAAGAAGAAGCACATTTTCCCTAACGAACTCTTTTAACAAAAAAAAATATATATTTAAAATATTTAAAATCAGTAACAAAAGACCGATTAAATTTGGAATCGTGATGTGTTTGTATACTTTCATATCCATAGGGTTTTTTTTTTATGAAAGGTTTAATCCATAGTTATTTATTTATTTTTTTGACAAAATTTAATCCATAGTTATTTGTTATAATAAAAACTACAGTTTAACCAACGCGCCGCCCCCAAACCATTTTTTTATTTTATATTTATATGATTCAAAATTTAGCATATATTAAGAACTGTTGGACATATTTTTTGAAATTTCGTAGTGCATTATATAGATTTAAAAAAATATTTTTACGTGATTTATTCGACCATATTTTTATTTAGTATTTTTATGTTTGTGTACATAATATATTGTATCATTATTTGTTAACGAATGTCAATTTAATTTCGTAACAGTAACATCTTTCAAATTTGAGAAGATTGAACATATATTTTTCATTAGTTAGATACATTTATTTTAAACGTGATTTGGTTATTTGCACGTAATCTCTTCTAATTAAACGCGATGTGTAAAAATTGATGACGTAAATTAGTTTGTTGTGTTGATTGATGAGTCCAATAGTCTAGGCACATTGCATGTGGACGTCTATAGTACAGAAGGTCATGTCAACCCTTGATCCAAAAGATTAGATAAGGGGAGCGAAGTGAATATTAAGTAGAAATTGGGATCAAATGGCTTTTAGTACTGATGACTTTATAACTTTTTTTTACAAATATTGATATAAAAGAATAAGTAAAATATAGTACAAATTATGCCTAGTGTGTGTAGAGAGAGGATTAGAATCAGTCTCTTAATTTTTAACTAAGAAAACTAAGAACCGGTTCTTAAATAAAATATTTAGGGCATGATTAACCCGGTCTCTTAGCCAGGGTTCTTAACTTATGATTTGACACTTTTTTTTTACACTTTTCAGCTAAGAGACGGCTCTTAGACCATCAGCTAAAATAATAAGTCTCTTAACTGGGATTCTTAGTTTCAACTAAGAACCGTCGCTTAAACAAGAGATATAAGAGCCGTTTCTTAGCCGAAAAGTGTAAAAAAAAAGTGTCAAATCATGAGTTAAGAACCCCAACTAAGAGACGGGGGTTAATCATGCCCTTATATCTCTTATTTAAGAGACAGTTCTTAACTTTTCTTAGTTAAGATCTAAGAAAAGCTAAGAAACGTCTCTTAACCGAAGCTAAGAAACTGGGGCTAAGAACCCTAGTTAAGAGACTGAGGTTAATGATGGTCTTTAGAACCGGTTCTTAGCTTTTTTAGTTAAAAGTTAAGAGACAAATTCTTATATTCTGCTAAGAACCCACCTTGAAAACATTTCATTAATCATGCTCTTATGTGCTCGTCTTCTATCATTTATGTTGTTTTAGATCTTGAAGTCATGTTTGGTGTCTTCATTTACTGGGCTTGATCTGGTATTATTTGGCATTTACTTCTGTAAATTTTAATTGCCAAAGTTCGATTTTTTTTTATCACTCTTTTGAACAGTCTTCAGTTCACTTCGGATGTAACCGTGCTGGTTTTAATCGTAGTGAATATGAGTTTGCTGCTGGACTTCAAGTATCTTTCTACTTCGGTAATATTTTTTTACCTTATTATAGTCCATCCGTTTTACACTTAAAATAAGCCTAATTCCCGAGGAGAATCTAACTCCAACATTGCTATATACTCCACTAGTAAGAAGACTTCCTACTCTATTCATTTTCCGAAAACGTTTCCAAATTTAAACATTTCTCCGACAAAAAAAAGAACTCTGATGTCGAAGGCAGCCTCCACCAATGTTGTCCACCCAACGCTACAACACAAAGTGTTCATAAACTTTCGGGGAGAGGAGCTCCGAGGCAACTTCATAAGTTATCTTTTTTTTTTTTTGGAACACTTTTTTTTTTTTTTTTTTTTTTTTTTTTTTTGTCACTGGGTTGCTCTCTGGAATCCCGGAGGAGTCGAACCCGGGTGCCTTGGGATCCAGTTCACTCTAGTGTTACCACTAGGCTATTCTGTCCCGGCTTTTAAGTTATCTAATTAACGCTTTGAAAGCAGAAGGAATCTATCCTTACATCGACAATGAGGAGCCGCTGGGAGAAGATTTAAGTGTATTTTTCAAGAGGATCAAGGAGTCAAGCATTGCGATCGCTGTCATCTCAAGCTTGTACTCGAACTCACAGTGGTGCTTAAATGAGTTGGCAGAGATCAAAGAATGTGTGGCTGAAGGGAAATTGGTGGTATTTCCAGTGTTCTACAAGGTCTCTGTTGATACAGTTAGGAGACAGACATCAACATTTGGTGAGAATTTGAATCGATTAGTGGGAACAGATGATAACAAGGGTACAAAATGGAGAACGGCCCTAACATATGTCACAAAGAAGAAAGGCGTGAGTGTGCATCAAAAGAGGTAATACTTTTATTTTAATTACACTTATATACATGGACAAGATAAATGATACACGGTACACGGACAAAAGTAAAATAAACATGCAAACTTCTCGGTTTGTCGGTTGCTTTTTTTTGTCAACGTTTGTGGGCCTGCTCGTGTGCTTTCGTTTTAGATACTCACCCTTGTTTTTTGAATGGTACTCCCTCTGTTTTTTAATATAAGTCATTTTAAAGAAATTTTTATGTTTCAAATTATATGACGTTTTCGGGTTTTTATGTTAAATTTATTAACATTTAATGTTATATGTATACCTTATATTTTATTATTGGTTGATTTGTGGTTAGGTAAATAATTAATGATGTTTTTTGTTTAGAAAATATAAAAAATTAATGATTTCTTAATCTATGTGCACTATTATTAAACGACTTATATTTCGCAATGGAATCTGGTTTAGCTAATTGGATAATCGGTATCTTAAGTTACTCGGTGGCATTGATATCCACATATTCACACTATAAAATATGGGGTAGTTTTAAGTATTTTTCTTTTGTAAATTTGTGTACAAAAATTGAAAAGAGGAGAAAACTTAAGACAGACTTTGAATGGAACAAGTGCGATTCAAGAAGTTTGGATATTTTAAAGATGTTGTTTGTAAGCTTGTTTAGTAAAGCTAGAAGGAAAAAAGTTTTAGTAGAACAAGTTTGACTAGGCCAAGTTTGGGTTATAAGAGTTACATCTCTGACCCATTCTATTTTTCATTATAAAATAAAGTTTAGAGTAAATTAAAAGAACTCTAATCCTACTCAATTTTCTATTTTAGTTTAAAAATGGATTTACTCCATGAATAGAATAATTCATTTATTTTTTGTGTATCACTCTATTTTTTAATATAAAATAAAGTACGATTAAAACAAATAAAATGATTCATTGGAGATGTTCTTAGAACATTTGGTAAGTTTCCTTTTCGAATTAGCTCTCACCTCAATACTATTAAAATAAAAGCACAGTTCTGTCATCTAACACCTTAACCTTAACTTTGGAATATCCTGTGATATTACCAAATTTGGATCATTATATTAACTATACATTCTAATATGTCATCTAACAATTTAATTTGGAATATCGTGTGATATTACCAAATTTGGGTCATTATATCAACTACCATTGACGGAGCCAGAAACCTTTTGTATTAAGGTCAAAAAAAAATTTAATGGGGATAAATTTTCATTTTTAGTAGAATCAATACAATTTTTCATAAATAAAAACAAATATTTTATAATTTTTCTTAAGTAAAAAATAATTTTTTATAAAAATTATGGGGTCAGCTGACCCCACTCCTTTCCTTTGCAACTGCCTCTGCCCCTGTTAACTCCACACTCTAATACGTCATCTAACAACATAATTATTCAATTAATTCAACTAAATAATTAAATATATTTTAAATAAAATAATAAAAAAGATATTGATATATATTTTTCTAAAACAATCAAATCAAATTTTATTATTTATAAATAAAAATATATTTTTTTAAAGAATATTTTTTTATAAATATATACATAATTAAATATTTTTGTCAGTAATTATTATACATTAATATTAATTTAAATTTTACTTATAGACACAATATCAATTAATAATAGTATATATAAAAGTATAGCATTGTTAAATATCAAATTAAATAATAGCAATATTTAAATAAAGTAATCGGCTAATTAATTTGTAAATTATAAAGGTAAACTAAAGTATCTATACACACAAAATAACAAACATTCTTAGATTTTATAATATACTTTAACTTATAAAAATACTACAAGAAATGTTAAATCTATGATATTTAAGTATATATTTTTTAATTAAAGTCAGATATATATATATATATATTTTTTTTTTTACTTGACAAATATAAAATATATAAAATTAACTAATATTCATATTATTTAATGTGTAAAAATGGTTAAAATACTATTTCTATGTACGAAATATCAAAATATTAGTTTTGTCGTGTAGTAACACTAATATCAACTTTAGTATAGTTCTATCATGGCGTTTCATGTAGTTTTTTGGAGTAGCTCAAATTCAAATGTCTATCACAACTTATGCCGGCTACAGACCATGCTTCTTTTTGTCTCTTCACTTAAGTGTTCATCGAAATCAAAAGTTCCAACTAAAAAAAAATGCAAGTAAAATATTATTTAAATTTTGATCAATAGACAATATATAATGAATACTCCAAATATGGAATAAATATTTAATTCGATCAACTTGTTCATTTTGAGGTATTCCAAACCCAATCAAACTAAACCCAAAAACTATTAAAGGTATAACTAGTTTCCTATCTATAACTCGCAATCACAATCACAGTTTTTGCGATTGATAGCAATTGTTAGCGTTTCACAATAATCATAAAAGACGCTATAAATCATTTAAAAGGTTGATTGGTAGCAGTTGTAGCATTACTTTTTTTTACTCTAGAATTATTAATGTCGATTTTTTGCTTTACATGTAGATTTTATTGATGTAATTTTTTTGTTGTAACAGTTTAGCTATAGTTTAAAAAAATGATTGGTATAACTTAGCTGTAGATTGTATTATATACATGTATAAAAATTTTATTAATAAATACATCATAAGATTTATAAAATTTCTAATTCTAATTAATTAATAATGTTCCAATATTAATTTTTAAAATTTTCCATAAAATAGGCTAATTTGAAATATTAATAAAAATAAATTTGACATAATACATAAATACATAACCAGGAGAATAACAATAAGATATTAATTCTCAAATCAAACTTAAAACCAAAAAAAAAACAGATGAATGATACGATTTTAAGTAATACTAGAGCTTCACCCGCACGTCCTTGCGGGTTCTTATTTTTGCTTTTATATAGATGAATATTATTTAAATGTTTATTAGTTAATATTGTAAATATTTATCTTATTTTAACATGTTTATAAACACAATAATTAAACAGTTTACATGCTTAAAAAAAATATTGAATTTTGCGCTATACTAAACCTTCGACGAATATTCAGCCATTAATATGTTAATATGTTTGAGTAATTTTTTCTCTTAACACCAAAATATTTTTCAAATTTAATAATATTTTAAATAATTTGATTAAATATAGATCATATGGCGAGATTTATTTAAATGTTGATATAGATAGATTTTATTGTTGAATAATTAATAGTAACTGAAAAAAGTTATAAATATATTTTTATATAATGAACTTGACAGTTTTCAGCTAGAGGTTATAAATATATTTTATATAATGAACTTGACCATTTTCAGCCAGACAATGTTATCCTTTCCAGCTAGACATATTAAAAAAAAACAGATGAATGATACGATTTTAAGTTATATTGTTATTACCAATGTTTTGAAAACCGGACCGGACATTGATTCGGCATTATAACTGGGCCAATGGTCGGACCGGTCTAACCGGTTCAACCGGGTTTTAAATTATAATCAAATTTAAATAATTAAATATATATGTATATATACAATTATTTTTATAAATATTTATATCATTTCTAGAATCTAACTAAAATTGATACATAAATAAATAAAAACTTAAAAATATATAAAAATATAATGAAAACTAATTTATTTGGAAATATACTTTTAAAAATATGATTTTAAATGAAATATTTATAAATTTGCAATTTTTTTTTATTTTTTTTTAATTTTAATTGAGAAAACCAGATTTTAATATTGAACCGGGTCACCGGTTTTACCGAGTTTGGCCGGTTTTTTACCGGGTTTGCCGGTTTAACTCAAATCCGGTTTTTAGTACAACTCGGAAACGGTTAGAAGACTGAGTCACGGTCCGACCGGTTCGACCGGCCGGTCCGATCCGGTTTTCAAAACACAGGTTATTACTTATTAATGTTTACAAATTAATACTGGAATAAAGCTAATGTAAATAAGAAATTGCCACAAATACTACATTCATAGTACCACTTTTCATGTCTACACTAATAATTTTTACCCTCACTCTAATAAAGGGTAAAATATATTTATACCCCTAGTGTTAAGAGCACCTCCAAAGGTAAAAATCTTAGAACCTTTGTATGAAGTTCTTCCCAAAAAAATGGTCTCACACTTACATACACTTATATAATATATACATATACACATATAAATGTTTAGAACTCCAATGGGCACCCCTATTGGAGGTGCTCTAACTAATCTAGGCTTACGATTTCGAGTTGAGTGGCAGAGTAGGGTTTTTGGAATATGAAATTTAAGATTCTAATAAAAATATAAATAAATACTTAAAAAAATTTAAAAATTTTAAAAAATAGTTTCCAACATAATTTTCGATTTTCAAAATGAAAATGAAAAAAAATAAAAAATAAAATTTCGGAAAAATAATTTATAGAAAAGTTCGAATTTGAAAAAGTATAATTCGAAAACATAAAAAAAAATTAATATTTTTTTTAGTTATTTATTTTTATTTAAATAATGATTTATCATATATATTGAGAGAACAATGGTATAAGAGTCTTTTGCCACTTAATAAAGAATGTGTTTTTGAAAATATCTCTTTAGTGGTGGTAAAGATGAAAAGTGGTACCATGAAAGTGGTAAACATGAAATTTTTCCAATGTAAATATACTTTGAATATCCATAAAAATAGGGTGTAGATATATTGCTCTATAGAGCTGTTGTACAGCCGTAAATTTAAGCAATGTTGTAGAAACAAAAAAAGTTAATAAAGTTTGAATGTTGTCAAATTAGTGTTTTAGGTATAATAATGTTGTGTGTAGCTTCTACGGCGTTAACCAATCACCGCCTAAATTCAAAAGCAAATTTCAACTAGCGTTTGCGTTTACAAACGGTTGCGAAAGGGTCAAACATTACTTTTCAAAAAAACTACATAAATATAAAAATTAAAATAACCAGTTAAAATTTTTAATTGGAATACTAGTAATATTAAAACATATATACTATATTTTAATTTATATAAAAAAAATTTAAGACAAAAGTATTTTCTATAATTTTTAAAAACTTAATAGTATAATTGTATAAATATATTTTTTAATAATAATATGATTTTTAATATTTTATAATTATATAAAATGTAATTATTCTTAATTTATTATTTAACCAGTAGTTAACCATTCATAAATATCATGCAAATGCACTAATTTTTAGCCTTTGTACCAATCTTACAATTTTTTAATAACACTGAAAACCGCAATCATCCGCATATGCAAACGCCCGCAATCGCATCCACAATTACACCAGTCAGGTGCTAAGTCAAAATAGATTTAGTTCCAGTTTTTGAGTTTATATACGCCCTAGCTACTCTCACTTTCAAGGATTAAAATCCAGAAATTTGATACGAATCAAGTGATATAGGTTAAGAAATTGTTTTTTTCTCACTTTTCCAGATATGATTTACTCTGAAAACTTTGACTAGGTCAAGTAGCTACAACTATGTAGATATAATCTCATCTATGCAAGAAGGCATATCACAAATAAATGATCATCAAATTTATCAATTATCATGCTCCTCATATAACAATTATTGCTTTCATCATTGGTTAAATCTATAAGTTTAACTGGAAAGTTTATCGCACCAAATGCAAAACTATATCTTCTAAGAATTTTTTAAATGAAGATATTCATTTTAATATTATAGATTTTTGCTTCACAGTAAAAAAAATAATAATAATAATCATACGCTATTTTTACCTTAACAATGTTTTTATGTAAATTTTATTTTAACTAATTTTCTATAAAATTAAGCTAAAAGAATATTTTTTTTATCTTATCGATATTTAATAAATATATTTCTTCCAATATATTTTTAAATAATAAAAATATATATTTTGGTAATTTTAGTTTGTCTAGTTTATTTTAGTTAAAATATACTAAATCGATAGTTTTTGGATTATTTATCACAATAAATTAACCATCAATCACACAACCAATATATTGTATTGTGTTTGAATTCAAATAAATTCGATAACTTAGAAACTAGATTAATCATCTATTTATGATTATTAATAGATCTAACTATAACTTTGCAATTTAACTGTTTGTAAATTTTTATTTTTAAAAAGTAATGACTTTTCTAAGTTAATTTGGAAAATTTGTACACTTACAATTATATTATTTCTTAGAACTCTGAGAATATAAGTAATTTGTGGTATGTAACCAAATTTAGTTATTAATCTAATTTAGCATGTTTTGTCAAAATAAAAAAAATTTATCAATGAAATTGTATGTGTCGTAACAAAATAAAAGTTGTGTAATATTTTTCACGAAACCATCATATCATTTCTATTTTAAATCATTGTGGTGATTAAACTTAGCAAAGTTGCTAAAATTAATTTTGAAAATAATTTTTAAAGGATTACCATATTTATATAATATCTGTGGTGTTTTTTCAATTTTTTTTAAAATAAAATAGAAAAATAATTAATTAAAATATTTGTTAAAAGTTAAAAGTAAAATTTAAACTAATTCAATATTTTTATTAAATAAATATAAAATAGCTTTCTTTATAAAACTATTGGTGTTTTGAGCTAAGAAAACTTCTATCTTATTAAAATATGGACACAATATAAAAATTATATTTGTCCGTCTTAGAATTTACTAAATGTGCCATTTGGAAATCTTTGATTGGTTAGAATTTTATTGAGGACAATATTGACAAATCTAATTATAACCATTTTAAATATAATATTTTATTTTTTATTTTTTGAATAATTTTGTTTTTGATTATACAAATATTATAATTTTAAAATATTTTATGAAAAATTATATATATTTTAGAATTTTCTATTGATATAATAAAAATTAATATTATTTATTGTATCAGTAAACGAATAATAAATTTCCAAACTATTGTATTTCTACACAAGTTTTAACTGTCAAGGGAAATAATAATAATTTCATTAAACAAAAATTTATTTTCTCCAACAATCATTTAGTTAACTTCTAACAACTAAGTATTATACTACTTTGTAAGAAGTAAACAAAATAAGCCTATTATAATTCAAAAACCCAATAATTTTAACTCAAACGAAGCTAAATGTGATTATAGCAAAAATCCAAACTAATTTACATATATAAACATTAATTAAAAATCATTTAACCAAAACTAGTAAAAATAATCTCGTGCTTTGAAATTGGGAATATGAATCTAGTACCTAAGAAGCCTGTATTTGCATTACTGCAAATTTAATGGAATTATTGGCTTGACTTTGGTTTTTGTCACCTATTTTGTAGCGACGAGGTCCAGGTGATCAATGAAATTGTGCGTAACGTAAAGAAAAGGCTAGAAGAAATCTCAACCGATCAAGGAACTAAGAATCAAATAGAAAAATTTACTGGATTGTCCAAAGGAAACTTAGTAGGAGATGCCCCTATTGGTTCTTCTTCTTCAAACGTGTCTCCCTTATTCGGGATCAAAAAACGCCTACAGCAGTTGGAAGAGAAGTTGGATTTTGAATCAGATGAGGTCACTCGAGTTATTGGGGTTGTTGGGATGCCTGGAATAGGTAAAACCACTCTTGCCAAGAAATTGATGGAAGATTGGGGATACATGTTCTTGCATACGATGTTTCTAGATGATATCCGCGCGAAGGCAAGATCTCTTGGAATCCACAGGTTGGAGGAGGACCTCCTATATGGTTTAATGAGGAGCAAACATGATGGAAAGGAAATAAGATATGATGAGTTTACACTAGAATCTTTAAAAGATGAGCTAAGCGAAAGCAAAGTATTAATTGTTCTTGACGATGTGAGTGAAAAGAGTCAGATAGATATGATTCTTGGTGGACGAAAATGGTTAAGAGAAGGAAGCAGAGTTGTCATCACAACGAGCAGCAAGTTCGCAATCACGGGAATGGTGGATGAAACTTATCTAGTGCCGGGCCTGAGCGACGAGGATGGGTTTAAATACTTTGAAAAACACGCATTCACGACGGGTTCTTGCGAGCCAAGGTTCATGAGGCTTGCAAGAGAGTTTGTGGATTACTCTAGGGGACATCCATTAGCTCTTAAAGTACTTGGTGGTGAGCTTCTTACAAAGGACGAGGCGTATTGGGTATCAAAGCTTGGAGAGCTTGCAAAAAGCCCGATTAGCAAGACAATTCATAATGTGTTGAGAAGTTCTTATGATGATCTTAGCAAACACCATAAGGATTTGTTCCTTGATGTGGCATGTTTCTTCAGGTCTGAAGATGAGTATCATGTGAGCTGTTTGCTGGATTCTTCGGTGCAAGGGAATGTGAGTGAAATAAGACATCTTGCGGACAAGTTCTTGATAACCATTTGTGGCGGTCGACTAGAGTTGAATGATCTGATGTACACATTCGCAATGGGACTAGAGTCACAATCATCCTCTGAAAATTCAGCTAGTGGGCGTAGGTTGTTTAACCATGGCGAGATCATTGCTATTCTCCTAAACAAAGCAGTGGGTGATTTTAACTTTTGTTACACATTTGAAGTTATTTTCTGAATTAAGCTTACATTTTAACTTGTTATGTGACTTTGCAGAAAGCAACTAAGGTCCGAGGAATTTTTCTTGATATGTCTGACGTAGGGAAAATGAGTCTAGGTAGTGACACATTCAAATATATGGGAGATCTCAGATATTTGAAAATTTACAACTCAAGTTTTCCTAAAGACGGCGAAGCTACATGCAACTTGTACTTCCGCGACGGACTCCAGTTCCAGTTGGAGGAGATTCGGTATCTTCACTGGCTGAAATTTCCACTGAAGAAGTTACCAGAAGATTTTAACCCGAAGAATCTTATAGACCTCAACCTACCTTACAGTCGTATTGAGCAAGTTTGGGATGGAGAGAAGGTATTATATATATAAATTAGTAATAAATAAATTACAAAACACGATAAATATATTTTTACTTCTTAGTAGGGATAGATCAAAATATATGGTTCTATTAATATCATAATTAATAATGACTATATATAGTTTATAGTTGACTAAGAAAAAGTTGTGTATAAAGACTATATAAGTTCATATAAACATAAATAAAATAAAATATTATTTATTTTCTTCAAAATAAAGTTCATCTCTTATTTTTGTTATTTTAAAATATTTTTGCTATTTTTGTCGAATTACATCAAAAACTCATAATACAGTACATATATCTAATACACTAAAAACAAAATAATATAACAAAGGAGACAGGAACCAAAATTTAAAATTTAGTGAATTTTAATATTATTAATATATATATATATCTATATTTTAATACAAATATTTAAAAATCTATACTATTAAAACATAAAAAAAAAAATTGAAGACTCCTTGGGTTTTGCAAATATTTACAGCTATGCCATTAGTTCTTCCCCAAAAAAAATACAAACTAAATAAGGTAATATTCTGAAATGTATCAAACATATTCGAACCATTTATGTATCTATACTATTAAAACACAATATCTTTGTTTGAAGACTCCTTGGATTTTGCAAATATTTACAGCTATGCCATTATCTCTTCCCAAAAAAAAAATACAAACTAAATAAGGTAATATTATGAAATGTATCAAACGTATTCGAACCATTTATGTATATATACTATTAAAACACAATATCTTTGTTTGAAGACTCATTGGATTTTGCAAATATTTACAGCTATGCCATTAGCTCTTTCCAAAAAAAGAACATACAAACTAAATAAGGTAATATTCTCAAATGTATCAAACGTATTCGAACCATTTATGTATAGCATTAAATTCCAAAACCATATACAGTTTTAATTCGTGTACCACATTCCTTTATGCTCATGTCTTACCTTTAGTATATAAAGCGTATCAAACGTATTCGAACCATATACAATTTCAGTTCGTGTACCAGATACCTTCACAACTCTCATGCATTAACTTTAGTTATATAAAGCTTTTAATATACATACATAATCGTAATAACCATGGCAGGTGATGTAGTATTCACCATAAACTACATAAGCTTCTAAACATCAAGTTTGTTTTGAGTTTCACCATAACCCACAAAAGTTCATACACACCGTCTAGAGCAGCAAATTTTTTTTTTTTTTTGAAAATTAACAAGTTTTTTTTTCAAGCAGTAAAGTTAGTTTTCTGTAAAAAAATGATGATTAATATCATCACGTTAAATAAAGTTTCACTTTCATTTTTATGCATTACAAATGTGTATATTTTTGATTAACATATATTAACTTAATAAGTAAAAGAAAATTTTCAAAAAAACAACAGAATTACGTTTCTGGTTTGCAAATCTACAACAACAAAATCTTACATATTAAAATAGAAGTCACAACTTTGATTCATGTGTGATTTTTTTTAAAAATAGACATATTCCTATAAAATCATGTTACATTTAATATCTAATCTTATCATTTAAATTTTGGGTCTACCAGAAATTTTTATTGGACTATCAATAATTGGATTTAAACAATAGATGATCCATTGGATTTATAGATAGTATAAATTAAATAGATATAATTTAATGTTGTAATACTATACCTCTATATGCTAAATATTTAAATATTTGTCGATGTTAACTTTTAAAATTATAAATATTTTTTTTAAAATAACAAAAATCATATTATCTAACAATGATTAATCTTTACTACCTTAAACCAATGAAAACAAATTTTAAACTATATATTTTATTTTAAAAATTAAACAAAAACTAAATATCTAATTATTTACTTGACAATATAAATCTATGAAGCGAAAAGTTTAATTTTGTAAAAACTTTATAAATTTGTGAAATGTTACAATATCTTTGAATATGACAATAAAAGAATATTTTACTAATCTTTATATATATAGTTACGATTTAAATAATGAAATAATAATCCGAAAATATATATATAGAAGAAGATACAATACATTTGAAAGTTTGAAACAATCTATTCAATGAAAAAAATATACAGTAAACTTATTATGTTTTAAATATTGATAGACACATATATATTATAATATATACCAATTTAGAATTGAAAACAAAATATTTATATAAAAATAAATGAAAAAAAAACTCGCGCGGTTGCGCGGATCGAGATCTACTTTTATATTTGAACTAGCTCTTAATTTTACTATTGATTTGTCGGTTGTCTATGCTATTCTGATCATATCCAAATATATTATATGGAAATTATTTTTAACAATTAATATAAATAGAAACAGTCCCAATAGAAACACGATATATTAAAGTATCCATATCAAACTATAAAGTATCTTAAAATATTTTACCTTTTAATAAATTAGAAATAGTTAATGTTAGTCTATATATCTTATATAAATCTACAATAAACATTTTGAAGCATAAGTCAATGTCAATTTATTATAAGATCGATGTTTAACATCGATATATCATATTAGTGTGTCAAACACTAAATATTCAGATTATTACATGAGTAACATATACTTATGTGTTTGCCTCATTATAAAAACACTAAGTCTTGCAAAACAAAACTTAAAACACCTAAATTTTTAATTAATTAGTTCAGTATATTATCGATACTATTAGAACAAAAACATTTTTTATCTACTTGCAACTAATCTGGGTTGAATCATTATATTTAACTAGCTATCCTATTATTTTACTTATACCTAACTTAATTATTAATAAATATATACCCTATCCTAAAATTAAAGAACTAAATAATTAATCTACTTTTTAAATAATAAATTCAATTTATTTTACACTAAATTTAATTAAATAATCAATTATTTTTATTTATTAATTTAAAAGGAACTATATATACCTACTAATTCATATATATACAACTACACTTTAATCCAAATACAAGAAACAAATTATTCAAAACCCTCATCCAATACATAATAATATAATTCATATAGATAGGGTATTAAAATTAGATAGAGTCAAAATACTCAATCCGTATCCCAACTGGTATCTAAACGCTCAAACCTAATTTAAAGTGTGTTTTATGTTTTGTTCAAATAGTTTAATATTTGATAAATATTTTACATGCTTGTTCGAATACCCGTAAAACTTTACTCATAAAAATATCACTAATAACATGTCTATCATATCATTAAATATTATTAGTAGCTAACTATTAATACTGATTTTATATATATTATGGATACGATGGAACATGTTATTATTGATATTTTTATGAGTATAGTTTTACGGGTTATTCCAACAAACATGTAAAATATTTATCAAATATTAAACTATTTGAACAAAACATAAAACACATTTTAAATTAGGTTTAGACACTCAGGTACCCGTTGGAATACGGGTTGGGTTTTTGGATTTTGGTTTTAAATTATATCACATCCTAGATCTCACTTTTGATAGATTTGTAAGTACGATCGGGTTCAGACATAACACATCGGTTTTGGTTCTAATTTGTATCACATCCTAAAACCTATAAAGTAACCATCTATTGTTCGGATTCGGGTTATACTAGTTCGGTTCGGATATATCCGAAGTTAAATCCAAAAAATTTAAAAATAAAACATAAGAAATAAAAACTTATTTATATAGAATAATGCAAAAAGTTTTCACCAAAACATTATGAACGGTAAATTATATTGTGCTTTGAAAGTGCGGGTTACCCTTTTAGGTTTGCATAATAACACTTTGGATTCAGATACTTTTTGTACATCTATACAATACCTATTCTGGTATTTCTTATATTTCGGATTGGATACGGATCGGATATTTTGGTTTGTGTTTGGTTCGAACTTCGGGTTGCAGATTTTATGCCCTTGTCTATTTTAAATAAAGAAAAAATGTGATTATATAAAGTTTTCACCAAAATCTAGTATGCGATTAAAAACAGTAAATTATCTTTAAATATACAAGTACATAAATTAATTTATTTGTTTATAGAGTTCATATTGTGTATATAACATTTTGATGTTGCATTAACAAGTGTTTTTTTTTTCTGGTCTTAATATCGGCCACAGACCGCATCAAAATTACAATGGCTCGATCTGAATAACTCAAGTAAGCTGCGTACGTTGTCGGGTTTATCACAGGCTCGAAAGCTTCAAAGTATAAACCTTGAAGGTTGCCCTGAACTGAAGACAATTCATGAAGAGCTACAAAACATGAAAAGTCTCATATTCTTGAACCTCAGAGGATGCACGAGCCTCAAGTCTCTTCCACAAATGAAGTTGATCTCTCTGAAAACACTCATCCTCAGTAGCTGTTCAAGTCTTGAGGAGTTCAATCTAGTTCCAGAAAATCTGGAACAGTTGTACTTAGATGGCACCGCGATAAAGGCTCTTCCCTCAACAATTGGGAATCTCCAGAAACTAATCTTGTTGATATTGAAAGACTGCAAAAGATTGACGTGTCTTCCAGATTCTATCGAGAATCTAAAAGCCCTTCAAAAGCTAGTACTCTCAGGTTGTAAAAGCTTGGCGACCTTTCCAAAAATAAAAAAGAACATGAAGCATTTAAAGACTTTGCTAGTCGATGGGACGGACATAAAGGAGGTGCCTCATCTCCTGAAGCGCTTCGATGTTAATCAAGGCGACCCTTCTACTTGTTCACACTGCAATTTGCGTGAATGGCCGCATGAATTCTACACATTATCATCAGTTCAACGTTTATGTTTGAGCAGAAACAATTTCAGAAGCTTGCCAGACAACATAAGATATCTCCACAATCTCAAATGGCTTGACATCAAGTATTGCGAGCAGCTCGTATCTCTTCCAGTGATTCCACCGAATCTTCACTGGCTAGACGCACATGGCTGCATTTCACTTGAAAATATTGGGAGCCCGTTAGCTCTTATCTTAGCAGAAACAGAGCATCCACACTCCACATTTACTTTCACTAATTGTACCAAACTTGATCAAGTTGCCAAGAATGGTATTGTATCTTACGTTCGGAGGAAGATTCAATCAATGTCAGATGCACTAGCCCACCAAGAAAAGGTATAACTTCATTCACTCTTAAACTCTATATGGTTACTATGAATATTGTAGAACAGATGGAGTGTACCAAAAACAGCAATAGCCCACCAAGAAAAGGTGTTATGTTCCATACAACAAACCCAAAATATTATTAACCAAACTGTACCAAAAATATATAAAACCCAAACAGAGCCTAGGAGGCTGAACCGACTCTTACATCTTCCTCTAGTCACGAGTCAGTTGAAGACAACAAAAGGAAAGGAAAGACATTGGAATAATCGAATTTTCAATGGCCAGCCTACTCGATAACCTCAGAAAACTTCCAGAGTCACCTGATCAAAAGGATCAACAACCCTTATTTTCTCAACAACCCTCATCTTTTCGACAGATCGCACAAATCAGTCACTACTCAGATACAAGTTCCAGTGACCACGAAACCGAATCGAACGAAGGATTCCTACCAAGACAATTCGCGATCGGAGAAGGATCAAGCACTCCAAAAAGGAGCCAGATATTAATGAAGTCTATTCCAATGATGAAGAAATGAACTATGTGCCTCCTAGACAGGAGATTCCAACTAAGCAATTTTCTTCAAAGATTATGGTGTTCACATTCGATGATATCCCATTTGAAAAATGGAATGATCGTCTTGACGAATTTCATGCATGGATTAATTCTGAAGCTATCACATCCCCTTTGCAAATGGTGATCCAGCAATTCACTGCGAGACTATCCGGAGCACTTAAAGAATGGTGACATTCACTCGGCGAGTATAGACAGCAGCAAGTATATCAAACAACAATACCATTGCTCCTTGGAGAAATTCATAGAGAACTCATCGGTACGCTCACACACCAAAAGGAACAGCTACAAGAGGAATTCTTTTCAGCAAAGTGTTGTTCGTTGAGAAAGAAAGATCTTGCAAAACACTTTGAGAGACAAACACGGAGATACTACGCACTGAATGGCCTTAACAATCCAAGCCTGAAGCCTGTATAGCTCTCCTCCATCGATCACTATCTTAGTCAGCAGACTAAGCTATACATCAGAGATCAAGGACAAACAATCGAAGAAATTTCTATTGGACAAATTCAGCAATATGTTTTCAGAACACTAGACAAACTCTGCAAACAGAAAGAATTCTGGACGGAGTTCATGGATAGATCGAAGCAGCTATCAAAGATATGTTCCAGACCGGATCTATCAATCAAGTGTTCAAAGTCCAAGAAATCTTGTTCGTGTGGCACACGAGAGAGACGTCAAAAATTCAAAAAACGATTCTCTAAGCGCCCCGACAGATTCAGACGCAAGAGATTCTTTCGAGAGAAACAGAGCTCCAAGAAATCAACGAAATGCTTTCTATGCCGAAAAGAGGGACACTTCGCAAAAAAAAACTATCCAAACAAATCAGCCAAGAAGAAGCAATACTTGATCAACTCAATATCTGAAATCGCACCAGATATTGATCTCGAAGGCCACGATTTAGAATTGGTTCTATCTTATGACAGTGACGACAACGACGCTATTTGTGGTTACTCAGATTACGAAAACTCTTCTGAGTCCTCTCCCGACGAAGATGATGATTGTTGCTTCAAAATCACAAAATTGCCACGTCATGACGAAATACAGACTCCGCATTTACCAGTGACGATCTTCGACCCATCTTGTCAAGAAGACCCAGTTCACGCCATTGCATTCATAGATACTGGAGCCCATACAACAATTATAAATCCCAAGATTCTTTCTCCGTCAATGTGGCTACCTCATCAGCAAGAATTTCGTGTCGCAAACTCGGGTTCGCTGAAAATAAAGCTCAAATCAAAACCAATCAAAATCGAACTATTCCCTGGGTGTCACATCATTACAGAAGTACTTGGCTCTGCTGCACCTGGAAAGGATCTAATACTAGGATGGGATTCTTACTATGCCTTCAAGAAAACATTCGATATCTCGATCGAACCACGCGGATTAAGATGGAAAAATATCTTCAAAGCCTTCACGACAATTCCACGACTTTTCGCAATTGAAGGATTTGTCTCTCAAGAGTTTACAAAGATCAAAGAAGAATTGACGGAAACATCATGTGCAGACTCTCATACAGAATTCCTCAAAAAATGCAACAACCTACTATGGTTAAACTCGGAGTTCTTTGTTTCCTTGCCTTTCAAGGAAAATATACAAACCACCCCGACAAAAGCAAGTCATGCAGGAATGCCGCCAACCCTACTGCAACAAGCAAATGAAGAATGCGACCAGCTAGTAAAACAAGGAGTAGTCTCTGCAACCAACTCTCCCTGGGCATGCACAGCTTTCTACGTTAATAATCGTGCGGAACAAGCAAGAGGGAAGCTCAGACTAGTCATCGACTATAAGCCACTGAATCAGTTTCTACAGGACATCAAATTTCCGCTACCAAACAAAAGAGCGCTTCTTCAACATCTTCAAGGGGCGACTATATTCTCCAAATTTGATCTTAAGTCAGGATTCTGGCAACTTGGTGTTCATCCTGAAGAAAGATACAAAACTGCATTCTGCCTTCCCAATCGACATCTTCAGTGGAACGTCTTGCCTTTCGGCCTCAAAACCGCACCATCATTATTCCAGCAAGTGATGCTTCGTATATTCAAGCCTCTGCTCCACACAGCCTTGATTTATATCGATGACATACTACTGTTCTCGTCTACCGAAAGAGAACATGTTCAACTTCTTCAACAATTTCAAAGCATCGTTATACAATATAGAATCATGCTTTCGGCCCAAAAAATGGTCATAGCCCAGCCCAACATCGACTTCCTTGGAATGCAAATCACATATGGCAATTTTACACCACAGGCCCATCTTGCTACAACACTCTTAGCTTTTCCCAACGAAAATCTCACAAAACGACAAGTCCAACAATTCCTCGGTGTAATCAATTATGTTAGCGACTTTATCCTGCAACTTTCACAACTGACAAGACCGCTACAGAAGATGCTGACGAAGAATCCACCACAATGGACAAACCGACATACCGAAGCTGTCAGGAGCCTAAAAATAGAGGTGCAGAAGCTACCACCTTTAAAGATTCCCTCCACTGGGACACACATTTTACAGACTGGCGCAAGTGACAAATATTGGGGAGCCATTTTTTTTTGAAGAAATAAATGGGAAACGTCAAATCTGTGGATATAAAAGCGGACGCTTTAAAGATTCCGAAATGCATTATCACTCCACGTTCAAAGAAATACTGACCGTCAAGAAGGCTATCGAGAAGTTCCAGTTCCATCTGATAGAACATCGATTTCGCATCGAAATGGACATGTCATCTTAATTTCCCAAAGATGTTACAATTCAAACAAAAGATGGTCCCACATCAGCAATTATTACGATGGAGCGAATGGTTCTCAAAGTACGATTTCGAGTCCGTCTATTTAAAAGGCTCGAGGAACACTCTCGCAGACATGCTCAGTATAAATCCAGTAAAAGAAATGCAAATAATGGAGAGCTCCTCAGCAAAAAGCTACTATGACTTTGCTTCAAACATGCCCGACGACGCTCACTCGCTCATCAACAGAGAAGCCCTACACGAACACCTCCGCGACAAGATTTTCTTCTATCAATCCATCATTCTGTCAAGATACGGAACCCATAATCGTCTTATTTCACCAATGGGAATACACCCAGACTACCCCTTCGCTCATCTCTACAGGATCGCAAACGCGTTCATGCCAGAAGAAGTTCTCTGTTTTCCTGGTACCTCTGCTCTATCTACACTATCGGTTTGACCTTTGATATTCAATGGTTATACCACTACATCAGCACACAATTCACTGACCCTCAACGAGGACACAAGGAATGTCTCTCGACATTTCTAAAAAGGTTTGCACCATTATCTGTCTGGAATGGTAAGTTAAGGAAATCAGCAAAAGCAACAGGCTTATCATTCAAGAAGCTAAAAGGTTAAGGAGGTCTCAACCCCTTCTTCAACCCTCACACAATATACTTCTTCCACCGCCCAGTACAAGTCAACAAGAAAACATGCAAAATTCACGCGTTACCTACTCTTATTCACCACAACGACTACCAACGAGGGGTCAGACCAGATTTCAACCTCAATGACAGCAAGGCGTATGATGACTTTCAAACACATGTGTTCCGTCTCAACAGTGCCACACAGAAATTTCCCATTCCTTTCATCCCGAATTGGTTCTATTACCCGATAGACTACCAAATGAGTCTCGACGAAGATCTTCAGTTCTATTTAGATAAGCGTGCAAATTCGCCGATTGTTCAAGATATCCCAAAGAAAGAAAAACGTAAATTTGAATCCCAAGAATGCCCGCCAGAGTATTTTCAAGACGCCCAGCTCCCCGACGACTCAATGAACATTGATGAAGTCGGAAGAATATTTAATATTGAAATCAACGACGACTCACAACAGCCTCAGGAAGAAGAGCCATAAAATGTGTACGAATATCCAGGATATGTGTACGAATGTCCAGACGATCACTACGGATGTTGTGAGAAACACATCATCGAGTTCGAGATGGACCACTAAGCAAGTCGTCTGCAATATATAATTATGTAAGATAAGTGTGTTTAATTATGTAAAATAAGTGTGATCAATAATGATGCAAGCGATGATGTAATCGCTGTAAGCATGATGTAAGCATGATGTAAGCAATGATGTAATCGCTGAGGTAAGCGCTTATGTCAGTGTCGTATCTTGCACTATAAATATGTGTGTACCCCCATTGTAAAAAATGATCATAAAATAATTTCATAAAAAACCTCTCTCTAAAGTTTCTCTCTCCAATGTTCTTCTAAGCTCTCAAGTTTTTCAGATCTTATCTCATCTTTGATAAGCTTTGTTTTCTATCTTCGATCGCAAGTCCTGATTCTGTCTGTTGCATTAATTAAGCGTGAGCGTTTCTGTCAATAAGACTTTGTCAACACGACTTTTCGTGGAGATGCGATTTCCTAACGGTGGCTGAGCCCGGCTAGAGTAGTGCCCCGATTGCTCCCAATACTTGGAAATTGCCATACCCTCGTCTGTCAATAAGACCTTGTCAACACGACAGATCCGTTTATCGCTACCAAAAAACTCAATCCAAACTGGTACAATGTGTACCCGAATGCCTAGGCCTAGTAATCATATGTAGAGTAAATTTATTTCTAGCACCCTTTTGATTCTCTTATGGTATCAAATTGGCAGGGTTCGAAACTTGATGTGTTGATTGGAGTCTGCTATCCTAGTTGGCAATTACCTGTATGGTTCAATCACCGAACGGTTGGGTCAGAGTTGAAGCAAAATCTGCCTAGGCATTGGAATGAAGATGGTCTTACCGGTATAGCTCTTTGTGCCGTTGTCTCTTTTAGAGACTACCAAGCTAAGAACAACCGCCTCTTAGTTAGATGCACGGCCGAGTTCAAAGAAAAAGACGAGCCTGTCATTCAGTTTAGTTGCATTCTTGGTGGGTGGACTGGACATGGCAGCGATAGACCTCGAGACATCATTAAATCTTCCGGTCATGTCTTTATCGGATACACCAGTTTGTTGCACATAAAAAAATGGGACATAGAAGAACTATTTGCTGCTACGGAGGCTTCTTTTGAATTCGAAGTGACTGACGGGACAAACCAGATCACAAACTGTGAAGTGGTCAAGTGTGGCTTTACTCTTATTTATGCACCCAATAAACCTGTTCATCCTGACCATGGTGGGACGATCTGTGGTCCGACGACCGAGAGTCGAGGCAACATCAACAATGAAGAAAGTCCTTTCAAGATCCTAAGTGGCCGAGAAACCTCTTCCTCCTCGGTGGCTCTAAAGATTGGCAGCGAGATCACAGAGAAGGTACAATCTTTCAAAGCTACAAGAAACGTAACAGACATCAAGCCTGGAGCTAAAACTGTTGCAGCTTCGTCGAAAGGTGGCAGTGGAATTCCTTTGGAGATCAGCTTTGATACTACTACAAAGAATAAGAAGGGTGGATCCATGTCACCGATGAGCTCAGGAGAAGGGGAAGTTATTGATGAGGAATCTCCAAAGATTGATGAGACCAATCAAGGAGTTGAAACAGGGTCTTGTGAATCTCCGAAAGATACAGAGAAATCTGGTAATGAACATAACACACTTAATGGAGCAAACAACTTATGTGAGCGGATGGAGAAACCTATACGGCTTATTTGTCTTGTGGTCTCCATTTGTGCTTGTTCAGTATTTTTGCTGGGCAAGGACAACAAAAAGAGATGAAAAACTCCATCAATCAATTAAATATGTATTCATTCTATATCCATTTCATATGGTGCTGATCATTTTTGTTTAAAAAAATGTGTAAAAGTATATTCAAATAAAAGACTGTTTGAAGGGAAATTTATTATGGTGTGTCATGGCTTTTACATGGTTTGTAGGTGGAAGTGTGGAACCATGACCGCACCACAGACATAGCTCATATGCTTGATCTCCTATGGATTTAATTGCGAGGAGGCGATTACAAACATTGTTGTCGATGTATATGTTGGTGAGATGCATGGTTGTCATGGGATTTTCTCTTATGTTCTACCATTACGTTCACCCACTCCAGATTTGATACAAAGTGAACTGGATTACATAACTTAATTATGAATTTTGTGAGTCGATCAGAAGTCCAGTGGTGAATGAGTTGGATAAGATGATCCCAAGACGTAGTGAGCTTATTTCCAAGCAGCCTATTTATCCATATTTTTTGGCTAAGGAATGTTATATTATATAGTATATCCATTATCGACCATTCATTTATCAAATTGAAATTATTATATATTTTTTTCTTAAATAAAATCTACGGAATTATCTAATGTGATTAAGATATATATGAAAACTAATGATTTAAAATAATAAAGATTTGCCAACAATCTGTATACTTTCTATCATTTTTGTTTAATTACTTATTATTAAAATAAATTACACAGTTACATTAATCATATAATAAAAATTTTAATTTTTTTGTATATGCTGTATTTTGAATTTGTCAAAACGAATATAAATTACTAAAACTGTTAAAAGTCTCACATAAACTTTTTTGATCAAAGTTTAATTTTTTTCTATAATAAGATACAATGATTATAAAATCATATCAATAAATAATTTTATTTTAATAGGTGTTTATGTTAATATGTGTATATATATATATATATATATTTCACATAGTTTAAATTAAAGTATACAATACGAAAATACATTCTTACTAGTTGATGTCCCGCACCTTGTGCGGATTAATATATTCAACAATTTTTAATTTTAACTTTTATTTTTATAAAATAATAATAATTCAATTCGATAAAAAAATTTAAATTATTATAAAATATTAAATTTTAATATTCATATTGGTAATCAATGTATTAAATTATGCTCTTTTGTGTCATATTTTAATTTATAAGATGTAGATTTTAGATCAAAATGTTTTCTAAAGTAATAATTAAATTACGAAATTTGTAATGAAATTAACATATACTGTATTTTGACTGAAAAGAAATCATGTGGTACTGAAAGGATAATAAAAATCATAAATATAAAACATTAACAAAATAAAGATATTTTAGAAGTGTTCAATCTGGTAAAACCAAACTATTTAAAACTAAACAAAACCGAAATAGAGAAAATAGTTTTGATTTGGTACAACTGAATAAACCAAATGGATAATATTTTAAGAAAGTGCAGTATATGAATATGGTTCAATATATTAAGCAATCAAACCGAATAAACTCAATGAAACCGATTAATTCAGATATATTAGTATTACTTATATATAAATTTTTTAATAATATGTATTTGATCAATAATTCGAATAAAAATTAGAGAAACTAGTTATAATATTAGTCATTAAAATTATAAAATTAATATAAGATAAAAGTAATGATGATATTATCGTTAGATATTGTTAATATCTATTTATTAATTAAATGTTTTAAATATCATAATAATTATATATTAAATATACATTTTAAAAAAATAATTGTATATATATCGTTTGAATAGTTTAATGTTTATTAATTATATCAAATATCATGATAAATATATAGATATCAAAATAAAAATTTAAATAATAATATTAATTAAACTAATGCCATATCCTAGAATTATGGAAAAGATGACAAGTAAACAAATTAACTAAAATCTTGAACAATATGACAAATCAGCAAAATATCCTAAAATTATGGAAAGATGACAAATAAGTAAATTAACTAAAATCATGGAAAAGATGACAAATCAGCAAATTCACTTCCAAATAATAATATAGATATTTTGATATATGCGTTGAACATATATTGAAAAGTTAATATTTTAATTTTGAAATCTTCATTGTTTTTTAAAATGATTATAAATTATTGAAACCACTAAACATTCCACATTAAAAAAAAATGGTTGGTGTAAAATTTTGTTACACAAATATGTAAATAATCATAAAATCATATGAGTAGAAACATAATTTAATAAATATCCATATTAAAAGTATACTATATATCTACGTTAATATCATTTAAATTTAATTATATATCATATATGATAGATTAAGGAGTATTGATTGTTTTAATTTATTTACCCTAATATGATTGTGAATAAACAAGAGCGGTGGTTTGATTTATATGTGCACTTCAATTTATTACATAATAGCCCCGTTCGAAAACGCACCTTGGGCGGCCGTATACTCGCCTGAAACACGTGAAACAGTGACACACCGTGGCGTTCTGCTCTAATTCGGTTATTCATCGGAAAAATTTAGAAAATCCCTTTGTTTTGTAGATTTGTTGTTCGCAATCACATGTTAGGCTATAGATCTGGTCAATTTGTGTTACAGTCCACAATATTAACAAGAAAAAGCTATATATCGCGAGGTAAAAAAATGAAAACAGCAGCAAAAATCGCAGAGCTCTGAGGTTGAAGATGGGGCCATTTTAGTCTTTTCCCATTTCAGTTAACCCAACACTGAAAAAAAAAACAAAAAAAAGCCCAACAGTTGTTCAAACCCGGGTTAAATGAGACTTACAGAATCGATCAAACCACTAGACCATGAATCATCTTCAGGTTATATAGACATGTTTTGTATTTAACTCTCATGTTTATATAAATACCCTAAAACTAATCTCCGATTAATCTTCGATTAATCTCCAATTTTTTTCATAAATCGTTAGGTCCAACCCGAGCGCACGCGTAGCGCCTAGCGAGTTTCCGAACAAGAATAATAGTAACTGATTTCTTAGTTATTTAATATATACTTATTATTTTATTATTTCATAATATGCGAAAAAACATAAAAAAAGAATAAATATAAAATATTTATTATGCACAAGGCGCGGATCTTAACCTAAGTATGTATCTCTTTAATAATTTTAAAACTTAAAACATTTTCTAAATCTCAGGCCAAAACAAAATAACGAAATGAGAATAAACTAAAAAATCAGAATTTATATCGAGCAATAACCAAAATTCAAAAAACCACACAACAATGAGAAAAATATTGAAGATATATATAATTGGCACGTGAACGTAAATTTCTCATAACCATACTTAACTTTTAAATAGCTAAATCATGATATAAAGCCGAGCTGGCATAGTTTCATTGTAAGCAAATAGTAGGTTTCAAATTCTTCGGCCTAAACATTAAGGGGAATGTATTCAATTGAGAGTTTTAGCTGATTTATGTCAAAATGACAAATCCACTGTTATTGAAACATGAATTTAAAAAACTCATTTAAAATCCAGTGTTAATGAACTTGACAATTTATAAAGTACTCTGAAATCCACTGTTATTGAAAATATTTTAAGTTGTGGAATTTTAAAATTTTCAAGTGATTTTAAAATGTTTGGGTGAAGTTTGTTTGTTAAAAAAACAAAACTCAAATCTCATGGTTTTAGGTGATATTCTAAAGTGGTTTAACAAAAATCATTTTATTCTCTGCAATTCCTTAAAATCATCTAAAACTTAATTAAAAATCAAATCACCTCAAATTTTAGATATTGAATACACCCCCCAAGATCTTATGCGATAAGTGATTTTTTGACCTAATTTATTTTAAAAAATGTGATCAGCTCATCAGTAAACAAATTATGTAATTAGCAAAAAAATTTTAAAAAAATTGTTTAAGGAATAAAAATATTAATTCGATTAAAAATATAAATTTTATTTGTTCAAACGATATTTGTTAGGGCAATTCTCCTAAATAGATCATTTTCAAGTTTTGATCACAAAAGTAGACCACAAGGAGGAAAATGATCAAAATGTTTCATTTAATAGGTAAAAGGACCCTAATACCCTAGATATATAAAAAATTAAAATAAAATAAAAATAAAAATAAAAAATAATAATTTTTATTGTTTTATATTATATGTTTTCAAATTCAAACTTTTTTATAATTTTTTTTTAAAAATTTGTTTTTTCGAAAATATTTTTATTTGTTTTTTCAAATTTTTTTTTGTAATTCGAAAATACTTTTTGAAACTATTTTTAAAATTTTTATTTTAAAATTTTTATTTTCAAATTTTTCATATTTATTTTTTATTTTATAAATTTTTAAATCTCAATCTCAAATTTCCACCCCTCAGACCCTAAGGTTTGGATTAGTTAACCGTATAAATATATACTAGGATAAGACATGCGCATTGCGCAGGGTGAGTTTATTTGTATATATTATCGATAGTTTTTTTTATATATGTGATCATTTTATTTATATATATAAAATTTGTTATTATATAATTTCTTTCCGATGGATCAGATCAATTTTTATTAAAAATAGTGGAACAAAACTATAATTAATACATCATGGGTTGATCGGATTGACATTAAACAAATTATGACATAAAAACCTTATTTTTTCCATCGAACACATTCTTGAAAAAAGTGAACAGTATTGTTTTCACAGTTGAATTATTTTTACTTTTAACTTACATATGATTTTGAAAGCTTTCATTTTAATGTTTTTAGTCGTATACTTAAGGAAAACTTACATTTTTGTAATTTAAAGTTATTTTTAAAAAATTCAAAATATAACATATAAGAAAAAATCTAACATATAAGGTGTCCTCATTTTTGTATTTTAAAGTCGTTTTTTTTTTAAATAACATATAAGATTTCCTCATTTTTGTATTTTAAAGTCGTTTTTAAAAAATTCAAAATATAACATATAAGAAAAAATCTAATTTTTTATTATATGGCTAATGTGATTGTTTATTTTTTTAATAATATAAAATTAAACAAAAATGAAGAAAGATGCAAAAATTGTTATCAAATCTTTATTATTCATAATCATTAATTGTCATATATATGTAAATCATATTAGGTAATTCTGTAGCTTTTATTTAAGGAAGGAATACACACTTCTTATATATTAGGTTAATATAATGTTCTCTAGTGGACATTGAACAAATTATGACATAAAAACCTTATTTTTTCCAGCGAACACATTCTTGAAAAAAATGAACATTATTGTTTTCACAGTTGAATTATTTTGACTTTTATCTTCCATATGGTTTTGAAAGCTTTCAAATCAACCATCGAATTGATACATGTCATTTTAATGTTTTTAGTCGTATACTTAAGGAAAACTTACATTTTTGTAATTTAAAGTCGTTTTAAAAAAATTCAAAATATAACAGATAAGAAAATTCTAACATATAAGAAAAATATAACATATAAAGTGTCTTCATTTTTGTATTTTAAAGTCGTTTAAAAATATATATAACATATAAAGGTTTCCTCATTTTTGTAATTTAAAGTCATTTTAAAAAATTCAAAATATAACATATAAGAAAAAATCTATTTTTTTTATTATACGGTTAATGTGATTGTTTAAGTTTTTTTAATAATATAAATTTAAACAAAAATGAAGAAGGATGCAAAAATTGTTATCAAATCTTTATTATTCATAATCATTAATTCTCGTATATATGTAAATCATATTAGGTAATTCTGTAGCTTTTATTTAAGGAAAGAATACACACTTCATATATTTTAGGTTAATATAATGTTCTCTAGTGTTATATAATTATGGAATAATGTGACACCAATAGATTAAACTATACTTTATACTAGATGTTCTAGAATTTTTTGAAATGAAATTTAGAAGGCATTTAGAGTGCAACCTAGGATTTGAGGTTTTTTTTAATTTTGTTCCGATTTTTCAAATGCTTCTCTAGAGGATTTACGTATTTCTTATCCTAGTTGTTAGTCATTAGTAATGAAGAAAACGATTAGCATATACCCCGAAAGAAAATGATTATTAAATTCCTTTATTGTGAAAAAGGAAAGAGTGAATCTGTCTCAGCTTCTGGGTCAGACTCTTTGATTTCAACCCTATCCCCTTCTCCTTCTCCTTCGTTTATCGCGACTTATAGGGTTAGGGTTTGTTCAATTCACGTGTCCTCCTGCAATTCGATAAGTAATTTCATCACAGGTTAAGGTAAGTATCTTTCCTTCCTTCCTTCCTTCGTTTACTCACTCTTTGAATTTCTTCTTCTATGGATTTGGGTCTCTTTTGTTTCCCACCATCAATTGAATTTCCATTTAAATTTTCAACCTTTCGATCGATTTCTCTGCAAACCCTTTGGATCTGATCGTCCCTCCTCAATTGCTAGTTCTATCGGCATGGTTTCGTCTGCTAGTTAAAGCTAAATTTTTTAGTGCAGTTGTGAAGATCATACAGTTGCTAGTTCTTTATGATCTGTTTATTTTTTTTTGTTGCCAGGTTTGGGATATTTGTTGAGTTTAGAAGATACCATAATGGCTGGAGTACTAGCTGGGGAATGTTCGTACAGTGAGAGTGGAGTTTCATCTCACTCCAGGAACTCTCATGAGAAGCAAGACGAGGGTTCCCGCTGGTACTTTGGAAGAAAGGAAATTGAAGAAAATTCACCCTCAAGGTTGGATGGTATTGACTTGAAGAAGGAAACTTACCTCCGTAAATCCTACTGTACATTTCTCCAGGACTTGGGCATGAGATTGAAAGTGTAAGTGTTCCTTTTTTCTTCACCTCATCTTACTTTTGTTTTTCATTTAACTGCTGCTGATTGATTTTAGCCATACCTTTGTACTAACATTAGTTCTAAGCTTCCAACTGAAAGTCGTAAAATCTAGTGTTTTATTTTATCTTAACGTGTCTTTGATTGACATGAATACAAGGAAGAGATAGTCACTATTGTTTATTTTATCTCAACGTTTCTTTCATTCACATGGCGAAAACACTACTGTCACATTGTCTGAATTCTACTTCTGCTAGTCATGATTTCTCTACTGTTCAAGGCTTTCAATTATCTTTTTTCTCATTGAAAGTGGCTGATATAGTTTTCCGAACAGTCCCCAGGTTACAATAGCTACAGCGATAATCTTCTGTCATCGATTCTTCTTTCGCCAATCACATGCAAAGAATGACAGAAGGGTGAGTTTATTGTTTTGCACCTGAGGCAAGTTGAATACTTCAAAAAAAAAATGGACTTTAGTCTGTGTTATCCGAATCACTACGCTGTAGTGTGGCTAGTGTGGAACCCGAGGTGGTATTTTAGTTTCTTAGCTCTATATTGGCTCCATCTCCTTGCCATTTTTCTTGGTAGTTCTAGGGGGTACACTTCTCTGTGAACAGATAGTTTGGCTGTGACTTTGATACCGATTTAGCTTGATTCTTATTCTATGCAAGGATTATGAATTGTGATTGCCAGTGCTGATTTTTACACTTCTAGATCAGGAAAAAAAATACTTAGATTAGATACTGAGCAACTTCTTCGTGTTGGTTTCACAGGCAATTGCAACCGTATGTATGTTCCTTGCTGGAAAGGTTGAGGAAACTCCACACCCCTTAAAAGAAGTTATTTTTGTATCCTATGAGATCATAAACAAGAAGGATCCTGGCGCTGCACAGAAAATCAAGCAAAAGGTAACCATCACACTAATGAACTTTCTCAGATCTTTTCCGTTTAGCTAAGATAAAAGTATCTGGTTTTCCCCATATCTTATGTATATCACTTTTGCAGGAAGTATATGAGCAACAAAAAGAGATTATATTAAATGGAGAAAAAATAGTACTCTCTACACTAGGCTTTGACTTCAATGTTAATCATCCTTATAAACCCCTTGTAGAAGCCATAAAGAAATTTAAGGTTGCCCAGAATGCTCTTGCCCAAGTTGCATGGAATTTTGTTAACGATGGGTACGTTGAAGTGCCATTTTCTTCTAAAGCTTCCATTACTTCTATGTGCTTTTGTATTTTCGTCTTCATACAATGAAAAGTGGCTTGCAGTCTGCGGACATCTCTCTGCCTGCAATTTAAGCCTCATCACATTGCGGCTGGTGCAATTTTTCTTGCGGCTAAGTTCCTTAAAGTGAAGTTACCATCAGATGGAGAGAAGGTTTGGTGGCAAGAGTTTGATGTCACACCTCGACAATTAGAGGGTGTGTAGATGATGAAATCGATATGACTGCTCTTGTTTCATTGTTTGACTTGCATTACCTGTTTGTAATATGATTTCAAGAGTGATCGCCTTTTGTATCTTTCAGATGTTAGCAACCAAATGCTTGAGCTTTATGAGCAAAACCGTGTCCCTGCATCTCAAGGAAGCGAAGTCGAAAGTAGTGTAGCTGGAGGGTCAGCTCATCGGCCAGGCTCCAGAAATGGAGCGTCAACCGATGATCATGTTGGTTCTAGGCGAACATCAGTACGTTCAACCCATGAACATTCAAATTCTGATAATCATGGGGGTTCCTCAAAAGGCGGCTTGAATCAGAACAACGATAATAGGGGTGGGGAGGCAGCTAATGCCAGTATTGATGACAAAGAGGAGATCAAGAGAGAAACAAAAGAAAGCCCGCATCATGAAAATCATCCAGCTCATGACTCTAGACCTTTAGTTGAGGGACCTGGGAAGGAGAATTCAGAAAGAGAGAGTGGAGAGCTTCAAGATGATGGCGCTGTTCCTAAATCTAGAAAGGTTGAAACAACAGGTGATGCCCCAATCATCCAATCGCCTAAAGACTTGAAATTGCTTCGGGATAAGGTGAAGGCAAAGCGAGAAAAGGCTAAGAAGTTGCTCGGTGAAAGAACGAGGGAAAAGGATGTCATGGATGAGGATGATCTGATTGAAAGAGAATTGGAAGATGTGGAACTAACTGTCGAGGATGAAAAGGCGAAGCAAAGGAATGTAGAGAGCAGGCCAAAGGCAGAGAACTCTGATCTCATGGGTGCAGAACATGGTGAGATTCGAGATGTTAAAGGAGCTAAAAATGCAAAAGAAGGTGAAATGGTAAACGATGTGTCCCCAGTGCATAGCAGAAAGAGAAAAATGGGAAGTAGCCCTCCTGAAAAGCAGACAGAAGGCAAGAGTCGCCACAATAGTGAGAACGGTGATGAAGACCATAAGAGGAGCAGAGGTACTAGTCATCATGGTGGTAGAGAGCACAGAAGACACTCGCAAGAGAACAACCATTCATGAGAGGTAATGATTATTAAAAACTGCTACTCTGATATTGGCCTTTCTAAGACCTGTGGCACTTTGATGCCCAACCATGTGAACTTGACTTCTCTACATGGGTCGGTTCAGTCGTTGGAACCGTGGTCGGTGTATTTTAATGTTTGATTATATATCTATTTGTGGCATTTTATAAAATCCAACGGCTTGAACGAGGACTCATCATCCTAAAAGGATGTTGAGAAGCTATTCAAGCTTCCTTCGAATAAGTATCACCTGCGTTTTTCTTTCCGCCTAATCTTAAACTGGGCAATGGTTTGTTTCCCCTGGGCAATTCTATACTTCCATTTGCTTTAATATAGTCATCATGATAAAGTTTCCTCCACTTCGGTAAGACGAGAGTTGTCATTGTCTGAGATACCCTATCATATGAAGTGTAAGTTGTGTGGTCAAGGCCACAATCGCTTGATTAGCATCTTTGTTGTTTAACTGATCTTACTTTTGATAGCTTCTCCAAGATTTTGTTATTACAGTATCTTTTTAAGTTGTATATCTCATGTAAAAGAGAAACATTTGTACGCTATTGAAGTGAGTTTATGTAATGAATTTTTCCTGATACGCTTCGAGTTTTGTCTGAGTGAATACCATTAGTCAACCAGGGATCTGCTGCAGTATATCGTCGCACCATTTGATTAAATTGGATAAAAGCCATTACGAGTAAAGTTAAGCCGAGAGAAATAATATAATATAATTCGATTTAGCAATCAAAAAGAGAAGAAGATAAGAGAACGAATCATCGCACCATAAAACAAAATAATAATCAGTGATTTAACAATAAATCATTGAATGGTATGAATCAGCAGAAAACACAGACAGAAGAAAGGAGACATGGAAATAGCGGCTTGTTCGATCCTTAACAACCTCCAGCTTTCTTCTTGCACAAAGTCTCCTCCTTTCACCCGATGCTCGAGTAGCCTGTCGTCACACGACACTGGAAGAAGACAACGACGAAGTTCCTTGGCTTTTCTTGATTGCCCAGAAAGATCTCAGATTCTCGGAAAATGCCTGCGACTGCAGAGACAGAGATCCTCTGCTCGTTGCTTATCAGCGAGCCAAGATGATGCAAACCCATCTGAAGAACTCGCCGTGATACTTGAGGTTGATGGGTAAGTTCCCATGAAGAAGCAAAGCTTCAAACTTTTGTGATGAGATTCTATGAATTGGAGCAAGTTCTTGTTTTTGATTCAGTTCGGTCTTTGTTTGGTTCTCAGGGTAATGATTGATACATGGTCTAGTAATCGCCAGGCTTTCAATGTAGGTGCGTCTTCATTCACCCATTTCTTTTTGTAGTATTTTTCAAAATCGTCAGGCATTCAATGTAGTTATGATTTGTCTTTTTTTCTTCTTCTGATGTTGTTGGTCTCTCTTATTTGTGAATTTACAGCTTTTAAAAAGCTTGGCCTTGACTGTGCTAACTGGCCTGAACCAGTTTATGCAGACCTTTTGAGGTATATATAACACCTTAGTTTGTAATAATAATATGTGACTTGTGTGTTCTTCTAGTTGGCTTTTTGTTTCTTTTTTCGCTAAATGGCTTTTGGTTTCTTGAAGTTTACTTTTGAAATGCTTAATTGATTCTAATCTTGCATATGTGATCTGTTTCTATATCTTAGATTCTGATTCTTGGGGGTCTTAATTCTGATATAAGTCTATTAGATACTAAGCTGAATGATTGTGCTGTATTCAAACTTTTCTTGCTTCTATTTTCACTGGGACATGAACCATAGACGATTAGATTTTCATTGTACAATTGCATTTCCTTTATCTTAACTTTAGTTGATTATTTCCAGAAAAGGTGCTGCTGATGAAGAGAAAATGTTGGTTTTGTATTTCAACCAGGTGAGTTATCAGTTATTTTGCTTGAGTGTCATTAGCGTAATGCGACAACTTAGGCTTCTTTCTTTTCTCTTGTATAATATCTACTACCTTTTTTCAGATTGGGTGGCCTTCGTCGTTGCCAACCAATGAGAAAGGGACTTTTGTAAAAAGTGTATTGCGAGAAAAGGTTGCACTCATTCCTTGAACTTGACGTTTTTTTTATTCAGCTAAGTATTATTCTCTTGGTAGTTAAGGTCTGATAACTCCACCAACTGCTTAACATCAACTTGTTTTGCTGGCAGAAAAATGCCATGGATGAGTTTCTCATGTCCAAAACCTTACCTCTGAGGTCTGGAGTCCAAGAGTGAGTCTCTTTAGATATGCCTCTTTCAGACAGAAACAAAGATTTAGAGACTTTTCTTTTTCTCCCGCTTGGTAAATTCAATTTGGTTTTATCTCTTTGTGGTGTAGGTTTATCGATAATGCATACACAGAGAAAGTACCCGTTGCTATCGTAACAGCCTACTTCAAGAGTGGAGACAAAGTAGCCTTGTAAGTTCATTAGTCTCCTATACATATCATCCTGTCTTTACAAAACAATCCATTAACAGAAACACAATCCTACATAGAGTTTTTCTCTGTTTTGTTTGATTGGTCTTCTGTCTTTTTGATGCGGGTATTTAACAGATCCATTGTCGAGATGCTTGGCGAAGAAAGACTTCCAAATGTGAAGGTTATCGGAGACAATGAGGTGGAAGAGAGTATGTATGGGCAACTTGTTCTCGGCAAAGGAGTTTCTTCAAGTCTAGAGGAGCAACTAGTCAAGGAAGTCAAAAAAGCAGGTATAGAGCCCGGAGACAGTTTGCAAGTACTCTTGATCTAAGATCTTGTCTTGTAATTGCAGTAAAATTCTCATCCTATTAACTTTTTTTTTTTTGTGACTAGCCTCCGCTGAGAAACAGAGAATAGCAGAAGAAATTGCATCGATGCTAAAGCTAAGTGTGGACATTGACACAAGCTCATCTGAGAGGTGGAACTTTCTCTTCTTCTGTACAAAGAAAAAATCAATTCAATACTTCAACATAAACAATAACATAATTTCTCGTTTTATTTATTTATTTATTTATTTTTCTAGATTGGAGAAAATTGTTGTTGCTTTGCGTGCTGCTGCAGAGTATACTGGGTTACCTGTTAGAAACTGTGTACTTGTTGCTGGTAGTCAGTCTGGAGTTTCTGCTGCAAAGATGATTGGCATGCCTTGTGTAGTCATGAGAAGCAGGTTTACTATTTGATTTTTGGATGTTCCTTTTATTTCCTTTGTTGCTTATTGGAGCATTATTCATTTGCTCCATTTTTTTTTCTCTGCTAGTTTAACTGCAAGAGGTGAGTTTCCATCGGCAAAAGGTGTAATGGATGGGTTCGGAGGTGCAGACTTGACAATTCAAAAACTTAGGCACAAGATCAAGTCTTGAAGAACACAATTTCAAGAAAGACGTCTCAGATGATACCGTCGTGTGTTTGTTTCTTTCTGGTGAAGTTTTCAGGTTGATGATATTTTATCCATTGCTACATGCTGTAACATATTTGATTCTTTGTAATGTACTGTTTTGGTTAGTTTTCAGACATCAACAAGCTTCTTCTCAAACTAATGTCTATTTAGATTCCAAAGCTCTGCGATTTAAGCATAAGAAGAATGCCAGAGAATTCACAAAATGAGCTTCAAGGAAACATAAGTTGGTTATATAAATAACCAAGATTTTTAAAAACTTTACTTCAGGGTTTTGTTTGATATGATTCCGTTTTCCGAGTCATAACCTATTTATAAACTACAGTACTCTTCTATAGTAAATCTTTCACTTCTAAGTTGGTTTACATTTCAGAGATCTCTGTTTCTCGTACGTTGCTGGTGTTTCGTCTCTGAACCAGAGCAGGGCTCGAGTATTCTGCATCATCATCAGCCAATGATGAGATGTTTGATGAGACAGATTCTGAGATGGAGTGTGAGGGAGACTGGTGTCTGTAGCTTTGGGAAGCTGAGTATTCTGGTACTCCTTGGGTTGTTTTTCCTTGAGCTTCTTCCGCCAGCTTTCTTAGAAGATTCATCACAGTTGGAAGAAACTTTGATGTGATGGAGAGTACTCCAGCAAGCTAACATAACAGGAAACATGCTGTTAAAGATAATGTCTTGTGTTTGAAACAATCGAGAGTAATGAGTGCTTACTGCGCCATGTTGAAACTCCCTAGGAACGTCAAGCTGGACCCATAAGGCTTTGCAGAGTAAAAACGCCACAAACAGGCCTAAGAGGTACAAAGGATTCCTGTTCCACAAAAATGAAACATGCCAATGAATCTAACAAGTAGCTGAAACACTTTTATGGAGAATCTGGAATAAAATGTGAAGGAGTACAAAGACAATGAACTTTACTTCAAGAGCATCATTAATTCATTGAAACCAAGGACGAACATCAACACGATCGCCCAAGCAGGTGGGAGCCAGTTGTTATTCCGCTTGTGAGCTTCCTGTATAGCAGAAATGAAAAAAAATATACCGTTGATTAGATTATGTAAAGTACACACAGAAATTCTGAGGTAGACTGGCAAAATCACCTGTGCCGAGATAGCTTGGGTAACGGTGTACTCAGTCTCAGATTTGAACTGTCTCCACAGAGACTTACACTGTACTGGCGTCAACAGCACGTCTTTTGGAGGAACCTGCATACACAAAACCAAACATTGGTAAATTCTATTCGACTACAACCAGAAGCGGCACAGGTATTACCATCTCATGTGCTACAATGCGGAAAATATCTGGTTAAGTGGACTAATATGTTCAATTCTGTATTCCATTTAGTGTGATGCCTCAATAATATAATGGCATTTACATCAACCTGACTGTAATAGAGGTTACTGTATCATGCTGTTTACCTTTTCCCAGGAGCTAGACGCAATTGGATCCGTAGAAGCTCCCAACCTTCTGTTGTGAGAAGATGTATCGGATACAGCTCCATCCATGAGAGAAGAAAAAAGGGTACTCTCAATTTTGTCTGGTCTTTCATCTAAACGTATCGCAGTCATCACAGAGAGAAGACTCAAAGCCTATCGGATAGTAACATATAGAATGAGTCTCATGACATCAACTTAGCTCCTTCGCTATTAATTCTACGAAGTTACCTCTGCGCGAGCATCTTTTGTGATTGCTCTAATATCCTCTTTTCCAGTCCAGACCCGTGGCATTGAGTCTTTGTCATGACTGAAGACTGTTGAGAACCTGAAATAAGTTTGGAATAATTGATATCAAGCAGAAAAAGACTGACTAAAAGGGCTATTAATAGGACTCTGATCTTGTCTTTTTCTTACCTATCTTTCATTCGGATCAGAATTTTGGCAGCTTCCTCTCTAGCCTTTTTCTCCACTAAACTCCGAGAATAGTCCTTTAGATTCTGAACCATATCATCAATTGTAGCGTGATCTAGCTCAAAACCAGTAACCACAGCCAGAAAATCTGTAACAGCTGCTTCAGTCTCCCGTTTGAGAAGTGTCCTTATGGAAGGCCACGTCTCTTTTCCACCAGCTTCCAACAAAGACTCGACAGGTTCACTCAGTGCTTGAGTTAGCCGTTTCTGAAAAAACCCCATGACGCAAAACAAGTATTAATATGACCACTTGAAAGCTAAGAAATCAGAAGAAGAGGGGACCAAAGCAGAACCTCGTAGTTGGCAATTAACTCAGATAGTCTAGCAGTCTGTGCAGAAGATGCGTGGGAATGAATATCACGAGAAAGCTTCTCTCTGACTTTTGATGCATTCCAAGTTGCCTGTTTAACCGCAGCATCTGACGGGGAACACAATTTATAAAAGAAGGTAGTCTCTAGTCTAAGAAGTTATTTCTCACAAGGAGACAGTACGTGCGAAACAAAACCTGAAATAAGAACCCTCACCTTCACATCCTTTGTCAAACACAAGTAGACAAGACTGCTGGGCGTCCCGCACAGCATTTGCAAATCCTTTTCCTTGATTCAGAGACTGTTCCAGACGGATCTTAAAAGATTCCAGTGCATTGGATCGTAAATGTCCCAACATGGTAGCATAAGCAGAGGACACAAACTGAAAATTTGGAGAAAAGTTGAAAATAAGAGACAATAACTATCTCAAGTACCCAGTTCCTGAGTCAACGACACTATTAAAACCCAAATACGGAGGAACTCTTACATCCAAAGCTTTGGATTTCAACTGTAGGCGCTTTTCTTTTCTTACTCCTTCATCAAAGTATATTGCATCTGCGTCGTATCTAAGAAGGGGTAAACGAAACAAGATAGCGTTAAATCTCTTTGCTTGGAAATTAAATACTTCACGAACCAAAATAAGAGGAGCTTACTCTGAGAAGTATTTTTCAAGGATAGAGCTAAGCTTTCTGCCGAAACCAGGAACCAGACCATCTTCAGCGGCTTTTTGCAACTCCAACCAACTCTAAATAGAGTCTACCGCGTTATGTCTCACAATCCATTTAAATCAGCAAGAAAATTTCTCGTAGGTAAGGAGGCCACAGAAGAATACCTCATCCGTTGCCAAGTGATGTAGCTTCTCATTGCCTATCTCTTCACACCGAACAGTGGCAACCATTACCTTGCAAGCATACACAAAACAGTATTAGGTGACGAGGCAGAAACCATGGTTTAACCACATAGATTTTAGTGAACTTAGAAGACCTTGTGAGCAGGAAGGTCCAAATCTCTATTCTCTTTTATAACTTTCCAAATCTCCTGGGAGCTGAAAGAAAACCCTGAAGCAGGAACTACACCACGTCTATCACCAGCAAGTCCCCCAGGTGAAATGGAATGGAAAAACCTCTGCCTCAACTCAGCAACCTATTTAGAAGTTCGCATGAATCAAAGGAATCGGTCTTAAGTTTACTTTGATGCTTAAAAAGAGACGTTTTTTTAGATATAAGAATAATACCTCTTGCTTAAACACTTTTTCTTTATCTTCATAGCTGGATAAGGCAACCACCTCTACCTACAAGTACATATCGAACAAGACAGAGTGGTATATTCATGAAAATTTTGGTAATAACACAACATTAACTAGATAGTCTATGTGGGAAGACTATCTACTTACATTGAAGAATTCACTTAGAGGTGTATTCTTGTGTGCTTCAGGCTTGCGAACTAAATCCCATATCTGCAGTATAATCGGTGCTCACATGAAAGAGGACGAAACAGTAAAGAAAAGGAAACTGAGAGAAAGTGTGTGTGGGCGTGTTACCTTCTGAATATCTTCTCTTAGAACACGTTCAAGAAGGTCCATTGGAGTCTAAGAAAAATAGCATATGTTAATCAAAGAAGTATGACTTGACCATAAAGAATAATATTCAATTGCAAAATCTAAACCTTTGTTTTATCACGTATGACAAAAAGAAGAGTTGTTTTCCGAGGGCTAAACAATCGCAGCATGACCTACAAAAGCAGTAAAGACCATGTTATCGAAGCCATTGTTTGAAAATAAAGTTCCAAATGTAAGTACATCATGATACCTGGAAAACTGTCTTCAGTAATGGTTTGTTGGCAGCCTGTTCCCTTCCGATGTCATGGCACCACCTACGGAGTTCATTATTTCATTAATAATCTAACAAAAATGTTATATATAGCCCAAACCTTGTACGTTGTTTTGGTAGATCCTTACTAAGTTCACTCAAATCTAAATTTTAACACAGTACTTAAGAGTTAAGATTCAGAAAGGATATCAAACGTACAAGTACCAAGTGGGGTGATCAATCTGAAATTATATCTATCTTCTAATAACAATTGACCGTAAACTTTCTGCTTCCATGTAATATATATATACCTCACTCATCAGCAGCAGTTATCAGAAGAAGAGCCAAAAAAAAAAAATGGAGACTCACATGTTAATCAGTACAATATCAGCAACAGCGAGAGCAAAGAGGGCACTTTGTTTCTCAAATGTGGTGTCATCCTGAAAATTACAGTAACCATTGACAAGAATCATAGGAAACACACAAGAAGATAGACAAACTATACAAGTATCTGCACGATATACGTCTCCATATATACTTAGCAAGTGAAACCTTAAAACAATCTTACCTCGCCTCTTTCTCTACCATCAGTACCCTCCAAATCCATGACAAGTGTAAAAGGCTCGATTCCAACACACTTAGCCATCCAAATACCTTTGGTTGTTTGACTCCTGTGAAAGAAAAACGAAGAAGTCAAAGAAATTTCAAAACTCTAAGAACATGGCACTGCCACCCAAAAAAGACAAACCTTCCGGCAAAAGCATCCATTTCCCTAAAACTGGTTTTGAAAAGATGATTCAAGAGTGTACTCTTCCCTGTTTATCACCCAAATCAATAAGCAAATCAAAGACAAAACTTCAAAGACGGTATCTTTAACTGGAGTTAGCTAGGAAAGGAAGAAAACAAAAAGTCGTTACCGCTGCTTTGAGGACCCATGATAGCAACAACAGCGTAAGAGAGTCCAGAATCAGAGAGCTTCGTCTTCTTCACGAAAGTATCCAAACCCTCCACGTTGAATTCACCGTTTCCATCGATTAGCTGAGTCGGGAAACAATCCTCCTCCTCGCTTTGCCCCATCCTTATGATCTACAACCCTAGAGAATGCCATAAAAAATTCGAAAACAAAATCATCATGGTTGCTTAGATGATGATGTTGCATGCATAAGCAGAGTTTAAACTAGTAACGAGTTTTGGTTTTCTTACACAACTGTTGCAGGCTGAAGATTAAGAGAGCAGAAGACGATGGAAGAGCCTAGATTGCAGCAAGGAATATACGAAGCCTTGTTTCTCGAGTTTCTGTCTCTTTCCTTTTTTTTTCCTTAATTTCGAATAAATTGATTTTTACTCTTTTTGAAGATTTTATTTGGCTTCCGCCTAGAAGATATGTTTCCGATTTTTTTTTTTTTTTTAATAAAAAACAGATATGAATGTTTCATAATTTTTAACCGAACAGTGTTAAAAAAAAAAGAAAAAAATTAACCGAACCAATCTTATCCAAACTGAGATTTATACCGAAACTAAACCGTTTCTTACCAGTATTCGAATTTAACTAAATCGAATTATCCCGTTTAAACCGAATACAAAACCCCTCACTTTTTTTTTTTTTTTCTGGTTAATATAAAATGGGATAAAATTTGGGCACAAGTAGCCGCAGGGTTTTATTCATCTCTCCCATCTCCGACTCTTCTTTAAGCCGACGCCTTGTTACGGTTGGTATCTCTTTCACAGATCAATTGCCAAGTCAATTTGTGTTTTTTTTTCTAGGATTTCGAAAAAAGGGTATGTTTCGGTGGTGCTTATCTTCTCTTTTGGTCAAAAAAAAATGCAGTTGTTTCTCTTTGGTATCACTTTGGGGAAAGCTTTGAGCCACCATTGTAAAAAATAAAAACTCAATTTTAGTGAACTTTGTCTTAGTCTAAGCTTCTATTTAAACTTGTTGATTTATTCAATGTTTTGCATTATTAGGTTCCCTAATCTACTTTCACTTGCACCGTTTGTTTCTCTGCTCCGACTGTTTCTCTTTGACGAAAAAAACGATAAATCTCGTTTGTTCCCTTTCGATCGATGATGCCCATTATTATTTGTTTTTCTGTAAAAAAAGTTACGATCTTGATTCATTGTTAGAATCATATTTATCCACTTCTTTGCTTGTGCTTACAACACTTTTGTTTGAGATCACTGATTGGTGGCTAATAAAAGGTGCAATCTTTTCTAGTTAGAAGCTTTGATGGGTGATAGAATCTCTTAAAAACTCCTCCATTGTAGTTAGATGCATCAGTCAACGTTTACTTGAGTCCACTGTCAGCATCTAACTCTAGCTCTCTGTTTTTCAGCATTGAAAGAGGTGCGGTGCTTCTTATATTTCCAAATAAGCAGGTTTGTAGTACCTAAACTTTTCTTGAGTGTACCTTGTTTTTCACCATCTAACTATTCTTACTCTACCTTCTATTTAAACTTCTTGATTATGCAATCTTTTGGTGTCTCCGTTACCTTTTTATTTATAGTTCCTCCATGGATTATTTCAGATAATTGACAGCTGAACTGCAAGTTAAATAATAGTGATGGGACTCAGTCACGAAGATCTAGAGTACGTTTCTTTGTTGATTTTTGTTGGAAAGATACGAATCTGCTTTCTTCGTTTATGCTATTAAATTGTATGCTCATACATTTTATTCCAACGTGACTCTTTGTATCGAAACAGCTTGACCAACGATGACCATTTCGTCGACAAGCAAAAGCTTTCAGCTCCTATCAAGTCAACAGCTGATAAGTTCCAGCTCGTTCCCGAGTTTTTGAAGGTACACATGACACAGCAACTATTCCTTTATGGTTTATACGACCTGCTGTGTCTGCATTCCTAAAGAGTTTTGGCTTTTTTTTCCTAGGTGAGAGGACTTGTGAAGCAACACTTGGATTCATTCAATTACTTCATCAATGTCGGGATCAAAAAGATTGTTCGTGCAAATTCTCGTATTACATCCACTCTAGACCCATCGATTTATCTAAGGTCTCACCTTCTTATCGTCTTTCTAATCTCAGTCTTATCTGTGTTATCTTCTTTCATGGAAAGAAAAAGCAGAATACTTTATGGCTTTTCAGTCCTTCTCTAACTCTATCCCACAAGATTGTGCGTTAAAAAACTGAACTTTTTGGAGATATTTTTGGTGCAGGTTTAAGGATGTCAGAGTTGGTGAACCCTGTATTTTAAGCATTAGTATGGCGGAGAAACTCAATCCACACATGTGCCGATTAGCTGATATGACGTAATGACTTCTTCTATTTGCTATTTGAGAATATGCTACATTCTTGACTGTTTTAAATGCATTGTAACATCTTCTTTTACATTTCAGATATGCTGCTCCAATCTTTGTCGACATAGAATATGTTCATGGAAGTCATGGACAGACGACAATAAGTGCAAAGGTAACAAATGAAAAATAAATGTATCTATACTACATTATGCTGCTTGTCAACAACAACTCAGGCTGAAAATTTCAGGATAACGTCACTATCGGAAGGATGCCTATTATGTTGCGGAGCTGCCGCTGTGTATTACATGGAAAAGATGAAGAGGAACTTGCAAGATTGGGTTTGTATTTCACCTTTATTTCAAGCCTTGCTTATTTTTGTTACATCACATTTATTGTATTCCGTTTTGGATTCCAGGTGAGTGCCCACTTGATCCTGGAGGATATTTTGTCATCAAAGGAACCGAGAAGGTAACATTACTTCATGCTTTGTATACATAATCTTCTTACAACTATCTTATGGAGTCTATATGTTGGCTACTTGTCTGCACTTTGACTTTTGGATATCTGTTGTGTTTTATATCTCCCTTTAGTTCATACTAGATTGTGTGTTTATTTGGCCATTCAGCACTGTTCTTGTTCTAATTGGTAGTTGACGTTCATTTTTTATGTGAATGAAATCATCCCATATTTCCTTGGAATCCTTTCTTTTTCTTGCCTGACCTGAAGCCTCTATTGATTGTGTTGGTGTTTGCTATTCATTTCAGGTCTTGTTGATACAAGAACAACTTTCGAAGAACAGAATCATTATTGATTGTGATAAAAAGGGGAAGTAAGTGATCTCTTTATTAATTCAGTCCTTGTTGTATTGATTTGCAAGCATCATTCCTCATTATTAACTGTCAAGCCAAAATAAATTTATCATAGTTTACGAACCCAAGTTTCATTGTTTGCTGATTCTCTCTTTTACTGCTTGTTCTCAGCATAAATGCATCTGTCACAAGCAGCACTGAAATGACGAAAAGCAAAACAGTTATTCAGATGGATAAGGAGAAGATATATTTATTTCTACATCAATTTGTAAAAAAGGTGAAGATACATCATCACGTCCTTCTCTGTAATTGTAGATCTTCCAGGAATGGACTATTTTCTGAGCGTGTATTTTGTCATAGATTCCAATTATAATCGTCCTCAAAGCTATGGGAATGGAGAGTGACCAAGAGATCGTACAAATGGTTGGAAGGGATCCCCGTTTTAGCGCATCACTACTACCCTCGATGGAGGCAAGTATTATGGCCACCTGCTTTTTTCGTCTATGTCACTTTATTCAACCTGTGGTTCTGATGAACCTTGATCTGTGAACTGTCATATTTATCCATCGAAAGGCTTATCTAATTTCAGGAGTGTATTAGTGAAGGCGTGACTACACGACAAGAAGCACTGGACTATCTCGAGGCAAAGGTGCAGTATTTTATTCCTCTTAGAGAATTGTTAAAAAAAATTCCTGTTGAATGATTCACATATTGTCCACTTAAAAGTTACCTAGAAAACAGAATAGATTTACTGCCCTGTTAAAAAGAGCTCTTTCTAGTGTTTTAAAAGGGCCATAGCTCGTTCTATCATTATTGAAAAGATATATACAGACTTTCTGTGTTTATAGTTAGTTGCATCCATTTCATTTTGTGATGTAACGAGAGAAATAACACCCACTGAAGAAAAGAATAGACTATCCTTTACTGATTTTTGTCAATTTGCGGCAAGATTGACTGACATATTCTTTTATTTATTAATTTCTGTAGGTGAAGAAATCATCGTATGGACCTCCTGAAAAGGTTTTTATTCTTTACTCCGCTATTAAACTCCTGGTTCAACTTCAGACAGATGGATAAATATACCTTTAGTCCTATAAAATTTTAATATGAAAGCTTTCTTGCTTAGTAAAAATTTTCAAATTGTATATTTACATGATCTGCTAGGATGGCAAAGCTCTATACATTCTCAGAGCTTTATTCCTTGCACACGTACCTGTAAGTATCTCAACTTCTTCTGGTTCTTAATATTTTAGTATTTGCTTACTGATTGCTATAATCCCCTTAAGGTGCGTGACAACAATTATCGCCAAAAATGTTTCTATGTTGGGGTGATGTTGAGGCGAATGATTGAAGCAATGTTAAACAAAGATGCCATGGATGACAAGGTAATACCATAACCCTTATATCTGGAAAAGTTCTTTTCTCTACATGTGGAATATATTTGAATTCTGGTTATTTACTTTTAGGATAACAGCTATATGACATGTTAGATTACCTAAAGACGACAAATTTAAAATAGGGATGGACATACTGAAATAGCTTACAAAATGTCACTAATTTTTTAGACTAACGTGATCATGATGGCTGACTTGTTAGTCTATCATCTGAGAATAAACTAAGGATGATCTGGAGACAAGTCTTATAATAACCCGACAATTTATAGAGCTTGTATCTATGTTCTCAAATGTGTCTTCATGTAGGATTATGTTGGTAACAAGCGGTTGGAGTTATCTGGGCAACTAATATCTCTTCTCTTTGAGGTATCACTGAAACTTGTCACCGTACGCAGTATTTTCTTGTATGTACTCTAGTCCTTACCCATGGTTTTCCTCCTTAATCCTGCTACAGGATTTGTTCAAAACAATGACCACTGAGGCCATTAAGAAAGTAGATGGTATCCTTCAAAAACCTACCCGGGCAAGCCGTTTTGATTTTTCACAAGTAAGTTTAGAAATATACTGCCTTGCTAGTTCAGGTCTTACTTTACCTATGAACCGGTCTTCTTGCATAGTTCCGAAGTAAGTAAAACGTATTGCTTTTTTCAGTAGGCTCATAATGTGTTGTTATCAGCTAGGTGTTAATGATATTATGTCGATTGGCAATTTCTTTGTCAACTTACTTCTCCCTTATGTATTTCGCTACTACTTGAATTGCTACAGTTAGGATATTTACCGTTCTGTGTAGCTTTTGACCTAGGAAAAACATGGATAGAATCGATTTTACTTTAATGAAACGAACTGATCGTACGACTTCAATTTTCTTTTGTGATGTGCTTGTAGTGTCTTACTGGAGAGAAGAATCATAATATTTCTTTTGGACTGGAAAGAACCCTTTCAACGGGAAACTTCGATATTAAAAGGTTCAGAATGCATAGGAAAGGCATGACACAGGTCAGTCTTATTTTCTTTATACACATCTGTGTGCATGTCTCTAGCCTCATTCAGGCGACAGTGTTCTTAAAGAAATATTTTGATATAGGTTTTAACAAGGTTATCTTTTATTGGGAGCATGGGGTTTATTACGAAAATTTCGCCACAGTTCGAAAAGTCTAGAAAAGTTAGTGGGCCTAGATCTTTGCAACCCAGCCAGGTAATGATGCTATCTTTATAAGCCTATGAGAATTACTGCTTCTCTTTGAACTTTCATTTAGTTTGATCTTTTGCATTGTGATTTGCTTTATAAGTGGGGCATGCTCTGCCCATGTGATACCCCAGAAGGCGAAGCTTGTGGTCTTGTCAAGAACTTGGCGTTAATGACTCATGTTACAACGGATATAGAGGAAGGCCCATTGGTTGCTATGGTATGTGGTTGTTATTTTATTAACTTAAAGTCCATTTACTCACATTAATCGCCTTTGCTATGGCTTTGAGAAGGATACCTTCGTAATCACTATACCCTTCTCATTATCTTTGGCTAGTCATCTGGTTTTGAATCCTTATGTTTTTAATGGATTTTCTGGAAACAGTGCTACAAATTGGGTGTCACAGATTTGGAAGTACTATCAGCAGAGGAGCTGCATACTCCAGACTCATTTTTGGTCATATTTAATGGGCTAATAATTGGCAAACATAGAAGGCCACAGGTACCTTTTTTACAAATACACGGATCTGCACGGAGCATTTTACACATCTTTGCACCTCTTCACTAGCTTCTATTGTTTCAGTACTTCGCCAATTCTCTTAGAAGGCTGCGTAGAGCTGGGAAAATTGGGGAGTTCGTCAGTGTGTTCATAAACGAAAAGCAGGTACCTCCTCCAGTTTTCATTTTTTTTTAATTTTTTGGTAATCCAAGTATTTCAAATGCACGTTGTAGCTTGTGTCCGTTCGTCCATTATTTGGTAATCGAGGGCTGTTTTCGTGTGTATTGTTAAGATTTCTGAATTAAAATAGACTCAGGAAGCTACATTAATATATTTGTTGAGTGATTTTCAGAGTAGAAATACAGTTGACGAGTGATGATCTCATTTAGAATACTACAAACTCGTAGATTTAGGGAATAATAATAAGTAAACGATTATTCCCTAAATCTCTGCCAAGTTTTCCTTTTGAATACACAAATGTTAACTTGGACTGACTCCGAAGAATTTTTTTTTAATCAGCATTGTGTTTACGTTGCTTCTGATGGTGGGCGGGTGTGTCGTCCACTTGTTATAGTCGATAATGGAGTATCAAGAGTTAAACAATACCACATGAAGGAATTACAGGTACATATGTTTTACTCTCCCAGATTCATGCATACTTGTCTTAGTGGTATAAGTTAAAGACATCGGTTGACTAATTTGTATTTCCTTGAAGGATGGTGTTCGCACTTTTGATGACTTTATTCGTGAAGGTTTGATCGAGTATCTTGATGTCAATGAGGAAAACAATGCATTGGTTCGTGCCAGTCTTCGTTTTTTCTAGATGTATTATATTCTATTGCACCATATGCAGTCGAAAATCATCACTGTTTCTTTCCTTGTTTTTAGATTGCTTTATACGAAGGTAGGCCCAAGGAAATGAAAGGCACAACCCACATTGAGATTGAACCATTCACCATCTTAGGTGTTGTTGCTGGTCTTATCCCCTACCCTCACCATAATCAGTCACCTAGAAATACGTATCAGGTTTGTGTGCCTCTGACATAAGATGCTGCAGTTTCTGTTGGTTTGCATCGCGCTAATAGCCCTGTTACATTGCGTGCAGTGTGCTATGGGAAAACAAGCTATGGGAAATATTGCTTACAACCAGGCATGTCCATTTATATTCTCCATATCATTCTTTGAGGCAAAGCTTACTACTTCCCAATTTTGAGGACTTGATTAGATTAATTGTTGCCTGTTGTTCTGTCTAATGTTTTGCTTAATTAAGTTGGTTATGTAATGTCCAATTACTTCAAAGCCTCTGTCTTCTCCCTTGCATCATGTTCTATTATATCTTGCTTTCTCTCAGCCACTGACTTTGCCTTATACAATCTGTGTATATAGTTAAATCGGATGGACTCATTGCTTTACCTATTGGTGTATCCTCAACGACCTCTGTTGACAACAAGGACCATCGAATTGGTAAGTTTCTTTGGTCTAATAGGAATGGATTTATAATTTGGTACTAATAAAAAATTTGCTTGTTAACAGGTTGGATACGATAAACTTGGAGCAGGTCAAAATGCAACAGTTGCTGTTATGAGTAATACTGGATACGACATTGAGGATGCAATAGTGATGAACAAAGCTTCCTTGGATCGAGGTTTTGGCCGCTGCATTGTTATGAAAAAGTATGTTGGATTTCTCTTTGAGGAAAAATTCGGTTCCTCTGGGATATCGCCTCTTACACTAACTATTATTGCTTCTCACCTTTGTGAAACAGACTTGTTGCTGCTTGCCAGAAGTATGGTAACGATGCAGTAGACAGAATACTCAGGCCACAAAGAACAGGTCCAGACGCGGAAAAGATGCAGGTACAGACATCCTAGAGACTATTGTCAAGTCAAATTCAAAGATTTTGCTTTTAGAATTAGTTTCGTTGCAAATGCTTATTCTTAGTGGATATTTTAGATTATGTGGAAATAGTCCTAGGTAATCCATTGAGCACATAATACATATTCCCATTTCTGATTGGAGGGAGCAGCACTATATTAGTGTTGCTTTTTTAAATTGTTCCCTTTTTTTCTTTCTCAAAATAGAGACTTCATTAGGAAAAATTTTGACTGCATAGAAGTTATATGACATTACTGGCGTAAACTGTACACTATGGTCTTATAACATTCCTATTCCGTGCTTTCCCTCTGCTGAAACATGGTGGATACGTTTTCATGGTGACTGCTGTTTTTTCTTTTAGATACTGGATGATGATGGAATAGCATCTCCAGGGGAAATTATTAGACCGAATGATGTCTATATAAATAAGCAAGTCCCTGTGGACACAAGAAATAACATTACATCTCAGCAATCGGATAGGTATTCCACTAACTTTTCCCCACATCATGATTGTTTCTTATAACTCTAAAGGCAAACTGACAATATGTTGTGCACTTTTCAGTCAATATCGTCCGGCCAGAGAGTATTTTAAAGGTCCTGAAGGGGAAACGCAAGTGGTCGATAGAGTTGCTCTTTGTTCTGACAAGAACGGCAATTTATGCATAAAATATATCATCCGGCATACTCGTCGGCCAGAGGTGAGGAATTTTATGTTAAGTAGGCGTCATGTTCTACAGTGTTAATCGAGTCTTGGTGTTCTCTTGTTTAGCTTGGAGACAAGTTCAGCAGTAGGCATGGGCAGAAAGGTGTATGTGGTACAATCGTTCAGCAGGAAGATTTTCCATTTTCTGAGCGTGGAATTTGCCCTGATTTGATCATGAATCCTCATGGGTTTCCAAGGTGAAAAAATATTCTTCGTAGTCCCAACTATCAAGTAGTTTTCATGGTACCAAACAAGTAAAATGGTTCTATTAGTTAGTAGGACAAATTCGTTTTCTGTGTTGGTACCCAACTTGGAACGTTTATGTTAATCCCTTTAATTCAAAAAGTTTGAAATGTCATTTGAAGTTTTAGATTACTTGAGATCTGTATTATAACTGGGGCGTTTATGAAAACGTTGTTCTTGTCACAGTCGTATGACAGTAGGTAAGATGATAGAGCTACTTGGAAGTAAGGCTGGGGTGTCTTCAGGTAGATTTCATTATGGTAGTGCTTTTGGAGAACGAAGTGGTCACGCTGACAAGGTTGAGGCAATAAGGTACAGTTTCTTATATATGAGGCTTCTTCTTGTCTGTTGAAATTTTTTGTTTTGGCATTTAATGTCGTCTTATGTTCCATCATTTCAGTAAGACCCTTGTGAAGCATGGCTTTTCCTACAGTGGGAAGGACTTGTTATACTCAGGTACCGCTTTATGATTCTTCACAACATTTCAGAATGTGCAAACCCATTCTAGTGTCGGTTATTATATTCTTTGAATTAAAAAAGTAGTTTAGATTCACTGAAATTGAACAAAGACAAATGAGATCCAAACTTCTTACTACAAAGCCATATAGGGTATTTTTTTCTTTGTACATCATACCTGACGATCTTGAGAGTCTCGCAGGTCTCAGTGGTGAGCCATTACAGACATACGTCTTCATGGGGCCAATATATTATCAGAAACTGAAACATATGGTGAGGTTCCTCTAAACTATTTAAACATAAGAGTGTTTGATTTGTCGGAAAAATAACATTATATCTGCTTTTGTGTACTTATGTTTTGAATAGGTCCTGGACAAAATGCATGCACGAGGGAGTGGACCCCGTGTGATGATGACAAGACAGCCAACTGAAGGGAAATCCAAAAATGGAGGTAAGTTGATGTGTGACTATGGTTAGATAGATTATGATACTTTACACTAAGAGTTTTGGTGATTTTCCATTTAATAATTAGTTTTGAAGTTTTCCTGTTTGGTATGTTCACTCTGGATTTAACCAATGAGTTGTTGTTTTCTCAATCGTTGCTGTCACAGGTTTACGAGTGGGAGAGATGGAACGAGATTGCCTTATTGCTTATGGAGCGAGCATGTTGATCTATGAGCGGCTCATGCTTTCTAGTGATCCTTTTGAAGTTCAGGTAAATATTATTATAACATTGTATGAAAAATAAATATGTGTGATACACTACTAACAAACATTTTTAAATGCAGGTTTGTAGAGCTTGCGGTTTATTGGGATATTACGATTACAAGCTGAAGAAAGCAGTTTGTTCAACATGTAAGAATGGTGATAGCATTGCTACTATGAAACTCCCTTACGCATGCAAGCTCCTCTTCCAGGTAAAAACACTGTTTTTTCTTTTGTTTTGCCTTTTTGATATCTGGTTTTGCCTGTCAAACTGAAACTTTCTACTTAGCCCACATACGTAAATGATGAGATAATTTTGAACTTGGATCAAAGTGCAATTTCTAACTGAAATTAGTAAAGAAGCTGTGGTGTTTCCAGTTTTACTGGTGTGTGGTATTTGATGAGTCTATCTCCACTCACTCAAAGCTATACTCTTTCCAGTTTTCTTCTGGCTTGTTTCGGTTGTCTGAACTCTTTTTCTCTCTGCTTTATACATGGTTACAGGAACTCCAGTCGATGAATGTTGTTCCCCGTCTGAAACTCGTGGAGTCTTGAAGAAGATTTTACTTTTATAATAGTATCGATGGCTTTTGATATTCTAATGTCCACCTCTGAGGTTGGACCATATTAATTTAAACATTCAGCAATTTTGTTCTCCTTTTTGGATGTCAGGATGTTTTGTTGTCACTGTTTCTTAAACTTTGAAATAAATAAATCACAGGACAATCTCCTTTGTTACTCTATAAACATTGTCTTCATCAAGACAAAGAAAACCTTAAAAGAATTATACAGGTGTAACTTGTAATGGTAGAGCATCGATGGCTTTTGATATCCGAATATCCAAGTCCTCTCGAGGTTGGATCATATTAGCAACCGTATTGGTGCTTTTATGAAAGAGTCTACTCTCCACTATATTTCAGAAACTATGAAACCATGTGTCTTCTCTTAGTTCACATAATTTTATTTTATATTCTAAAATTAATTGCTTAAATCAAATTATTAATAAAATTTTGGAAGAGCCTCAGTTTTAATAAACTGACCATGCTCTAAGAAACCAAGAAACAGATGTTTTGTTCTCTATGTTTCCGAAAATATAGTCTTCGTCAAAGATAACACAACCTTAGAGAATATTTTCATAAAAGATTACATAACCTTAGAGAATATTAACGCAAGGAAAAAGGATTTTAGTGCACAAAATATATAGAAGCGATCACACGCATAGTAAGTTGTGATATATCTAATTACAAATAAGATTCAAACCTCTTCAAATACAAGTATCTTTAGATTTCCACAGGGTTGGAAGCATCTTGATATACAATGCAAAGCGAAGTAAAACGACAAGAAGAAAACACATAAAGAGTCTCGATGTTTCTTGCTACTGTGACTAACCAAGAGAGAGAGGTCTCTTAAGCACAACATGATGAACTCACTGCAGTAGCTGCTGGCCCACTGGGGAGAACCATTCCTGCTGGGTTTTCTGTTGGCTGTACACGTGGTAGCCTTTTTGCTGTAAGCAAGGAAAAAAAAAGTGGGAAGGAAATGAGTCAAAAGCAAGATACTCGTTTTGAAATTGGTTGCTTGAATGTAAGAAAGACTCACCGATTTCATAGAATATGTCTTTGACATTTGTTGCAGTCTTGGCTGAGGTTTCCATGAAGAAAAGGCTGTTCTCTAGAGCATATGTCTCTGCCTCCTGCAAGTGAGAGACGAATAATATAACCATCATGAACTACTTAACAACACAATTCAGAAATGCAAAAGCTGATTCCATCACTCGAATCTCTGTCCCAAAGTGTGTGTTAGCACTTTTCCATCTACTTTGAGTTCCAGGAGAGGAAGATTAGGTTTACCTCTGCAGACACTTTCCTTGCATCTAATAAATCAGCTTTGTTTCCAGCAAGAGCCATCACCATATTAGGATTGCCTGAATATATAGTCAAATCCCCATTATAGCAAAGACGCTTCACTAGCAATATATGAATGTAGACCGGTTTTTCTAACCTTGAGCCTGCAGTTCCTGAACCCATTTCTTCGCCCTCTCAAATGAGCCCTGTGACAGACAATAGAAAGAAAAAGAGTTAAAGTAGGCCCAAAAATCACACAGCTGATCAGTGCAAGGGATAGAGAATAATAGGTACTTGATTAGTAATGTCAAAGACAATAATGGCAGCAGCAGCACCCCTGTAGTACATAGGAGCCAAGCTATGGTAACGTTCCTGGCCAGCTGTATCCCAAATCTCAAACTTGACAGTTGCATCATTCACAGCCAATGTTTGAGAGAAGAAGGCTGCACCTATCGTTGATTCCTGTTCACAACAAGTATCAAAACCTCCTCAAGAAAAAAAAGACTAATGGCGAGAATCTACACAAACCTGGAATTCAACAAACTGATCTTTGACGAACCGAAGCACAAGACTTGATTTTCCAGCTCCAACATCCCCAAGCAGTACCTGAAGAACTTAACCAAGTTTAACCACCAAAACAAAAATAAAGGAATGATACAGAAACTGTCTTCTGCTAACATAGTTAAAATGATAAAATTGTCCACAATCAAACTACTAAGATCATTCCACGCAATCAATCAAAGTAGAGAATCTAGAGATACAAACAAAGTAGCTAAACGCAATCTGCCATTGATAAAACAAAGCTACCAGATCGGATAGTCCATGAAAAGATACACAAACATGCAATCTATGCGATCGGAAGAATATAATCGGAAATCAACGATCCAATCAAAATTCTCCCCAAAGATCAGTCCAATTCACGATCCGAGGATAAAAAAAGAATCTATAGCTAATAAAAGAATCAGAATACTAACCAATTTGGCGTTGATGTTCTTGTTTCCAGCGGTGGCCATGATTTTTGATCTGAAGCTCGGGGAATCCTCTGATCAACGAGATCGCAGTTGAGATAAACGCGTTGACAATCGAATGACGGAGAAGAGAGAAAGCTAACAAGCTTCCACAACACACAACCGATAGATAGAGAGAGAGAGAGAGAGGTAAAAGGAACAAATACTATACGGCTCGTGAATACGACGACACAACAAGTATGGAAATTACGAAAGGATCCGTATGTTTATCTTTAATTCCAAACAACACCCTTAACAAATAGGGGGTACTGGGTTGCCCCTTTCCTCCCTCGGAGAGAGAATGTGAATGCCCCGGTAGCCAGTGCGAATTGAATTCAGGTAGCTTTCCGTATTGAGACCGAAGCTCCCTCAAGTAATCACTACTGGGCCAGTCCGCACTGGTTAACACCCTTAACAAATAGAGGTTAACAGAGAAGTACTAAACTAAACTATTGATTTTTTAATTACATATTTGTAGTTTCGTATTGTGATTTGTGACAAGAAATGGAAACCGCCTATTTTTACGTGTTTTTGATACCTAAGTAGAAGATATACATTTCAAAAAGTCAAAAATGTATTTTGACAAAATGGGGTTGTACAACATTAGCCACAAAAGTCTTTTATACATATTATTTGTCTATTTACTTCTAAAAGCCAAAATTAGAATAAAAACTATCTTTTATAAAAACAGATGGTTTGTTTAAACACACAACTTTAATAATATTATCTTAGGAAAAGTATAGAAATATACGGGGACAACAATGATTTACAGCATAGAAGGAAAAGAAAAATCTACGATGAATGGTGCTGCCGGTCCCCTTGGATAAAAATCAACGTGCCATTCACCGTAGATTTTTCTTTTCCTCCCCCGCCAATCTGTGTTTATCTTAGCCACATTCACTATCTTTAGCAACCGCCGTCACAGCCTCTTTGTGCTTGCAGCTTTGGTTCTCTTTGGCGACAGTCCTAAACGGAAGATGTGCGAGCCTCCCTTCTCTGGAATGTAGACTAGGCCTTGACAGTTTGAAAAGCCCGATGTCTTTGTCTCTCAGCTTCCTCTGATCGTCAGCGTCAGATCTGAGCCTACAAGACTTGCTGATTTGCTCGGGAGGATCACTGCCTCCTCTCTAATCATCTCCGACTTGCTTCTTGACGGATCTTGAATCACGAATTTTCAAGGTTTGTAGAGCTTCTCCTCAAGTTTTTTTTCCTCTGAGAGCGGCAGAGTAATGGTACTCTGTTGAGGGCCTCTTCCTCTAGCATCAAGGTTTATCTTTTATGGTATCTCCTCTGTTTTGACTTGTTCACTCTGTTTTGACTTGTTCACTCTTCCTCTAGCATCAAGGTTTATCTTTTATGGTATCTCCTCTGTTTTGACTTGTTCACTCTCCTATGCCACAAATGGTTTCATATTTTTGGGTTTCAACTAGTTAAATGCCCCTATTTAATCCACTTATGCATTTTAAAAAATTCAACTACCTTTTACAATGGTTTCAACCGTTGAACAAAAGATTCGAACTACTCCATTGTATGTAGTCTTATCAGGACATGTATTTGAATATCTTCAAGCAACCCAACAAATGATTTAAAACCGTCCACCACTGATGACACTCTTAAATGATTCACATTTTCTACATCATCAAAATAATAATTAACAGTGAAAACAGACTGAGTTTAAATTTAATTAACTATTAACATAATAAACTTTTAACTTATACATGGACCAATGACATGCGGACCATCGCATTCGCATATGATCTTCATAATCTTCTTGATTAGAATCTGAAACTCATTTGCTCAAAAACTATATGTTTTTGCCATTTTCTAGAATGCAATGCGTAAAATACTTGTTTAATCACCATACCTCTTATACAAATTAGTCCATATGTACCTAGCACACATTCTATGTTCACAATAAGGAAGAACATGTTATTTTGTCTGTGTTTTCTTCGTCATCTTCCCTAACGTTGAATTTGTCATCTTTCGCATCACCCTTGCTATACAAATTATCACGTAACAATGAAAACAATATAAATCTTTTTTTTTTAATTCTAAATAATCAAAATTCCGATGAATTAGATAAAAATTGGATTTAGCTCATTCTCAATTAGATTTTTTGGCTATCCCTCATTCCTAACTAGATAAAAATAAAAATATGTGCGTTTTGAATTTTTTTTTCTTCAACTTCTGTAGAAAATTACAGTGTTTTCTATGTTTAACCTAATGTGGAGAAAGAAGAAAACGACTAGTGAGACAAAAAAAACTAGAAGAACATGTTTTTAAATAAAACATTTTTGTCATAGTTATTTTAATGAACGTTTTTAACGTAAGAGCTTTTTATATATTTTTCACAAAGTCAAGGTTTTAAAACCCACCAAAAAGGTTAGCGTTATGCTTTAGGTAAAGGCCGTGGTTTACCTATTTTCTGCGAAAGATAGTATAAATTTTATAAATTAATACTTGATAAAATATTATATATAATAAATTAATAAAAAAATCTGCTTTCAAATTGTATAGATTCTAATTTTGTTCTCAATCAATATTTTGGTGTTATTGTATTGAATTGCATCTTAAAATTCATTTATTTTGTGATATATATTTTATACATTAAATACATCAAATAATAATATTTATTTTAAATCTAAAACATTTAATCAATACATAATACCATGAACTGATATAGTCCTTTTCTTACAAACATATTTTAAAAATAGGAATTTAGTAGAAAAAGTTATTTTAAATTAAAAAACTGCATGGTTGTCCCTTTGGTATAAATTTTTTTTGTCCATTTTTCTCTTTTTATCCTTTTTATTTTTAAAATTTAATGAAATAAGAAAAAAAATGCTAAAACAGAACAAAAATTCAGCATGCTTATCCCTTTCGTATAAAAACTTTTTTGTCTATTTTTTCTCTCTTTTACCTTTTCCAATTCCAAAAGTTAATGAAATAAATAGTTTTATGAATCAAAAAAATTGTAAAAAATAGAAACAATTGATAAAACATTCATATACACAAACTGATATTTTTTTGGTTGAAAAAATTAATAAATTAAATTTTAAAGTTATGTTCTACTAAAAGTAGAACTCATCTTCTACGGAAAATGGGTTAGTAGAAAGTGAATTATAGATTAAACAAGTTCGTTTACTTTTTTTTTTAGAACGAACAATCTACCTTTACTTAAAATTCTAAATAGGGAAAATGTGAATTCTACTAATTGTAAAGATAGATATTTTTCTGTTGAATGCAGCTTCTACTTTTATTATGTATTCTACAACTCTCACAATGTGAAATCTAGACATTACTGTGACGGCTACATGAGGTAGTGTCTGCTTATGAGATTTTTGTCTTCGTTCTACACAGTGTAAAAAGTGTCTTCTTCGGATAAGAAAACCTGATTTTGACGAAAATTATAAAAGTTTCAGTTGAGAAAATATTCTAAAAATATTTGTAATATACTACTTCTGTAAAACGTGCATTTGGCCGATTTTTATTTTGTCAAAAATATCAAAAAGTAGTTGTAATATTCTAACTTTCTTAAAACGTGTACGCACTTTTCCTTTTTCTATTAAACTTTTTTTTTAAACGTTTTTTTCCTTTTTATTAAACGTTTTAATAAAAAATATAAACTTTTTAATTTTAACATTTTTAAAATGTATGTAAAAAAATAAAAATAAAACTTTGTAAAACGTTTTTAATAAAAATAAAACTCTCTAAATGTTTTTAATAAAACTTTAATAAGATAAACTTTTTAAACTTTATAAAAAGTTTTTAATAAAAAACGTTAAATAAACTTTATAAAAACGTTTTACAACATTTTATTTTTATAAAAAGTTTTACGCGTCTGTAAACTTATATTAAACTTTTTAATAAAAAAACTAAAATTTTCAATTTAAACGTTTTTTCCTTTTTACTAAAATTTTAATCAAGGATTAGTTTAGAGATAATGAAAAAAATTATACTAAAATGAAAATTTAAGGATGGTATTATACCAAAATATTCCTTTTTATTAAAATTTTAATCAAGGATTAGTTTAGAGATAATGAAAAAAATTATACTAAAATGACAATTTAAGAATGGTATTAAACCAAAAGGACAATCATGCAGTTCTGTTTTGGCAAATTTCTCTTATTAATTTGGGGGAACAAAACAACAGTTGGTAGCCTGGTCGATCATATTAGTAAGAAAATGAGAGTTCAAGGACCAATTAGCAATTTATATCCCGTGGTGGCGTGGTCGCCTGAATATCACAGGCGCAAAACTAAAAACCCTAACATTGAGGTTTTAGCAAAGTGTGTGAGAGAGAGAGAGAGATTTTGAGCGACGAATCAGGTGAAGATGGATGATTCAATCGCGTAATGGTCCATAGCTTCTGGTAAATTTCAATTCTTTCGCTGAATTGCTGCTAAGAAAAGAAACCTTTTTTTTTGAATGAATCTTCCATATCTCTTGCCATGGTCTCAGGTTGCAATGATGCGTTTCAGAGCTCAGTTTAACATCGGCATTTCTCTCTCCTCCATTGCTCATCGAACCCAAGTTTCAAAATCCAAACTTTGTACTGTTAGATGTTTCCAAAGTGGTAGATTTGTCTGTGGGGGTGATCAATCTTCTTTAAGACACTGGTCTCAGTCACCCACACGCGTTTTCGGGAACCGTGTTTCGCGAGCTATGAAGAACGAAGCTCAAAAGGCTCTCTTTGATTACGTGCATCACACTAGAACTCTCAGCTTCGTTGATGCAGAGCATATAAGTAACAACTCCCCTCGGTTTATCTCCTCTTTGTTGTCCAAGATCGATACTAGGAAAGAGGATATATCTCACTCTTTGACTAAGTTTCTAAGGTACAATCCCATCAACGAGTTTGAACCCTTTTTCGAGAGCATGGGTCTGCGTCCTTCTGAGATCTCTCGTTTTCTCCAACGAGACCTTGTGCTTTTGAGTGACGACAGTGTCCTGTTTGAGAATTTCCATGTTCTTTGCAACTATGGGATTCCTCGTAGCAAGATTGGTTGTGTGTATAAAGAAGCAAGAGAGATTTTCGGATACGAGAATGGGGTTTTGCTGTCGAAACTTGAAGCTTATGAGAGATTGGGTCTTGGGAAGCCTATAGTCATTAAGCTTGTAACTTATTGCCCGTCGCTTCTGGTCGGTGGTATTGATAGTGAGTTTGTTGCTGTGGTTGGTAAGTTAAAGGATTTAGACATGGCATGTGATTGGCTTGGGCGTTATTTGTCTGATAGAAAAACATATAACTGGGGGAGTGTTCTTGAGACAATTGAGCTTCTTGAGAAGATGGGATTCAAAGAGGAGAAGCTGAGTAGTCTTTTGAAAACGTATCCTGATTTGGTTGGTGAAACTTCTGGGAAGAAAGCTTATGTGATGTTTGGTAAGCTACTTAAAGTGGGACTTGAGATGAGTGAAATCGATAAGTTAGTTAGAGACCACCCAGAGATGTTACTTGAGAAGTCTGCAAAAAGCATTTTGGCCGCTTTGAAGTACATGATGCGTATCAGAATGGAAAAGGAGTTTATCGTTAGTATTTTACAGCAACACATGAAGCTTATCTGTTCATCTTCTCTGCTAGGACCAAAGGCTGTTTGCAGTAAACTGAAGATCGGAAGAGAAGAGTTACATCAGATCATTAAGGAAGACCCTTTGAAACTGTTCAGTTTAGCTTCTAAAACAACAAAGAGAAGAATTGAACTTGATTCATTAGATTTTAGGAACGCAGAGAAGAGAGCCTTCTTGTTGAAGATAGGGTATGTAGAGAACTCCGATGAGATGGTGAGTGCTCTGAAGAGGTTCCAAGGGAGGGGAGATGAGCTACAAGAGAGATTTGATTGCCTTGTGAAAGCTGGTTTGGATTATAATGTGGTTACGGAGGTTGTTAAGAGGGCTCCTCATATACTCAGCCGGCCTAGAGATGTCATTGAGAAGAAGATCAACCTTCTAAAAGATTATTTAGGTTATCCAGTGGAATCTCTTGTTGAGTCACCTACGTATTTGTGTTATAGTATGGAGAGAATAAATCAGAGATTCTCAATGTATATTTGGCTGAGGGAAAGAGATGCAGTGGTGCCGAGGCTGACACTAGGCACTATTGTGGGTATTTCTAATACCAGGTTTTTGTCATACTTTGTTAATACCCACCCTGAAGGTCCAGCTACGTGGGAAAGTATAAAGAAATCATCTACCTGAAGAGAGGGTTAGAGAATATATGTTGATGCATCTTGAAGTATTATCGCCTTTGAGTTTGACTGAAGCGTTTGTTCATCAGTATAGTGATATAAATGCCCACAAATGGAACAAGGAAAGAACAGAGATCCTCCTTGAGTATATAGCTAATGTTGATGCACTACTAAACTCAATGAAGTGGTTCTTCGTCTGGACTGAAAAGCTCAACAAATTGTTATCAACCTATTGGCCTGTGCTCGGTTGATACCGTTTCTTCTGTGGCTACTGAGAGGAGGAAAGGCACACCTTATGATGCCTACTTGAAACGCTTTCTTTGTTGAAAGAGACCAAGTATTGATGTAGACCAAAGAAACCAGCTAATAACTATTTACTGGGACATACCTGCCACAGTTCTTGTCCAGGATGCACTATTACAGGTTATTTAGACAATTTGGTTTTGTACTCTATTATTGTCCTCCATTAGTCCATGTCTGGTAATTATGACAAAAGATCATCTCTCATCTATGTTTTATGGTATTTTTTGTTTGTTTTAGTTCAGGTATCTGAGGGTCTCTTGTATAGTCTGAAACTGAAAGTATATACCAAAATATTAAAATCAAAAGGTTGCATGTAGTTAGAATGTTTTGCGTTAGCAAGTAATTTTACTGTTGTAAGACTAACTACCCATCCCTCTTTTATTTAAACTGAACCTAAAGTATCTAAACAACACCCAAAACGGAAAACCTTTTCAACAGATATCAAACCACATATTTGTACTAAAGTTTCATGTTGAGTTCTTCAGACCATCTCTTAAAGAAGACGAAGAAGAAGGCGAGGATGAAGCTGAAAGACAGGACCGTGCAATCTTAGACTCTTTGTCTTTGCTATACGCCTTTTGGACATCATCCTTAAGCTCTCTATATCTCATTCTTTTCAGTCTTCTCTCCTGTGGAGATCCCTTCTCAATCTGTAGATCATCGTCTATGTACTCCTCCATATACTTATCTAGGACCCCTGACCCATATGGAAAGTACCTACGACCGGTCTCAACTGCATTGTGAAGCGTTTGGTTAAGTCAGCCAAGAGAAAAGAACAAAAGAAGAGCAAAGATTGTCTAACCTGTTTTCATTAGAGCTTCCATACGAGTAAGAAGTCTTCTGGTTTGCATGTGAGGAGTTTCGTTTAAATCAACCTGACTCAGGTTTCCGGTTAACCCATTTGAAGGTGGTGGAAGACCAGTGAACTCGCTTGTACCTTCTACATTTGCAATGTCCATAGCCACTTTAGCTTCTGTTGGAAAGAACAACTGAGCAAGCCCCACTGCAACAAAAAAGGTTTGTTACTTAAAACAAAAATATCATAAATGATACAGAAGAATCGCCAATTATCAGTCAAACTTACCTCTCTTTTCTAAGTATAACAGTCTCATTTGGAGATCTTCAGGCATAGAAAGAGAACACATTGGTGACTCAACAACCATAGGGTTCCTCCTTACTTCTCTTTCCAAGAGATCTATACATAACCGTGCTTTACTAGCTTCCCTCCCTTTCGCAGCTGTTTTAGTATGATAATCCTTTGGAGTTGTCAATCTTCTACATATATTAACCGCACTGCGTCCATCACAGGTGAAGCCAGACGCATTGGCACCTTTCTTGAGAAGAGATATGATGATGGACGGCTCTTTGCGCATGGCTGCGAGATGCAGAACCGTGTAGCCACGTGAGTTTCTGTGGTTAACATCACCCATATCAAGAGTAAGAATCTCGGCAACAACTTTGGGATCACTATACACCACTGAGTAATGAAGACCATTGGCTTCATCTAGAGTGATATCTGACTCGGTCAAAAGAAGCTTCACAAGCTCAACGTCATCTGAATCCAACGCCTTGAGGATTTTATCCGAAACCTTGGGACTGTTTTCTTCTTCTTCTTGTGGAGACTTGAGACGTATCTGTTTGATCTTCTCCGCTACTTCTAGAGGAACCTCCTTTTCGATACAGAACCTGTAGAGATCTGACCTCGCCACTCTCTCAGTACATTGATCAAGAAGCTGAGTCAGCTTACAGTTGAAAGCTACCAAAAGAATCGGAAGAACGTTCTCAACAAGAGACTTCTCCACAAAGTTACAAAGCCTTCGCTGCAAACAAACAACATAAAAAAGCAGAACCGTTACTATCTCTGAATCAAGAAGCCAAAGAGAAAGCATTTACAAACCTGAAAAGACGAAACAAGCTCTGGCACTTGGAGAATAGATGAAGCATACATCAACTCAACGACGAGATCAATAGCAGGTCGACAAGAATCATGAGCACAAACTGAATCAACACAAGTGGAAACCTCCAAAGGAAATGGCTTTAACCTCCCAGTGTAGATATAACTCAGGAAATAAACAAAAGCTTCATACCCAACAGCTCCATAAGGCAACACCTCTTTCAAATGGTACTTTGGTTTCTCAATTTTGGAACTTTTCTTATCTTTCTTGAACAGCTCCTGGAAGAACTTGCTTCTTGCAGATAAAATGCATCTGTGAACACCAACAGGGACACCATCCACAATGATCTCTGCATCTGTGTAATCACAATCTGGGTTACTACTAAGAAGCTGCTCAAGATTGGAGCTGAGTTTGCTTAGACTAACAACTTCGAGGTTAGAAGCTGAGCTTGGTGAGAAATGGTTAGACCCAACAGAGACATTAGAGAAATGAGACGACGTGAAGCTTAAGGATGATGATGGCTCAGTTAAAGTAGCCATTTTTTTGTTCTTTTTGCAGAAACTTTAACTCAAAAAGCTCCTAACTTTGATCCATGGAGATCAAGATTTTCAAAGTCTCAAACAGATTCAAAGGCTCTAACTTTACATTTCATATAAGGAAAACATATCAATCCCTACAAACCCAGGACGAAAAGAGGAAGAAAAAGACAACTTTGGAATTTGAGGTATGATCTATACGGACAAGACCGAAGAAAAGTTCAAAATTTTCAGACAGAACATTACTCTTAGACCTCAGAATTAGTGTACAAAAAGAAAGTCAAAAAAGAATCTTGACAACGAAGGAATAGATCTATCGAAGAATCAAAACCACGGCTTTGTGATCTTCATCACAACCTCAAGATTAAGTTTGAAGATTAATCAAAGAGAAGGCAAATGGAGGGAGGAAAGAACCAAATTGGAATCTATTTATCAAGAAAAAAGGGAAGAGAGAGAGAGAGAGAGTTGAGGAAAAGTCAAGAAGGAAAGGGATATTTAAAAGGATATATTAGAGTTTGAGAAGAAAGAGGACACAAACAGGTGAAGTGACGGTGTAAGAAAGAGACAGCTGAGGGAAACAATTTATAAAAGAAAAAGATTTAGTAATTTCAGTTAAGCTAATGATGACGTAAGCTTAGATTGAAAACATGGTCGCAAAATGCAATAAAGAAAGACTCGAATGAAAGTTGACAAAAGAGAAAACAAAGACTTGGAAAATCCGTGTATGAGGCGAGGCCAAAAGTTTTCATGGACAAGTTACTAGGAAACGTGGCTACGTTTCATCTTTTTAAGCGTTTACGGTGTAAATGGGAAACACTAAAGTAAGTAAAGTAACGAGAAAAAGACAAAAATAACACTAAATCAAGTTTTTGTTCCCAAACTAGCACTCAAAGTCAAAAGACACAAAAATAGCACTTAATGTTTTATCAAAAGTCACAAACTTAAGGTTTAGAGTTAAAGGGTGGGGTTTAGGATTTAGGGTTTAGGGTTTAGGGTTTAGGGTTTAGAGTTTAGGGTTTAGGGTTTAGATTTTAGGGTTTAGGGTTTAGAGTTTAGGGTTTAGGGTTTATGGTTTAGGGTTTAGGGTTTATGGTTTAGGGTTGAGAAATGAGGTTTTGGAGATAAGATTTCAAATTTTGAAAAATAAAAAAATTAAAATTTTCAAAGGATAAACTTAGAAATGTGCTATTTTGGTCATTTTGGTTTTTGAATGCTATTTTTGTGATATAAACTTAGAAAAGTGTTATTTTGAAGATTTGCCCTAAATTAATTAGGTAGAATGGGATATTACAACAGATAAAAAAAATGATAGGATAAAGTTAATGGAATTGGTTAAATATGGAATATATTCTTTTTCAAAACTGTAGAAGATTACTTTGTTGACAAAAAAAAAAGTAGAAGATTACTTCGGTATGTTTTCTTTGTAGTTTTAGCAAAAAAAAAAAAAAAAAAAAATTCCTTGTAGTTTTTTTGGAATAGTTGTGAAATTGATGTAATGAGAATTTTATGTCATTTAGTATCAAAAAAAAAATTTATGTCATTCAAATCAAGTTGTAAGAATATTACAAGATATAATTTAAAATTATTTTATTCCAAAAGCTAACAAATCCCACAGTCTATAAAAAAAAATCACTTGTCACTCATGAACTGAAACTAGATTATTAATTTGTAGCTAAAATATAAGTGTTATTTGCGATATACAATCACTTCTCTACTTAAAACTAATTATGCATCAAGGTGAATCTAATTTAGTCTATATTTTTCATTTTTATCATGAAATTTATAAGAAATTTTCTTACCATTTTTTGAAAAAGTTCATGAAAAGATTTTCGAAAAATATATATTAATAATTGACGTGTACGTATGAGGAGAAAACATTTTAAGCATTTTTAATTTTTAAATTATCCCCAAACTAACTAACTAACCGAATGGATGTTTGTTTTCACTTTTATGTATATAAATATTTGTTTTACATAATTATTGACATATAATTCATTTACCATATTACTAATGGTTTACTATATCATTTTCAAAACATAACAATTTTATAGTTAGCATATTATAATTTAATTTATTATTTTAAATTGTTAGTATTATCTCTTTTATTAAAACATGAACATTAATCAAACTATCATTGTCTCTTCATGGTTAAAGGTATATTTGTATTTAAGGTTTTGACCCTGCATGTTTCTTAACCAAACTATTTATATAATTTAAATCTTTGATTCTGTAACCTATAATACGTCTAATTTGTAAAACACCCATTTAGTTCAAATTATCAAACCGAAAACTGTAATACACCGTATCTATTTTGTATCCTTTTAAATTAATTAATATCTCAAATTTAATAAAAAATCATAGATGAATTTAATAATCATTACAAATTAGTTAAATATTTAAAAGATTTGTTTTAATAAAAAATATACATTTATACTTTAAATAAAATATGAAATTTTTTAAACTCAAAGGTAATCTAGAGAGAATATGAGAATATTATTCAATTTGTCAATTTGTTTGTTTTAAAATAATTCAGATATTTATTCAAAATTAATTAAGTAAGGATGATATAAATAAAAATTACATACGAAAAAGTTCATCACTTATGTGCTCACATAAAATACAAAATTATTATTACGCGTTATTAGTGTAAAAAGTTTTAGATAGTAGGTTTATATCTTGTTGTCAAGTGTTGTTTACGTTATTGGTTATAAAGTTCTTTTTTTTAATAATACTAGGGGTTGCTTCGCGCAGAATATTGTTTTATTGTTCTTAAATATGATTTCTGATGATGTGGAATATTATTTTATTGTTCTTAAATATGATTTATGATGATGTGATTATGTGTTCAGTATTTATTTGCAAAAAATATTATTTGATGTTTTATTATGTTACGTAGTAGTAGGTAATAAATTAATATATTAAGTGTTAGTCTTTGTAATAATGTGTTGTTATATATGTATAATACTATTTATTAGTGGTGAAGTGAGTTTCTGACGTAAAACATATTGAATTTCAATAACTTTGTCTTTAAGCATTTGTTGATTCTATGATTAATGGCGTCAAAATTATATTTTAATTTTTCACATTTTTGAAAATTACTATTTTTAGGTGTTTCTTGCACTCTCCTCCATCTTTTGACCTTGAGCCATCACCCTCTATGTATTTCGTTTACCTCTCCCGAGTGCAGTGCTTCTCACCATCATTGGGAAAATATTCACCTCTATGCTCTTGTTTTTCCTCATCTTCTTTTTCTGAGAGATTATTTTGCATTTGTTATAGATCAGACATATTAGTTCCATGTTGTGCGGTTGTTTCTTACAACGTTCTATGTTATTTCAGTCAATATTGGTCCTTTTTCCTTAGGTCTTGGCTAAGATTAGAAACTACATCTCGTTGGGTTGAGGTAGATTTTAGTTGTCATTGATGTTGTTTTCCTCGTTGCTGATTTGCCGTCAATAGTCTCTGCTCATCTTGGTTTTCAAGATCGGCTTTTTGGCGATCTGACTTCTATATTCTTTTTCATATTTCGAGGATGCCTCCACGGTTTGTTGATTTTATTTTGTCTCTTTTTATCTCTTTGTTCTCTCATCTCGTTACACCTTTAATCGCTGATCACGTCTCCTGTGGTTCTTCTTTTCGCCATATTTGCTACTCTAGGTTTGGATAGTGTTTTTCTCCGTGTGCGCTTTGTACGATTGGAAAGTTGTTTATGGTCTCCAGATTAAGCTTTGGTTTTTTTGGTGGTTGGCTTCTATTTTTTCCCACTCAGGTTGTTTATTTTCTTCTCGTGCATTCATTGGTGTAGGTGTGTGGAGTTAGTGTTTTGGAGCTTTGGTTTCTTCTATTCAGAGTTTGTTTTGGAGCTTTGGTTTCTTCTATTCAGAGTTTTGTGGTTCTTCGCTGGTATGAGCACTTTGTATGTGCTTGTTTAGTTTGCGAGGTGCTTCTTATCTCTTAGCTGGTTTTTGTGTTTCCGGTGCTTTAGACATGCGTCTTTTTGTTTCGTTGTGACTTTATTCTTCCCATGATTATTCTTTCTCTGACCCATTTTTTTGGTTTTTTGCTTTGGTGCTTGATCGCGATCCTTTGTGCTGGGGATTGTTTTGTCTCATATTTTATCTTTTTACTTTTTTTGACATCAGTTTGTTCTAGCCAAGACATTGGTAAGATGAGATATGTTAGTCTTTTTTGTTGATCTTTTTTTCAGCCTCAAACCTTTATTGAGTTAGTGTTGCTATAGTATTTTACTTTTTCTCTTTGACTGTGTAAGTCTTATGTTCAGATTATGTATTGCACTCTATTTTTTTTTTATTAATTTGGTCTTTTTATATTTTGAATAGTTAAATAACTATATAATTTGTAAATTAAATAATAGAAAATGTTAAAAATGATAAAATAACAAAAAATTATGTTATATTTAGTTGTGAATAATTTAAATATGTAAATTATATTTCTATTATTTTATTTATTTTTTATTCATCTTGAATTTTTAGTGAACAATAAAATATATTATCAAACTTCATACGATAATAGATACATAATAGTTAATGCGAAAAAGATTAGATAGTTCATATAATAGTTAATGCGAAAAAGATTAGATAGTTCATGAGTAGGATGTACTTGGCTATATTACAATAACTTAAAAGAAGAAGAACATAAAATGTAAAAGATACATAATCATCTGCCACTTGTTAGAAAAAGAGAAAAAACCAACTTTATATATACATAAATACTAGTACCGTCGCAATAAATATAGCCAAACCAAGAAAATAGTATTAAAGAAAGTGCGATCGTCACGAGTGATGACGGAACTGACGTATGCAAATGCGAACGGCATATGTGATGCGGTGGTGCTGTGATGTGCTGACGTGGTAAATTATGTCAGTTTCGAAAAAGTTGGAAATCATAAAATTATATTATCAAATTATTGCTAGTGGGTGTAATTTATTGATTTTATAATATTGTGATGACCAAAGTCTTTATTTATATAATTTCATGTGGCTCTACTCTAAAGACACATAAACGTAAGTTTCGGAAAAAGTTGTATGAAAGAAAAGTAAAAAGTAATGTTCTTTTTTTTTCCCAAATTGTTTTTATTGATAGATGGGCCAAGCCCAGGGCCGAAGCCCAAACAGCACGAGATTTAAACAAAAGCCCACGATACTACGGGCCACAAAGCATAAACACACAATGGGCCAAAGCCCAAGAAATACAAGACGGCCACACGGTCCAAACAACTAGAAACCGGGTTGATCGCCCTAGGCGCGCCGCAAGGAGACGCCACTACCGCCGGGGCTCCGAACCTGCAGAGCCTCCGCACGTACACAAACGTTCATCGCCGAACTGTCTTCACGCCGGAGGGTTCATCAGATAACCGAGATCGCCTCCGACTTTGGACCACCAGAAACGCTGGACAGTCGAGCCGAGAACCGCACAAACTTCTTCTAAAAACTTCATCGCCGTCGCCGGAGAGCTTAAACTGATATCTCATCCTCGACGACCCACGAATCCCTCACAGATTACAAGAACCAACCGCCTCTACAAACCTCGATCTAATCGCCACACCCAAAACAAAGGGTCTCACACCGGTATCAAGGAGCTATGTGAGCCTCCTCTCACCGTAATCCAAAAGCCGGCGAAGAGAGTTAAAGAAACCTCACCTTCCCGGAAGCAAGAGTGGCGACGGTGGATCTATGAAAGCCTCCACCCCCCACAAGAGAACCGACGTCAACGGAGCTAAAGAAGCCTCCATCGCCCGGAAATAAAACCACCAGAATGCGCATCAACAGCCCCGTCACCTCCGAGCGCCACCATACGGACGCGTCTTGACTCCAAAGCCGCACCACCACTTACGATAAGTGACAGCAACAGAGCTCCGACAAGGCGAACGATTGTGGATATAGATTCAGATTATGTTTTATGTGAAGAGTAACTGCCGAGAAGCGGCTGAATCTGCCATAGACGACAGAGCAAACCAGCGACTCTTGAGCTACACAGGATGATATCTCAGCAAACTGTTGCCACACGACCACCAGTGTATTGAGCACGCGCCGTCATACAGTCCTGACGCCTCCTTTGAACGGCAGCAAAACCATGGATCGAAACAAGACGCCAAGCTTCGATACCACAGAAACCTAGCGCTCCACTCCACTCCGACCACCGTCGGGACATAAAACCATGAAGAACAGAGGAGTGAGTCCACCCTACACTCACGCGCCATCACCGCCATGACTCCGAGTAGATCGGAAAGGGGAAAACAGATCCATCGAAATCAAACTCTAAAAACCGACCCATCTCCCTCCAAACCTGCAGTGCCTCGTAGAAACACCAGTAGCAAGTCACAAGAAGCCGGATCTAGTTCCCCCCGGAGCAGATCTAGGGTTCCGACACCGTAACTACCACCAGGGCTCCGGACATGTCGACACCGACAGAGAGAGGAAGGAGATGAGCAAAGATAAGATGAGGAAGGAGAAAGGGGAGGCGTCGAGTAAAAAGTAATGTTCAGAAAAAAAGAAAAGTAAAACGTATTTTCTTCGAATCCTTCCTTCAATTTCTTTTCGAAATCTTAACGCGTTAAAATGGACATGTGTAAAACGATAATTTATAACGTCATATCTGTTGCATATGGATGGGTCCATGCACCAATCCGAGCCACGAACTGACCCGATCTAAAAGTAATGGCTGAAGTCCCGTTCACGAAAGAAATAAGAGTGAGGTTTACGAACAAACGATCATCATTTTTATGCCCCAGGACGTCTCTGACACATATAACGTGATAGCCAGCTGGCACTTATGGTTTTGCCATTTTCGGGTTTGTGTTTAGAGACTGAAGTGTTGGGCCAAGAGTATAATGTGAGGCCCAACAGCAGTCATGGTTTTTCTGGATAAAGCCTGAGATGTATATGCCGCTGTGCGTTTTGGTAAGTCATACAAGTTTCCGTGTGCTTGCAATGTCGTTACAAGATTCTTAGGATCAAGAAGAGAATCACCAGGATAAGATTGAGAGCATCGTCATCACAAAGTAGAGCAGAGAGGGTGAGAGAAACACATGAGATTCGGGTGTGTGATCATCTTGTGTATTACTTGGTACTATGTTCTTGAGCTTGGGTGAGTAACGTGAGATCTGGTGAGCATTGTGAGCTCGGTGAGAGACTGAGAGATAGCATTGAAATTGATACGATTTCCTTCTTCATCCTCGGAGATGTATCAAGGCTTCGTTAACAGCCTTAAGAACTCTAAACCTATTGTCATTTACATTTCAGCAAAAACAAACAAACACAAACATATCATAATGAACTCGAGCTAAAGGATGGACTAGTAACTTGATCTAGAAGTTAAAGCACTACACCAGCGCAACAGGACGCAAGGTCTAGTCGCAGCATCGAACGTAACTACCAGCTGGTCCACCAAGTACTGTGTCATCTCAAATTAAAGTCGTAATTGTAATGGCCCGAAACTTCTGACCCAAAATTTTTTGGGTTTTAAGAGGAAGACCCGCTGTATCTATAGTCCATCTTATATATTAAAACAAAAGTCACAACCTTGATTCATGTGTGATTTTTTTAAAAAATGGATCTTCACTAGAAATCAGTTATCATTTATTTATTACTAATAATATAGATTAATAATATATCATTTATAATATAACATCGACTCCTAAAAACCCGGATTGGTTAACAAACTCACCTTGATTCATGTGTGATATTTTTATTTGGATCATCATTTAAATTTTTTATTAAATGTATTTCCTTAATGCTAATATATAATCTTTTAACTACTTAAATCATAAAATAATTTGATATATTTTAATTTAAAATATAAATATATATATATATTTAATTTTCTTAACAAATGTGTTGAAAAACATTATAACAATATCTTAATTATCAAAAATTGTATATAAATATTTTCACTAATTTTGCAATTAGTAATGAAATTAATGTTATTATACATTAATATATATACTCAGTTATCTTTTACAAAATGAAAAAAATTATATCAAACTTTACTATTTTATAGTTATATCTACCATTTTAAAATAAAACATTGTATTTAACTAAATACGATAAAATTATTTTAAACTGATAAATTAATATATTTTATTTTCACAAACATTAAAAATTTATGCTAGAAATATAATATGTTGGTAGAACGGGTTAACATTAGTAAATTAGATTATTCATGTATAAAATTAACTTATCTTAAACTTTTATATATATATATATATATAGTTATTATCCTAAATGAATAAACATAAAAAAAATATTGATAAAGGAAATCTAGCGCTTTGAATTACGGATCATGATTATAATAATTGAATAAAAAATAATTTTAAAATATATATAATAAAAAATAACAAATATATGTGATGATTGAAAATAATCAATTAACTTACAGAATGAAGACTATCAAATTGTTATATTTAAAATAATTATATATAACCATTTAAATATATAAGTAACTTTAAAAATATATTCTAATTATGTAAAATATATATGAACATGAAAATTAATATCCGCACGATTGTGCGGGTCCAAATCTAGTTAGATTTAAAATTAAAAGTTTTCCTTCTATTTTCTTCTATTCACAAGTCTAAAGCGAAGCTCTGCAGATAGATCTTAGAGACCGAAAGCCCTCTCTCTCTCTCTCTCTCTCTCTCTCTCTCTCTCTCTCTCTCTCTCTCTCTCTCTCTCTCTCTCTCTCTCTCTCTCTCTCTCTCTCTCTCTCTCTCTCTCTCTCTCTCTCTCTCTCTCACACATCTTTCTTTTCTTCTTTTTTCTCCTCCTTCTCTTTATTCTTCTCCTTCTCCGCCTATCTTTTGCTTTAGGTTGAGAAACGTATTGATCCACTCTGAGTATACAGAATCAATTGCTGATATACTCTTGATCCAAAAATTATATTCTAATATACTCTTCTCTTTTAATTCTTTTCTTTTTTATTTATTTTTAATTTGAAAAATAAGTAAAAGTTTAATTGACCTATGAATTCACCTATTTACAGAATATACCATTTAACCTAACTCAATTTCCTTCTCTTTTTTTTTATTCAACTTCCTTCTCCTAAATTCTAGATCCATATTTCTTCTTCTCATTCTCTTTTATCTTCTTCAATTCTACTCTCTCTCTCTCTCTCTCTCTCTCTCTCTCTCTCTCTCTCTCTCTCTCTCTCTCTCTCTCTCTCTCTCTCTCTCTCTCTCTCTCTCTCTCTCCCCTGGCCGGCTACGAGTCTTTATCATAGACACCATCGTCCACCGCAGTTGTCGTCCACCAGAGCCTTAGCCGTCGTCTTTTCAAGTACAGTATGTTGTTTGTAACTGGATCCGATCTCAGCCATAAGGTAAGGCTCAAATCCATTTATTCCATCTTTTTCTTGTCATCGGATATGACAGATCTGAAATCTAAACCCTTTCTCCTTCTTCTCGTGTATGAGGAAACACAGATCCGAGTTTGTGGCCGCCTCTTCTTCTTTTTCTAGACCCAGTATTGTCAGGTCAAGCTAAAGTGAGGACCCGGCTGTGAACCTTTTTCAAGTTATATAATTTTTCGGGCGTTAGTACTTTGTTAATATTATCTAGATTTATATCTTATTTGTTTTGGTGTGATGAAAGTACGATGATAGTTGATTGTGATGAATGAACCTAGTAAATGATAGGTTGTTAAAGGATAAACCGGTTGTGTGTTGAAAATGAATGAGATGTGTGATAAGAATGAAAGTGATGTGAAGGAGATGATGAGATGTGTGATAAGAATGAAAGTGATGTGATAAAAGTGAACGAGATAATGAGATGTGTGACCTACGGTAAGGAGGGGTTAGGTTAGCGACTCTGGGTAAGATTAAGTCATGTCGAGTTTGGAATAAGTGAATATGGTGAACGTGGATAGACGGGCAAGGGGAGCCTATGAGATGTAGGCGAGATATTCACATAGGAGCTTCATGATCGTAGCCCGGTTTGGGTGCCCACGCAGGAATGCCGCGATGGAGGTCGAGCCTTTGTGAGAGTGCGATAGGTCATAGAGGTCTAGGTTGATTTTTGTTTGTCGCATTCTAATCTCTATTAGCTTGTGACTTGTGTTTTTTGTGTTTTTTTTGTGTTATGAGTTTTGAAATGAGTTTGTGGGTTCCTAGAACCCAGCCTCACTGAGTAATCCAATATTTACCTTTCCTTTTGCAGGTACTTACGAGGGAGTGCATGAGTAGGAGTTGGAAGGTGCCATCTATTTGGGTTTCGTTTTAAAGAGCTATTACTTATGATTTCAAAGACCTATTCCATGTTTTTCGGTTTTCGTTGATTTAAGTTATTGCAAGAAAATTCATTTTTGGAATAAAGGTTGTGTTGGGTTGAAAATAAAGTTGTGAAATTTGAAAGTAAGAATTTAAGGACTGGACAGTTACAGTAATGATGACTACGTAAGAGCAGGTGAAACAGAAAAAATAAAAGAGTCTATGGGGATGATTGGTTGGGGCTGTAGATGCTCTGGATAGCCAAAATTTAGTCTACAGCTATATATGTCAACCAATCAAGCTTTGCTTTCCTTAAAAAACTCACAACAAAAAAATCTCTACAAAATCAAAATATGGCTATAGAGAGCTTTATTTCCAGAGCAAAAAATTAGTGTTTTAGAAATCTACAGCAAAAAAAGCTACATCAAATAAATCTACAGATTAAATTTTGCAACAAAAACTATAAAGCTACAGCACTTACCAATCATCCCCTATAAAATCAGAAGATAGGAGAGAAAGCGAGAATGACTATGATCTCTTAGATTGTTGACTATCATCAACTCTTATTCTTATATTGACTATCATCAACTCTTATTCTTATAAAGATATTGTCACTATCAAGTTTTGCTACAATTGTATAGCCACATTTTAATTTTTGTGGCTTTTCATGCCTACACCTCTGTATAGCCACGAAAAATCGACTGTAGTCACATACTTCTTATTGGACCCAAGGATCATTTGAAACTTAATTTGTATTCAATTGTTTCTTTATCTTGTCAATGCCACTTTTGTATTTGTATACCACAAGCATGTTATCTGCATAAAAGAAATATATAATCTATCATCAGATGAAGTATCCTTTTGATATACACACGAATGAAACTTCACATGCTCTAGATTGATGAGTGTTAATGAAATCCCACATCAGTAGTTGGGAAAATAATTAGCGAATATATAAAAGAATAGAGCCGATCCATTTATCGCAAATTGATTTTAAATTAAGAGTCCAAAAAATATAACATGGTGTCAGAGCCACCCGATATTGGGCCACTTTGTAGATGTTGTTCCCACAATTTTACGCTTGAGCATGAGTGAAAATGTTAATGAATGAAGTCTCACATCAATAGTTTGAGAAATAATTAACTTATATATAAAGGACATGAGCCAATCCACCAATCGTCAATTAGTTTTAAATTGAAAGTCCATGAAAAATCTAAATTAAACATGGTATTAAAGCCACTCAATGTTGGACCACTCATTGGATGTTGTTCCCTTAGTTGTCTACGCTTGAGCGTAAGGGAAAATGTTAATGAATGAATGAAGTTCCACATCGGTATTTGGAGAAATAATTAACTTATATATAAAAGGATATGAAACTTAACATGGACAAACCAAACTAAATGGCATTCCTGAACCTCCATGCGTTGTGAGGCATCGTGACAATATTTATTGTGCACTGCTCTAAGCCAGGAACCTTCAGCCTTGCAATGTCAACCATGGGAATCGTGTAGCCCTGAGCCATGAACGGGAAGAGAACAAAGTGAAAGGGAGGATGAAAGTGTTGGGGTTCTTGGGAAGCCATACTGGTTCCCAACTTAGTGAACGGTCCAGTGGTCTTGAGGGAGTTTCCGTCCCAATACGGATCCAGATTCGAATCCCGCTGGCCACTGGTGCCAAAATTTAACATCTGGGTTCCTCCAGCGTCCGGTGACCGAGGCGTATTCCGGCCGATAACGTAGCTGCTACGGACACTCACCGCTAGTTTGGACCCACCGGGGTGGGAGCCAGGATACACTGGGTTATTCAAAAAAAAACTCAGTGAAGAACTTTTGAGTTTTGTTTTGCTTGGATTGTGGGTGTGTGATTGAGATGTTATATAAGATAGATAAGAAGAGTGGGAGTGAAAAATGCTTAACCAAAATGATGTAGTAGATAAAATTGTACTGAAAGACATATCATAAGGTTCAAGAAGACAGTTCGTTGCCAATATTTCCTTCTGTTGTCCTTTTGTGACCATATCCCTTATATATTAATTGAGGAACATTTGAAAAGATGTAACCTCAATTTTGTATTAATTAAAAGAGGCCCCAATGCATAGGTGGCACTCAATTAGGTAGTCAATTACATTCAATTGAAAAATAAGTAGGTCCACATTCAATTTTTATATGTTGTTAGATACATAAGTTGGTCAAACTATATGATATAATGATATGATATGATATTTTCTTTCCTTAAATAAAACCTACGGAATTACCATAAATGACTAATATATATATGACAATTAATGAGTTTAATAATAAAGATTTGATAACAATGTATATCTCCTCCATCATTTTTTGTTTAATTTTATATTATTAAAATAAATTAAACAATCAAATTAGCTATAAAAATAAAATTTAGATTTTTTCGTATATGTTATATTTTGAATTTTTAAAAACGACAATAAATGACTAAAACTATTAAAATTATTATGTTAAAAATTAATGATCAATGGTTTAACATTTTTATTATAAGAAGATACACATGATTTAAAAACCATATGAGTAAAAAATATCATTAATAATAAAATAAATATATATATATATATATATATATATATATATATATTAAACACTATATACCATAAGATTACATAAATATTTTAATATTAAAACTTTCAATGAATTTTCAAGAACATTTATAAATTATAAACTTATTAAAGATTTCAGATTGAAAATTTTGTTATCGATGATTTAAATATTTTGTTATAAAACGATATGAACGATCATAGAACCGTATGATTATAAATTCTTATTTAATAAATAACTATACAAAATATACTATTCCTAGAAAAATAGGTTGGTCCATCTTAACTTATATTACACTTTTTATTAAACTAACTATCGAATTGATAAATAACGTACCAAAAAATATTTTGCACTTTCCTTAAATAAAAGCTACGAAATTACCTAATATGATTAACGTATATGTGAAAATTAATTATAATGAATAATAAATATTTGATAACAATTTTTGTATCTTAGTTCTTTTTTAATTTTATATTATTAAAATATATTTAAAAATCACATTAAATATATAATAAAAACATTTATAATTTTTCTTATATGTTATATTTTGAATTTTTCAAAACGTCTATAAATTATTAGAAATTTGAAGATCCCCACCTGAAAATTTTGTGATCAATAGATTATTTTTTTTGTCATAATAAGTTACAAATGATCATAAAATTGTATTAATATGAACTTTTATTTAATATTATAAGAAGATACACATTATTTTAAAACCATATGAGTAAAAAATATCATTTAATAATAAAACATATATATTTATATATATATATATATATAGATTATACTATATACCATAAGATTACATAAATATTTTAATATTAAAACTTTCAATGAATTTTCAAAAACATTTATAAATTATAAACTTATTAAAGATTTCACATTGAAAATTTTGTTATCGATGATTTAAATATTCAGTTATAAAATGATATGAATGATCATAGAACTGTATGATTATAAATTCTCATTTAATAAATGACTATATAAAATATACTATTCTTAGAAAAATAGGTTGGTCCATCTTGACTTACATTATATTTTTTATTAAACTAACTATCTAATTGATAAATAATCTACCAAAATTTTTTTTGCACTTTCCTTAATTAGAAGCTACGAAATTACCTAATATGATTAACGTATATATGAAAATTAATTATTATGAATAATAAATATTTGATAACAATTTTGGTATCTTAGTTCTTTTTTTTAATTTTATATTGTTGAAAGATATTAAAAAATCACATTAAATATATAATAAAAACATTTATATTTTTTCTTATATGTTATATTTGAATTTTTCAAAATGTCTATATATTATTAGAAATTTGAATATTCCTACTCTGAAAATTTTGTGATCAATAGATTATTTTTTTGTTATAATAAGTTACAAATGATCATAAAATATAACGCATATGAATTTTTATTTAATAAATATTCAAACTAAATAATATATATATATAAACACTAATGATTTAAAGCAACAAGATTGGCTGATCAATTTAGTCGTCCAGTTGAAATCTTTCAAAAGTATGTGAAAGACTAAAGTCAAAGTAAATATTGATTTAGAATAGTAGTTATATTTTACTAACCAAATACCGAAAAAACCGAACCGAACCGAAACTAACCCGATATCCGGGTTGAACACCCGTAATCCAAATGAAGCCAAACTATTGTTTCATTCTCCAAAATATAATAAAAATAATAACTTAATCCCGCGCAAGGCGCGGGTCTTATCCTAGTAATAAGATAACTGATGTGCAAGACACAAAATCGAATTGAATTCTCTCGGACATTACCAAAATCAAATCGTGTTTGAAACTTCAACGTTACGTTTAATTCCAAGCCTCAAACCAAGCCTGGCACACGGCAATATATATCAGAAGCAGTAAAAATCAAATTGTACAAAAAGATAATAACCTACTCGGCGATTTGAGACGGCGACTCGCAATGATCTAACATAATATTCTAGGTTTCTTGTTTGACATTATACCGCCACTTCTATATGACAAATATACTCTTATATAGTTATAGTATATTGAATAAAACTCCACACTGTAAATCGATCAAGTTTATAGCTAAAACTATTGTATAACATTCAATTTGTAAAAAAATATATAAGTGTAATCTGTATGATATAACATATTCTTTTTCATTCCCGAAAGTTAAATGTTTTACAAAAAACGTTTGTTTCTTAATATATACTAGATTTCGATCCGCGCAACCGCGCGGATTTTTGTTTTCATTTATTTTTATATAAAAATTTTGCTTTCAATTCTAAATTGGTATATATTATGATATATATGTGTCTATCAATTTTTAAAACATAATAAGTTTACGGTGTATTTTTTCATTGAATAGATTGTTTCAAACTTTCACATGTATTTGTATCTTCTTCTACATATACATTTTCGGATTATTATTTCATTATTAAAATCGTAACTATATATATAAAGATTAGTAAAATATTGTTTTATTGTCATATTCAAAAATATTGTAACATTTCAAGTTTTTAAAAAATTAAACTTTTCGCTTCATAGATTTATATTATCGAGTAAATAATTAAACATTTAGTTTTTGTTTAATTTTTAAAATAAACTATATAGTTTAAAATTTGTTTTCATTGGTTTATGGTAGTAAAAATTAATCATTGTTAGATAATATGATTTTTGTTACTTAAAAAATACCTTTATAAGTTTAAAAGTTAACATCGACAAATATTTAAATAATTGACATATGGAGGTATAGTATTACAACATTAAATTATATCTATTTAATTTATACTATCTATAAATCTAATAGATCATCTATTGTTTAAATCCAATTATTGATAGCCCAGTAAAAATTTCTGGTAGATCCAAAATTTAAATGATAAGATTAGAGATTAAATGTAACATGAATTTATAGAAATATGTCCATTAGGTCAATTTTTTTAAAAAACACTACAAGAATACATATTTTTTACTAGGGCAGTATTCGTTGTAAATTCGTCGTAAACGGGGTGTTACGACGAATTAACGTCGAAAGACGTTTCGTTGTTAAACGTCCGTCGTAACGGAGGTTTCGTCATAAACGACTCGTTACGTTCACGACGAAATATATTCCTCGTAAAGCGCAGAGAAAGGATTCGTCGTAAACGACACATAATTGTTCGTCGTAAAGCTCACGTAATTATTTCGATGTAAAGCACACGTAAATACTTTCGTTGTAAATCACTCGTAAACATTTCGATGTAAAACCCTCGTAAATATTTCGATGTTAATCACTCGTAAACATTCGATGTAAACTCCATGTAATGTTTACGAGGAGTTTACATCGTTTCTTATTATATTATTATTAATTAGTATATAATAAATTTTAATTTATATTTAATATTCAGAATTTAAAATAATTTAAATTTTAAAACAAAATATGAAATTGGAAAACATATTTTAAAAAGTCATACAATAATATTTAAATTCATAATACAAACAGAAAAAAAAACTACATATTCTCGAAGTAGTTGGTGGGGTTGCTCGGCTGTTGACGGGTTGGATCGGACTCTTGGGGATCTCGTGGTGGCATTCCAAGAGCGGCTCGTCTCTCACTCAACATTCTCTGCATAACCGGGTTTCCCACGGCCATCACGTCTAGCAAATCCTCAAGAGAGTCTAAACGAACCTGCTGGCTATCCATTCGAGCCTTCATCTGAGCAGTCTCTTCATCCCGTCTCGAAGTGTATGACGAAGTTGCCCTTGCAACTTCGTTAACAGAGCCTATACCGACTATCCGTCCCTTCTTTTTAGGAGCCACCTATAAAATCAAAACATATATTAATATAGTTAATTATGTTAAAATATTTAAAATAATGTAAACAAAAATTTTAAGTTGTACCTCTTCGAAGATTCTGTCGACCTCTTCGGTGGACAATGTGACTGGTAATCCATCGGGAGACTCCTGGGTTAGTTGCGTCTCCCGTTCTTCAATCCGACCAGCCACTGTTTGGAAGAGTTTCTCAGATGCAGGATCCACAAAAACTCCGTCGGATGTGGCGTGAGTCATCTTGAATAGGTCAGACAGAGAAGGTAAGACTCCCGTCTTCTCGAACTACAAAAAAAAATTAAATTAAATATTATAAATTATATTAATTGAATATTTTAAAATATATATTTAAAACAAAACTTACAGCTTCTAGACGGACTCCTGCATGAGGTTTTTGTCCGGTTCTGTGAAGCATGGGCAAATGACCATCTTTATCCTTCGTCCTTCGAGAAGCCGAGCACGAATTGGCCTTTTTGATCGAAGAGGGGTGCTCCCAATAGGCGATGAGGCCATCCCACACATCCGTCGTGAGCTCAGTGGGCTTTCCCTCATACCCGTAGATCTCCCACTTGTCCTTCCAATCAGAGACTGTGTTGCAGAGGCGTATCTTTGCCTTTGCAACGAATTCCGCCTTCACTCTCTCGGTGATTCCCAAAGAGCAATGCCACTTTTGCTGAAACATAAATTTTTTTAAAAAATTACAATTAATAATAAATATATATATATATATATATATATATATATATATATATATATATAAAAGTGAAAATTTAATTAAATTTAAAAATCTTACCGTAAAACATTTAAACCACGTGATCTTAACGTGATTTGGTGTCTTGCTCCAGTTCGGGTATGCCCCGTCGTAGTAACCCTTAATCGTCGCCGAAACGCTCCGGCTAACACGGTTGTTAGCCCCAAACCTGAAAAAATACAATTTAACCGTTAGAAAATAAAAATTAATTTAATTTTAATGTAATAAAAATTAATAACTTACCAATAAGTTCCTCGGGGTCTATCGGGGTCTAGAACATCCAAACCCTCCCGTCCAGATGAACTGCACCTTCTGGGACAGGCTCAGGTGCAGCCGCTGGAGGAGGAGGTGGAGGTATCTGCGGTGGAAGAGGAGGACTCGAAAAAACTCTCTGCGAAGTCTGAGAGTCTGGAACTGCATCGGAAGACGATGGACCGGAAGAAGATGTACCGGAACAATCGCCAAACAACTGGTCATAAGTAGGTGCTGCTGGTTTCCTTCTAGGAGCCATCTAAAAAAAATTTAAATAAATTTAATCAATTATGACGACATAATTAAAAAATTATCTCGTTACCTAACTAATCACCTAAACTATAGTATTCCGTCATCTAACTAATCACCTAAACTAATTATCTAACTAATCACCTAAACTAATTACCTAACTAATTAATAACCTAAACTAACTTAAAAAAAAAAGAAGGAGAGAGAATGTACCTTAGAGGGAGAGGAGAGGAGTTTGGGAGGAATGGACGAGGCAGCCTCGTCTCGGCGTCTCAATATATAGAAAATGATTCGTCGTAAACGCGACGTAATATTACGACGAAGTTACCAGGCCCGCGTTTTTTCATTTACGACGAAGTTACCAGGCCCGCGTTTTTCGATTTACGACGAAATTACGTCGAAACGTCGGTTTACGAAGAATTTACCAGGCCCACATTTACGACGAATTTTCCTGGCCCGCGTTTTTCCATTTACGACGAAATTACGTGGAATAGATAACCATTTACGACGATTTTACAACGCTTAACCCTAAACACCGAGAATGAAATCCCTAAACCCCAAAGTCACATATCATCTAACATCATATCTCTTCTCTACTACTTTGTGCTCTTTCTCCAACTTAAACTCTAAAACCCTAAAACTCCAAATAATTTTTTAAAAACTAAAGAAATACATATTATATAAAACAACATTTGTTACACATACATTAGGATGGTAAAAAAACAATATTTCTTTAAACATACGTTACAATAGAGAAATACAACATTTGTTACATATATTACATCACTCTAAATCGTTTTCGTTCTCATCAATATTACATCACTCTAAATCGTTTTCGTTCTCATCACTATCATTACAATCATCATCGTCGCTTCTCTCGAACTCGTCTTCACGTGCTTCATCTGTCGCATCTTCGGGAATATCTTCATATTGAAAGTTTTGCGGGTCGATCAAAAGGATTTCATCAGTTGGTTGTTCTGGTACCTCAACTTCATTGATAGCGTCTTCTTCTTGCAAGGGCGGTTCTTCTCCAGCGACAATGCGTCCACGAGGTGTAATTTTGATAGCAGCTAACCAGTTTATCCCGGAAGTTCGAAGCCGAGGATAAGGAAGGAAGCTAACTTGCTCGGCTTGTGAAGCTAAAATGAAAGGCTCAAATTTGTTGTATCTTCTCCCAAAATTGACATCCACAACACCAAATTTGTTATACCGAATCCCTCGGTTCACAACAGGATCGAACCATTCACATTTGAAGAGGACGCATTTTAGCTTCAATAACCCCGGAAATTCCCCTTCAATAATCTCCTGCAAGATCCCGTAAAAGTCTGTTTCACCTTTCACACATATTCCGTAGTTACTCGTTGCCCGATGTCTCCCATACTCGTATGTGTGAAAGGTAAATCCTCGTGTGAAATACATATGTGATGTGGTGACCTTTGCAACTGGACCTTGAACCAATTCGTGAAACCATACGGGATAATAAGGATCGTCATAATCAACCTGCAAAAAGCAGTTATTCTTAATTAATCAATGTATGAGATATATTACGTACCTGTGATTTTAACCACTTGACAAAGTGCTTATCTTTACGTGTGTCCAAATCAGTTGCAGATATTCCTGGTATTGCTTCTTCAACTTGAGATACAAACATGCTGCAAATTAAACAAATAATCAAGTCATACATAATTAACTTCAATTCATATAATTAACATTCACAAAAATATTTACCTTTCAAAGTAACGGGTCACTGCATCCTCGCAGTTGAGCAGAATATAAGTGTGGGCACTATGTTTATCCTCTTCACATGACCACCATACTTCTTTCGTTTTACCACCAAACCGTGCAATTTCGCAGAAAATGTCAGGAACACCATCAATTGGATATGATGTCGGTACTCCACCATCATCATATCTTCTAGGAACTCTTTTCCTCGTACGAACAGTTGGAGCAAAGTAGTATGATGTGAAGTTAGATGTTTCGGCTGTCAAACTCCCCGCAACTATTGAACCTTCCACCTTTGCAAGATTTCTTGCTTTCCCCTTCAAATGTTTCATCTGTCGCTCATACGGATACATCCATCCGTTGTGAACAGGTCCACGAAGCAATGCTTCATACGGTAGGTGGACAACTAGATGCTCCATGACGTCAAAAAATGAAGGAGGAAATATCTTCTCCAGGTTGCACAATATGATCGGAATGTTATGATGAAGTTGTTCGATGACTTCTTCCTTGAACGTACGTGTGCTAAGATCTCTGAAAAAAGCGCCGATGGCTGTATATTGCAAAAGTAATCAAATTAATAACATTTCATAACATATGTATATATATTATAAAATTATAATTACCTGCAAGTGCTTCATGGACATTTGCTGGAAGGAGCTCGGCAAAAGCAAATGGAAGTAGTCGTTGCATAAACACATGACAATCATGACTCTTCATTCCGGAGAACTTTTGACCTCGTTCAACACATCTTGACAGATTTGAAACATAACCATCAGGAAACTTAACTTCTGATGCAACCCAGTCAAACAAGGTTGTTTTGGCTTCTGATGACAACCGGAAGATGGGAACATGAACGTTTCCATTGCTCTTGATATGTAACTCACTTCTTGAGCAAATATCAGGTAAGTCCATCCTTGACTTTTTGTTATCTTTTGTCTTCCCAGGGACGTTAAGTAATGTATTCATGATGTTCTCAAAAAAGTTCTTCTCAATATGCATGACATCCAGATTGTGGCGTAAGAGAAGATCCTTCCAATAGGGTAGCTCCCAAAATATACTCTTCTTATGCCAATTGTGAGACACACCATACCCATCAGGCATATTTCCAGGAACATGCCAATTTCCTCCAACTTTAACTGTTTCCTGAGCTCCGTAATAATCAATGTCTGCTTCGATCTGCTGGCCGGTGAGATATGGAGGAGGACCGTCTCTGACAATTTTTTTGTGCCGAAACAATGTCTTATTTCTTCTGTACGGATGGGCAAGTGGAAGAAAGCGACGATGACAATCAAACCAACAACTCTTCCTACCATTCTTCAGTTGAAAAGCATCCGTCGATCCAAGACAATATGGACAAGATAATCTTCCATGTGTTGTCCAGCCAGACAACATCCCATAAGCAGGGAAATCACTTATCGTCCACAGCAGAACTGCTCGCATCGTAAAATTGTTTTTCAAGGAACAATCGTACGTCCTCACCCCTTCTGACCACAATTGCTTTAGCTCTTCTATCAACGGTTGAAGAAAAACATCAAGAGACCGTTTTGGATGCTTCGGCCCAGGGATTAATATGGTCAAAAATAGAAATTCTTGTTCCATGCACATATCCGGCGGTAAATTGTACGGCGTAAGAATGACTGGCCACAAAGAATATTGTCTACCAGACATTCCAAATGGACTAAATCCATCGGTGCATAACCCAAGATAGACATTCCGAATATTTGTAGCAAAATCTGCGTGTACCTTGTTGAAATGTTTCCACGCTCTTGCGTCTGATGGATGTGCAACCTCACCATCTCTCTGGACATGTTCCGCATGCCACCTCATCGACGCAGCAGTCCTCTCAGATTGATATAATCTTTTCAATCTGTCTGTAATTGGTAGGTACCACATCCTTTGGTACGGTACCCTATTCCTCCCACGGCCTTGCGGTTTGAATCGTGGTTTTTTGCAGAATCGACACTCTTCTAACTTGTCATCTTCTTTCCAGTAGATCATGCAGTTGTCGATGCAAACATCAATCATCTCCGAAGGCAACCCAAGACTATAAACCAATTTCTGAATCTCATAATAAGATTCAGCAGACACGTTGTCTTCTGGCAAATACTCTTTAAACAACTCCGCCCATGCATCCATGCAATTCTCAGGTAAATTATGATCCGTTTTAATATTCATCATCCTAGCTGCTAGAGACAATTTAGAGAGACCTTCTCTACAACCAGTGTAGATTGGTTGATTTGCAGCATCTAGCATTTCATAAAACCTTTTTGCATCCAAATTAGGTTCTTCTACATTTCCAGTTCCATCAGCTATTGTTGTAGTTGTTTCTAAAAATGCATCACTAATCATATCTTGAACCCTATCATGATCTACCATCTGCTCATGATCTTGATGATAATTATATTCATTATGCAAATGATTCGGTTCTTCACTATGATGACCATCCTCAAAATTATTATTACTACTACTAGCTTCATTTCCCCCATAACCCTCTCCATGTTGATACCAAATGTAGTACTGTGGTGTAAATCCTCTGTTTACTAAATGCTTCCATACAGTTTCACTACGTGCAAATTTTGAATTCTTGCATTTTCGACAGGGGCAGAACATCTTACCGCTTTCCTGTGTGATCGGTGTACAGCCCGCCTGGTGCATGAATGTCTCTAGCCCGCTCAGAAATGCGTTCGTCACCCTCCCGTCGGAATCTTTGTGCAAATACATCCAACTCCGTAACTCGTAAATACTACCGCCACCGGCCATTTTTTCTTAGATTTTTTTTGAAATCTTTTTTTTCAGATTTTTTTTCAGATTTTTTTTTCTCCCGTTTGTGTGTTGTGAGGAAGAGAGTTGTGGGAAATGACATATATATAGAGAAATTTTCGAGTTGGGTAGTTGAAATATAACAACGATTTTACAAGGAATATTTTACATCGATTTTACATGGTTTTAACATAATATTTACAACGACTTTACGACGAAATTAGGTAAGCTAAAGCACATTGAATACACGTTTTCACCTAAATATAACGATAACATGTTTCGTTGTAATGTCGATGTAATGATTACGACGTATTTCTCATTCCACATACATTCGTCGTAAACTTACATGGATTTTACGACGAAAACTATTCTTCGTAAATTTACATGGCATTTACGACGAAAGTTGGATTCCTCGTAACTGCGTTGTAAACACCATGTAAATTTACGACGAAAATATGTTCGTTGTTATGGGCACGTTTTCTTGTAGTGAAATCACACATGAATCAAGGTTGTGGCTTCTGTTTTAATATATATATATATATATATTATGTTTTCAATGGATTTTATATGAGTTAATAAAGACAAATTGTATTAAAATTATATCTACTGAATTGCTATTAGTTTAAAGTTATTAAAAATAGCTAATCACAAAAATGATATATTTATTACAAGATAATATCTTTTTACTGTGTAAATACAAAAAAATATTTAAGGGAGTATAATTTGAGGAAACACAATTTCAATCAGAGGTTTTGATGACTGGAATATATACTTTTAGAAAATAAATCGGGAGTTGACCTTTCCAACCAGTAATTTTATATTATCATTTTAAAAAGAGGACACCTAAGAATTGTCAATTGTATAGATTTAGATGATGATCATGCCAATCTTATACAATCAAGTGGTTATCATTCTGAGTAGATATACACAGAGGTTACTAATAGATTTCAAAATCAATTGATATTCATTATTATTATATATATTGTATACTGATTCAGAAATATGATTATCCTAAGACCAAACGATTACAGTGAAGTGGTTTTTGGCGATCCCTAACTACAAATGCTGAAATGATTTTTCGGCAGTCTGACATGTAGTCTCCGTAGAATACACATTTTCTAGGAAGTTATTAGTAAGACAGTCTCGTTTTGTACAGTGCAATATGAAAAACACTTGACCTATAAAACATAAGTTTCAACAAAATATATTTTCTAAGCCGAAAAAGGTTCTAGAGAAAGCCGAAGTGATTGATCTATTTTTTGAATCGATAATACATAAACACACCTATATTTCTATGACAATTGACTATTCTTTTAAGGGGAATTGGATTCTATATACGTAGGAGAACAAAAAATTAATGTTATAACTATAACAACAACTTGGTTATGATATTTTGAATATTTTATATAATAAGACATTTTTTACCATTAGGCATTCACGACTGTTGATCACATGCATGTATTTTTGTTTTCTTTTTCCTTCCTCCTCTCATTTTATTTGATATGCATCTTTCTAATTAAATATAAGTCATTCAAATAATTATGCTAATAAAAATCTATACATTTTTCTGTATATGTTGTAATTAATTTTTTTTAAATGGACATATATTTCTCATAAAATTATAGTCTGTCTTTTTTATAGTTTGGTTTGTTGTGTGATATTCTATAAAAAAGCATAGAATATAAACATAATTTTATAATAAATGACAATATGTTAACATTATAATATGTGTAATTCCTTGACAATTTTATTATCTTGAAGTTTCTTATCTCAAACTTTACTATATACAAAGAACAATACATCTCAGGTGAAATACAAAAAAAAATTGTAACAATTACTGTACTTACTGAATATACTTTAATATTTTATGAACATAGTATAGAACGTTAAAATCTTCGTCTTCCTCCGCCCCATTCTCCTTCTTTCTCCTCCTCATCCTTCATCCTCGTCCTCCCCTCCTCCCTGCTCCTCCTCCCTCCTCCTCCGACGATCTCCTCCTACCTCGTCCTTCTCCTCTAAATAGTATATAATATATAAATCGATGTATACTATTTCTCTTCACACATAGTATAGTTTTATTTTTTGTTTTGCGTATACATAATAGACGCGTCGTTAAGGAGAAAGTGGTCCAACTTTACTTACTATTGTCACATCAAAGAGGAAACACTGTAGAATGAGTATATTCTTCATTTGTGAACCCCTTACGAATATCCAGCAAATTGACCCTTCTTTTAAAGGTTTTTGTTTATTTATTTAACTAAATGATGTATTTAGTTTATTTATTTAACTAAATGATGTATTTGTAATATTTGATGTATTATATTCACCAAGTAAATAATTTTTTTGGCATCTTAAACCATCAATTTATGACGAATATTCGATATCATATAAAGTTGCGGAATGATGTTACGGTTCTTCTAGGTTTATCCGAATTCTCGTTAGCTGATGATGCAGCCATTTCTGATGTTCACTGGAAAGTAGAAAACACAATTGTTTCAGAACATCTAAACATTATAAAACTACAACTTACTTAAATCAAGGTGCAACAACATCTAATAACTTCAGCTGTTGATGATCTTACATCTGTGATACTTATTCGACAAACCAAAATTAAGTGAGAAATTGATCAAGAATGACTAAATAAATTATATAAAGAGAAATTCCCTATCTTAGGATAGTCTTTTCTAAGTGTTTGTCACAAAAATAACTTTCAATAAATAAAATGACCAAAATAAGTTTTATTAAAAGGTAAAAAATGCATTTTTATCTTAGGATTAACTAATGTAAACGTAGGAGTTTAAAGTCAAGGTGAAGGTTTTTGGGATAAGGTTTCAAATTTTAAAAAATAAAAAATTAAAATTAAAATTTTCAAAATAAAAATATGCTATTTTGGTCATTTTCTTTCTTAAAATCTATTTTTGTGATAAAAACTTAAAAATGACTATCCGAAAGAATTGTCCTTGTATAAAAGGTGAATATAATAATGAATGTAAGAAAATTGACCAGTGATGCAGCGAGTCTTTATCTGTTTTCTTTGATATTAAGTAATAAAGGATTACATTGAGTCAACTTTGGCTTGCACAAAAAGCTAATTGGATTAGAGTGAAGAAAGAAAAGTCTGTCTTTTGACAAATATTGGTATTATCTTAGATATTTTTGACATCTTTCTAGTTAAAAGATAACATAGATCATAGAAAGTCAACAACAATACAGTAAAATTGGCTTATCTAGAGACTAGACTTCTCAGCTCTCACATACGACAATTCGTCAAACACGTTATTTGCATATTCGATCAAGTGAATTTTTTTACTGAAACGGAGATTGCGATCAAGGATTCAAAGCATGCATTAATCTGACTTTGTACAGAACATTAACACCTGAAGATTTTTAACATAAATAATGAACGATGAGAAATTGTAATTTATTGTTTTTTTTTTTGCAAAAGGAATTCACTGTAATTCATGATCTTTTTTCAGAAAAAGAAAGTGTAATTCATGGCAACTTGTTGGAGCTCCAACATTTGTGAAAACCTTTTAATAAAGAGAAATTGAGACCTATAGACATGAAAAAAACCATAATACACACAAGAGCTATTTTCCCTAACGTTTCTATTAGCCCTGCGACTTCGGTTTTCCGAAACCGAACCGAACCGAACCGTCGGTTTTCGGTTAACCGAAATTTTAAAAATCATTTCCGAAAGTAACCGAATTAAATTTCGGTTCGGTTCGGTTCGGTTTTCGGGTATTTTCGGTTTTCACCTAAATTTTCGAAAATAACCGATTTTTTTTATTTTCGATTAATTTCGGTATAGGTTTTTAAAAAAGTTTGGATTTTTCGGTTAAATTCGGTTATTTTCGGTTATTTCGGTTATTTTTGGTTCGGATTTTTGGTTATTTTTGGTTAAATTCGGTTATTTTCGGTTCGGATTTTCGGTTATTTTCGGTTAATTTCGGTTATTTTCGGGTTTTTCAAAAAAAAAAAAAAAAAAAAACCAAAAACCGAACCGAACCAAACCAAAAACCGAATTATTTTTTAAAATCGTACCGAACCAAACCGAACTCGAAAACATAACCGAACCGAAAACCGAAAATGTCGGTTCGGTTCGGTTCGGCTGGTTCGGTTCGGGGCAAAGTCGCAGGGCTAGTTTCTATACACGGAGTTATATATACATATTAATACTGTAATACCCTTTAAACTCAACCGGCCAACCTGCTACCAAAATTAATTAAAAATTAAATTATTAACCGCATAAAAGGTATCTCGTGTCTTACTTCTATTCACAATTTCCTTTTCACTTTTGTTGATAACTTTTTCGAGGTCGAGTGGTTTCCGGCACCGATTTGCTCCAAATCCTCCCCTCTACCTTCAATCGACAGCTTTTCCATCTTCTTCGTGCTTCCTTTCAATCGTGTTCGGCGTTAGGGTTCTGCGTTAGAGTTTCAGCGGCGGTTAGTAACACACCCTTCCTATCCAACTTCACCAACTCGATTCTTTTCAGATCTCTGAAATTTTTGTAAATTCTCCTTCGTTTCCGTCGATTCTCTTCGTCTTTGCTTCCTCTGTGTTTATTTTCTTTTATTTGGGCTCGTCTCGTAGTATACTTATCTAATTTAAAACCTCCATTCCATTTGGGATGTAATAGTATACTTATCTAATTCATCTATTCCATTTAGAATAGTATCATCGTTCCTGTTGCATACCATCAGTACAGTTACAGAATTATTCCCTCTCATCGGCCTTTTTCAATTTGATTTAGGGTTTGGGTTTTTCCGGGTTGTGTGAGGGTTCCTTTAATTTGAATTATCTTTGTGTCAGTGCTGCAAAATAAGTAGTGTAGTAATTTAGGGGAAGATGTGTAGAATATCACAGCTTACAAATGCTCACTAAGTAGACATAGTATGATATTTATAAACTCGAGTCCATTTGAAATGAAATAGTATTCGTATCGAATTGAACTATGTCACTTAAGATAGTATCACTTGCTATTCTGCTTTGCTTGTCTGGCCTTTCCTTGTTTGTAACGTATTTATTGTATTGTCATTTTGATTTATGCTTTGTGTGTTTGCTCGTTTTGTTTAGTCTGTCAGCCTTTTGAATTACACAAAATATCTTTGTTTTTCTGGCATTACACTTGTTTGTCTCTGTCACTGATAAATATTCAATCTTCTCTATGGTGAATGTCAGATCTGGTAGGTAAATTGGCTTCTACAATTTATAGTCGGTTGTGTTTTCCTCTGATGCTCTTCTTCTTTCTTATGCTTGAATTTGGATTTTGTATCAGCTATGGATAGTACATAGTGTAAAAATAGTGATTATTTTGTAGAATAGTATCTGCACGAGCTGATTCCACGTATGTATATAGCACACTTATTATGTTTATATGTATATAGCACACTTATTGTGGAATAATGATGATTTTGTGGAATAGTATCTGTCACATGGAATATAAGAAAGTTATAGTTTCACATTATTCTATCTTATATGGAATCATAGTTTTATATCTTATGCATTTCCATTTGTTAACTATACTTATTCTGTTTTGTGTGCTACTTCATTTCTATATTCAATATTATAATTCCCACCGTCCTGACTTTTTGCCTCTTTTACTTCATTCTACAGGTTTGGTATGGACGAGTTAGGCCTTCCAAGTAGATTGTTAGATACATGCTTTGAACCCACTGGCAAGAAAAGAATTAACAACTTATTCAATCTTCGTTGGACTGAAGTGATAAAGAATGCATTAGAGGATGAGGACCTGGCGACGTTGAATGCGTCACAGTTTGGACAAGTCTTGCAGATGGGGTCCTATACCTTCTCTGTTATGCTTCTTCATTATTTTCTTGCACGACAGTTGGTTCTTGAGAAGGACTTCGAACTCTGGTGGCTCTTCGTGGGGAAACCAATTTGTTATGCTATACAAGCTTTGCTTCTGTAACAGGCTTCAATTGTGAAGAAATACGGGACGCTCACCGTGAGGCGAAGGGTTCATATCTGATGTGTAGGCGTTGCTATTTATATACCATACTATTTATATACTATACTATGTATTATACTATGTCTTAACCCATTGCATATTCCATGTCTCTTGAGGAATGTAAATAGATGACTCATGTATTATGGCAGGTTGATTTAATTTGTTGTAGATTTGGGTTGCCTATGTATTGCGTTTTATATTTCCCTAATTTGGGTTTAGTGTTTAGTGAGAAGTGTTCTATTACCATCCCCATTAGCTTCGTATTTCATGTTACCCATAAGGCATGTAAATACATACCTCCAGTATTATAAGAGGTGGATTTAATTTCCCGAAGGTTTGGTTTGCCTATGTTTTGGGGTTTATATTTACCTAACTTGGGTTTAGTGTTTACTGTCAAGTGTTCTATTACTATTTCCGTTAGCTTTGTATTTCATGTGGCTAATGAGGATTGTAAATACATGTCTCTAGTATTATAGCAGGTGGATTTAGTTTCCTGAAGATTTGGGTTGCGGATTGGGATTTATATTTCCCTAACTTGGGTTTAATGTTTAATGTCAAGTGTTCTATTACCAGCCCTATTAGCTTTGTATTTCATGTTGCTCATGAGGAATGTAAATACATGTCTCCAATATTATGGCAGGTGGATTTAATTTCATAAAGATTTGGGTTGCCTATGTATTGGGGTTTATATTTCCCTAACTTGGGTTTAGTGTTTACTATCAAGTGTTCTTTTACCATCCCCATTAACTTTGTATTTCATGTGGCTCATGAGGAATGTAAATATATGTCTTTAGTATTATGGCAGGTGGATTTAATTGCCTGGAGATTTGGATTGCCTATGGATTGGATTTATATTTCCTTAACTTGGGTTTAGTGTTTACTGTAAGTGTTCTATTACCATTCCTATTAGCTTTGTATTTCATGTTGCTCAATCTTGGCTCTAGTATGCACATAGTATCATTTTAAATAGTACATTGTATATAGTATAGAAGTCTTCGCTATTCATCTGCAGTTAGAAGTAAGTGGAAATCCATTTATATTTTAAAATGTATTCTATTGCAGATTCAGAATAGTATTATTCTATCACAAAAGATTAAATTTCCTATGAAACCCGGTTTATTAGAATATTCGCACACGAAATTACCTCCTCCTTTCTTCAAAGCGGTGAATCTTTAAATTCATTCATTTTGTTGCTTCTGAGTACTTTGTTGCTTCTGAGTTTCTTCACATGGATTTACAGTGATTATTATATGGAATACACCATTTATGATTTTTTTTAATACACCATTTAAGATTACCGGTACTAATTTCCACCACTCGTTTACCTCTCCACAGTAAAAATATCTTCAGTAAATCTACCTTTTGTATGTGGCTTTCTCCTACTCGTAAATACGGAAGAGTTGTAACCCACAATTGCAAATTTATTGCACTAAATACATCATTGCCTCTCCCCAACCGCACATTTCACCGGCTTTGTTCGTGATTATATTAGTAAATTACAAACAGGGTTCTATTCTACGTTAGTCATATCAAATGGAAACTACCCCCATATAAAATGGATGCTTTATAACATGCTGTTTCATTCAAAGTTTTTGGTTGTCCCTGCCCGACTTCCATGTGTACGTCTATTACACATTCCCAAACCTATATTTTCCGTACTGCCTCATGTCTTCGCATCTATTTCATCGAACAAACCAATACAAAATGACTACATATTTGGACATGTTTTGTTCCGTCCTGATAGTTTGTACCTTGTTCTTCTTATTCTCCGTTTCTATCTTATGTTCTATAACCCAACCACCAGTACGTTGTATTTGATTTGCGTCCAACTGTATAAATAATATGGATATGTTACCATATGGAATAGTTATACGCTATATAAAATAGTATCCTCTATTATGTGTAGTAGTAGTTGTTAAATGGAAATTAAACTTCTTTGCAGTCTTATGAAGGGAACATAAGATGGTAACCTTCTGATTCTAACCTTGTGTTCTTTGCAGTTTTACGAAACATAAGATGGTACACCACTTGTTTAACGCTGCACATTAAAACATCTCTAATAACTCCACCTATTTACGTGGCTTCCTCCTAATCCTTTATATGGAATAGCTGTAATCCATTAGTGGTCATTTACTGCAGGGAATACGTCATCATCTATGCACAACCGCACACATCAGCGTCTACGTAAGTGATTATTTTGGGTCATGTGCATACAACTATTCTAGCTTATGTAGTTCATGTGGAATGGAAAGAAAATTCTTCCCATGTATCTATTTACGTTCATAGTATATATTACATTCCATCTGACTCATGTCAAACGGAAAGTCTCGTCGTCTAAATTGGACAGTTTTACTGAACTCGGTTTGACTTTATGTAAACCATTTCGTATTTTACTTTCACCATGCACCTTATCACGGTTCTAAAAATAAGAACACCATCACTCCATTGTAAATGAACTTACAATAAACCATTCCACATACGTGATGTGTTATGGAAAACAATAAAATCAGAATAGGAAATCTGGCTATCATCTTCAGTTCGCCGTTATGTTAACAGAGTTTCTATCTCCCTCACATCTGTTCGTCACTACTCTTGATTTATATCCTTCCTCATATGTGCTCAAGACTGCTCCACAACAATCCCTATTACATCTGATTGTTACTGTGGCAGACAAACCCTCCACGTGGTTCACGTTATAACAACGAACCGGCAACCTGTTATGGTTAGAGGCATAACCGGGTGAAATTAAGCCAAAAAATCTGACAATCAATAACGTCAAAATCATTGTTACTTTCTTCATTTTCCTTTGAAATCTAGCTATCTAGCCAATAAGCCTTTTAATAAATTCAAGAATTTTTTACGCTCCAAGACACTTTGTGTCTTTGGATTTACTCTCTAACACACATTGCACATGTGACATACTTCTTATTTAGTCATTGTCTTCTATACCCTTATGATGCGGGCATCAAATCAGTAGCTGAACCAGAGGCTAACCAGTTGCACCAATCAGCTAACCAAAGGACCAACCAGGATATGCGTTCAGTAAAAACGGTGTGCCTTACCAACCAGGTGGAATTTGTCCATGAAACCAATTTTCATGCATTCTACACTCAACAAGGAGTCAGTAACAATTGGAATCATCTTCAAATCTACTCGGACCAGGAAGATATGAATTTTACAAACCGGAGGTTCTCCAATCCGTCCATCTGCGAGTATCCGAGTTTAGAAGTTGTTTCTAGCCCAAAGAAGAAGCGTTCCGACCCAAAACAAAACGTGTACTTCAAGACAGATCTCTTATCAAGCCAACAAGCCCAAGAAGAGGAGAAAATACTACGGAAATCTCAAGATACAATCATTTTACCAGAACCGGTCAAACCGAGCAACTGATGGAAAGATTGGACAATCAACTGGTCCAATTGTTTCCAAACCGAGCTCAACCAACCAGGACATATTCTACATGATCCAAGGCTTACAGAATACACATCCAACCGTCCAGAAGAGCCTCCCCTTATATTTCCCTACACCAGCAAGCATAGGATCAGCAGGATCTTCATTTACAACAACTTACCATATCGGTATATTTTCCCAAAAAGAAGCTCTGAAGACCAACGGCTCTATTGCTTCGACTACTGCCTTCTTAACACATTCAGAATGAATCTAGACGTTCCAAGACATCAGAGTTTTCCCACAAAACTCTCAAGACTCAAGAGAATTATCACCTTCCTTATTTTTGGCCAAGCAAGCCATTTAAGGCCTAACGGCTACTTCCTTTTATTCTTGATTCTCTTTCTGATTTCTAGCATAGTTTTATTGTTTCTGAGCATTATATAAGATCATGGTCGTGCATTGTAAAAACCACCTTTCAATCCTTAAGAAATAATATTCAGTTTATCTTTTATCAAAGAGTTTTCTTTGCTTAAAAAAATCTGTTCTTTAGTTTCTAAGTGTGAGATACATTAGAAGGCTATTGAGCTCGTGGTTCATAGGTTCTTTGTGTGATACAGGAGCCTTGAGACACAGATTAAGAGAGTCAATCAGCACCCACGGATTGAGAGAGTCAATCATCATCTATCCAACATCATCTATCCATCTTCCATCACTAAACATCTATCCATAAACCATTCCATCCCTTTTAACTTTTAGTTTCTGTGATTATTTTCATTACTCATAAACTCATTGTTTCTCTTTGTTTACAGGTTAGTTTGGATAGAAAGGGCTAGCAAGTCGGCCATCTTCACCATCTTCCCAGCCGGTCTCATCCTTACCGATAAGATCGACCCATCGCCCATCCATTTCAGCGACCCAGCTACCCAGCCTGCAACACCTTATGATAGAGTAAGTAGAAAAACCAAACCGGTCTAAATCCTATTCAATGGTTTACCAATTGTACTAACCCTATCTCTAATTCAGACTCTCACATTTCTCTCTCACTCTCTCACGATTCTCTCTCTCCAACACCTCTCTGCGGTGATTTTCTGTAAACCCTAGATCCAAGTTTTTCACCGTCTCTCCTTCCATCTCCTTCGGTTCTTCACAAACTCCGTCACTCTGCCGTTCTCTGACATCCGATGCATTTATCGCTTCCGTAACACCGCCGTTCTCAGAGATCCGCCGCCGTAGTCTTCTACACCTTCACATCAAGTCATGCAAGGTTCGTTTTGGTCTAATATACACCTATTTTGTTCAGATCCAGTAGTATATGTTTATATTACATCTTAATCGACACTTTTAGGGTTTTTGTTTATGTTTTTTTCAAACCCAGAAAATCGATTACATAGTTTTCCTTTTAGATTTTTTTTTTTAATTTATTCCCTCGGTTTTTACAGGCAATAACCAACCGGACCACCGTCTCCCACCGAGACTATTCGCCACCGACCGTTTCCCGAGTGGACGCCACAACATTTACTCGAAGCCAGAGCTTCTAGCTTTCATCCGTCATGTTCTTCGCGACACCGAAGAGTTCAAGTATATTAGAAGCTCTTGCTTCGGGAAGCTATTTGACCTCCCAGCGCGTCAGTGTCCGTCTTCGGGTAAAATGATACACGCCATGTTGACCAGACAACTAGTCTGTGGAGACAAACACACACTCTGGTCTGTTTTCGGAAGCGATCCAATCAAGTTCGGCCTCCAGGAGTTTGGCACCATTACCGGTTTGCCTTGTGGAGCTTTCCCTGTTGGATACACCCTTGATAAAGAAGACCATTCTACAGCAAACAAAGACCTTGATTGGATCAAGTTGATAGGGAAAAAGAGATTCACAACCATTGCTGATTTGCGTCACAAGCTAGAGACCGACAGACACATGCCAGGGCGAAAGAAGCTACAGCTTGCTTTGATAATAATAGTCGATGGTGTCCTCATTGCTCATCAACAAACGCCACGCCCTACTCTGAAGTACGTTAGAATGGTCCAAGACGTTGACGCTTTCTGCTCACACCCTTGGGGTAGAGAGTCTTTTATCAAGACTATTGCTTGCATGAAGCCTCCGAAGTTCGTTCCTTTGAAATGTGAAGACCCAATCGGAGCAATGGTTCAGCTCCTCAAGCAGGAGACATTGAGGCTTAGAGGATTCCCCCTTGCACTACAACTCCTTGCATACCAGGCGGTCCCAAAACTACAGTCAACAATTCCAATCCCGTTTGATTCTCATACAATTATGGACCTAGACGGCCCCAATCTTCCTTTCTACCCAGCGCCCAGCACCATCGATATTATAAGGGTTGAAGCCGATCCTGATGTAAGTTATATACTCAACGATATGCTAACTTTCTTTATATTTTGCATGGTTGTTATCTTCTGAAGATTTTGACATTTGTGTTAATGATAATTTGGTAAACTCCAGCTTCAGGTCACATCGCTGATACCAATACATAGCCAACCACAACCTGGATGGGGAGCTTGGCCTGATGTCTCCAACGACGACCGTGTGTCATACATGGAGCAACTTATAGCTGACCATCGCCCCTTCACGAAGGACCTTTGGCATGGTGGAGTCACATCTGAGCCCTTTATCACTACTACTACAAATGATGAAGATCAACCCAAAGCTAAGAAGACCAAGCCGGAAGCACCTCCCAAAAATGCCTACAAGCCAAAAACACTCACCAAAAAAGTTCTCAAAGCAAGGAAGACATCAAAGAAAAAAGACACGGTCCGTAAGCAGAGACGCATCAGTTGCTACTTTCATTCCGCGGCTCCTTCCAGCACATCAGAAGACAAAATACTGGAGCTCCTCTCTGCAATTTCAGATCAAGTCTCCAAGCTTCAAAAGGAGTCAAAGCTGCTTCGAAAATTGCTTAAGCACAAGAAGACTACAACTTCTTTGAAGCGCTCTGCCTTCAACACTCTACTCGGAGAAGGATTGGTAAAGAAAGGCAACACTTCTGTTGCACACAAAGGATGTCAGACTGAAGCAACAAACGTCAACGTTCCTGTCTCTTCACACGATGTATGCCACACGGAGCCAAAAGCTGATTCCTCTCACCATACGGTAATGTTATTTATATGCTACTTTTGTAGGTTCCATTAACTGTGAGGCTTTATCTACTTAATTTGTGTGTTTTCCTCACTTTGTCACAGTTGCAAGCTCTTATGGAGGAAGATCACAGCCACTCGCCGGTCGTCAGCCAATACGCGGCACAGCTCTACGGCTCAACTTCTCACAGCAAGTCCACAACTGGTGAACCTGTCCACGCTACCTCCGTCCACGCTTCACCCATCCATACCTCACCCATCCCTACATCACCCATCCATACCTCACCCATCCATACCTCACCCATCCCTGCATCACCCATCCATACCACACCCATCCATAATTCCCAAACACCTTCATCCCCATCAGTGGTTCTCCTGTCCATGATTTTTTTAACCCCCGACAGCCGCCCGTACAAAGCCCACCCGTCCACAACTCAACTCTCAGCACACCCCCCTATGCTCCAAATCCAACTACTCCCCCATCTCTTCATCCTTGTTCGGCCATCTATGATGCTAGTGCCCACCCAAACAGCCCCGAAGCCATTACTCCTGACCCCCCCCCCCCCCCGTCCTAAGCCAACCCCAATACGACACATCATGCAATCAATCTTCGCAAAGACGGATCTTCCCTTTGTCACCCCTCCATTTAACTCCCGAACTTGACAGTCTCCCAGGTTTCGTAGGCCATGCGACAGCAATCAATGCATTCTCAGCCACCGCTACATCCAAACCTTCCTCTGTTCCCAACACCCAACATTTCTCTGCTGTACAGGTGTGCAGTTTTAGTGATTTTATGTATATGCTTAAACTGTCTACTTAGAATGTATTTTGGTTCTCATGCAAGTAATTCCTCTTGTTTCTGTTTAGGCTCAACCAACTGACGACAGCGACATTGTGTCTTTGAGCGACGGCTCTCCAGCTCCACAAACGCCCAAGCACATTCCATCAATGGAAGAAGACCACATTGGAAAACAACTCTTGTGCTGCAAGACTGTCCCTGCGCCAGACCTGTTAAGCCCACTACCTCAAATTGTGTGGGATCTTTTCGAAAAGATCATTTCGAAGTTTAGTGCTGCGTAAGTGCATTTGAAAATGTGGTTACTCTTTTGCTTGCTAAAGCTTACCTAACCACCTTTCCTTGTCAGGTTCCATATAACTCCCTCCAAACTCGACTTCTCCAACAACTTCCTACTCCAACTAGCACAGCCTATGAATTGGACAACAACTTACGTACACTTCCATCACATCTCTTTTCACATTTATGAAATTTATCTTACCTTTACACTAGTGGCTTGAACTTATTATCATGTCATTTGCTTAACAAGAGTTTGTTCTATTTTTCTTTGCAGCACATGGAAATCCTCATGCACATGCTAGATGCAAAGTATAGTTGCCTCTTCGAAGAGCAAAAACTTGTCTTCATTACCCCTCACCATACTTCTGGAATCCAGGCAATATCCAAGGATTTCAACAAGTCAAGAAAGAGAGATACCTTCGCATGGGACGACCAGCTGACGGGTCTTGTTCTCCAGCCCGGGAAGAAATGGATGGAAGATGTGTTGACTGTCTACACACCCATGATATGGGGCGATAAACACAGGGTTGGTCTTGCGATAAACCTCGACTTGGGCGTTGTTGAAGTCTTAGACCCTCTCCCCACTTTGTACAAGGACAGTACTGCTGGTCGTTTCATGGCTCCGGTCCTCAAGGCGTTACCTTACCTTGTTAAGAAGGTTGTAAACTACCAGCTCACTCAGTTTCGCGGCCTTGCACCTTTTACATGGCATCGTATCAAAGACCTCTACATCAACGAAAGGGGAGGCGACTGTGGACCTGTTACTGCCAAATTCTTGGAAATGCACGCACACGGGGATCCAGCAAACATGTTAAGCATCACAGACCGCGATGTTGATGATTTCCGTAAACAGTTCGTGCTTGACATCTACAAGACCATTGTACTGCCTGCTTACTACCCTCCAGCATAGGCTTTTCACTTTCCACAAAATATCGGTTATGCAAACTTTAGGCTTTCTTTTCAGAACAATATCGTCTTTTTGTGATTGTGGGGTGAATCTAACCCACAAACAATGTAATCTGGAAACCTAAGTTAGGCTTTCTTCTCAGATGTTCAATGGCCACTATTTTTGGGTTTTGCTGTGTTTGTTGGGAAAAACTGTTGTGGGTTACATACCAACAAACACTCTCTGCTCTTTTAGAACGTTAAAAAATGTCGTGGACGGTGTAGAAGTACTATCATCTTGTGGACAGAGTTTATGCCCGACCACAATTTTAATTAAATTACATCATTTTCAAACCAACCTAATCCGGTCCACCACGGTTAAATTGAATTTAATCTTTGACAAATCACACTAAACATCCAATTTTTCACAAAACCATAGTATTCAATTATTCTCAACCCACCATCCTAAGGTCGACAATCAAACACTAAACAAGAGTACTCATAAACTCAAAAACTAAACAACCTTTATTTCTCAAAAAAACGTTCTTCTCCACATAAAAACACCATCATCCACGTTCAAGCCATCCATGTTTCGACACTAGCATCCACGTTACTGCCGTCCACGTCAATCTATATGGGGTTGGTGCAGCTGGAACGGTTGTGCCCTTCCATGCGACACCTACCGCACTTGTTTGGAACCAGCTTCGTCTTTTTCGTTACCTGACACAAGCACATGTGTTTATAAAGGGCTCGGATGTTGACCACAATTTATGTGAATCTACAAATAAGAGCCTTACCGGATATTCACCAATCGAGGGAATCCTGTTCTTCCTTCTGCGACCCGGTTGTCTCTTTGTCACAGGGGGCATCAACACCATCTTCTTCACATCTTCAGGGATATCCACGTCACGAGGTCCCCTTCTGGACTGATTACTCCAGCATATGTCTCCCTCCATGTGGATGTCTTGTAGTAGTGACCAACCAAAGTCTCATAATGCACTCCCAAACTGTCTTCAGCAATCATAGCATGGCCACATGGTATTTTGATTTTATCAAAATACTTGCAACTACACTGCTTAGTGGCAAGATGCACACGTTCTTTCCTACCATACTTACCTATGATTTCACAACTCCATTCAGTAAAAGAATTCACTTTACTCCCCTTCATCGTTGCCATATTGTTTGTCATCACCTTGTCCACCTCCACACTAACTATACCTCTGTGGTTTTCCGCCTTCCTTCTCCTTGCACTAAACCACCTTGTCATCATCCTTTGAATGAAAATAACCAACTCCATAATAGGTGAAGTTCTCCCCTCCACGAGTGCATGGTTCAGCTGCTCTGCTATGTTACTAGTCATGATGTTGTAGCGGTCTCCAAGGAAGTTAGCCCTTGACCAATGAGCAGAAGCAATCTTAGTCAGATACACTCCACACTCACTCTTCTGAGACTTTACTTTGCTTAACAGATCCCTATAATCTCCCAAATGGAAAGCCATTGCAGTTGATGTTACCATTTTAGCCAAGTTTTTGCTTGAATAACGAGAGTTGACGTTTCTTGCCAAATGAACAATGCAGTAACCGTGATTAGCAGAAGGGTACACACGTTTCACAGCTGTTGCAATGCATGCTGCACGGCCAGATATGATCGCAAGCCTCGGAGAATCACCTAATATCCTCTCCAACTTCATCAAGAACCAAGTCCATGATTCTTCATCTTCGCTGTCCACAATAGCACAAGCTAGAGGGAAAATTCTGAAAATTTGCATCTTGTCTGCTTGCCGTGAACAACACACCTTTGTACTTGCCTCCTACACTACAAGAAAACACAGTTTTAGCAAGGAAATTTAACGAGGAAAACTATTCCTCGTGAAATTACGATGACTTAACGATGAAATTGCGAGGAAATAAAGTTTCGTCGTAATGGCCTTGTAAAATACCGAGTAAAGATTTTCCTCGTAAAATCGTCGTAAGTTAACGTGGTTTTTCCGAGAAAAATGTGTTTCGTCGCAAATTCGTCGTAATTTTAGCATGATTTTTACGAGGAAATAACTTACGAGGAAAGAACGAGAAATCCACCAACTTAACACGTTTTTTTTGCCACCAACCTAATTTTTCGTCGTAAATTCCTAGCAAAATTCAACTACCAGATTCGAAAATTTTCTATATATATGGAGGTTTGAACATAATTTTAAGCACACCAACAAGAAAAAAAAAAGTGAAAAAAATGTCGGGCTTGGGAAATATTTTCGAGTTGCGGAGGTGGATGTATATGCATAGAGATGCTAACGGGAGAGTGACGAAAGAATATCTTGCTGGGTTGGAGCGTTTTATGCATCAAGCAGATTCTACACCGCTCGCCCAAGAAAGCGGTAAAATATTCTGTCCTTGTAGGAAATGTAACAATTCAAAGTTGGCAAATCGTGAAAATGTTTGGAAGCATTTAGTAAATAGAGGTTTCACGCCAAATTATTATATCTGGTTTCAACATGGAGAAGGTTATAGTTATGATCAGAATGAAGCTAGTAGTAGTAATAACAACTTTCAAGAAGAACCGGTTGATCATCAATTGCATAATGCACATAGTTACCATCAGGAGGATCAGCCGATGGTAGATTATGATAGGGTTCATGATATGGTAACTGATGCATTCGTAGCTCATGATGATGAAGATGAAGAACCTAACATAGATTCAAAAAAGTTTTATGAAATGTTAGATGCGGCAAATCAACCACTTTACAGTGGTTGTAGAGAAGGTCTCTCTAAATTGTCATTGGCTGCTAGAATGATGAATATTAAAACTGATCACAATCTACCTGAAAGTTGCATGAACGAATGGGCAGATTTATTTAAAGAGTATTTGCCGGAAGACAATGAGTCTGCTGATTCTTATTATGAGATTCAGAAACTGGTTTATAGTCTTGGGTTGCCTTCGGAGATGATAGATGTTTGCATCGACAACTGCATGATCTACTGGGGAGATGATGAGAAGTTGGAAGAATGTCGATTCTGCAAGAAACCACGATTCAAGCCGCAAGGAAGGGGACGTAATAGGGTACCGTACCAAAGGATGTGGTACCTACCAATTACAGATAGATTGAAAAGATTGTACCAATCGGAGCAGACTGCTGGAAAGATGAGGTGGCATGCCGAGCATACTCAGACGGATGGTGAGATGACTCATCCATCAGATGCAAGAGCCTGGAAACATTTTAACAAAGTACATCCGAATTTCGCTAGCAATAGCCGGAATGTGTACCTCGGATTATGCACAGATGGATTTAGTCCATTTGGAATGTCAGGGAGACAATATTCATTGTGGCCTGTCTTTCTTACGCCATACAACCTGCCACCGGAGATGTGCATGCAACGGGAGTTTTTATTCTTGACCATATTAATACCCGGTCCGAAGCATCCAAAAAGGTCACTTGATGTTTTCCTACAACCACTGATAAAAGAGTTGAAGGATTTGTGGTCAACAGGGGTGAGGACGTATGACTGCTCAACGAAGAAGAATTTTACGATGCGAGCTATGCTTTTGTGGACCATAAGTGACTTTCCTGCCTATGGGATGTTGTCTGGATGGACTACACATGGGAGATTAGCTTGTCCATATTGTAATGGAACGACAGATGCATTTCAACTGAAGAATGGTAGAAAGACAAGTTGGTTCGATTGTCACCGTCGATTTCTTCCAGTTGGCCATCCGTACCGAAGAAACAAGAATTTGTTTAGGCACAAAAAGGTTGTGAGAGACACTCCTCCTCCATATCTAACTGGAGAACAAATTGAAGCGCAAATCGACTACTACGGAGCTAACGAAACAGTTCGCTGGGGTGGTAATTGGCATGTCCCTCGTAATATGCCTGATTCTTACGGTGTTCATCACAACTGGCACAAGAAGAGTATATTTTGGGAGTTACCATATTGGAAGGATCTCCTTCTGCGCCACAACCTTGATGTGATGCATATAGAGAAGAATTTCTTTGAGAACATCATGAATACAATATTGAATGTCCCAGGGAAGACAAAAGACAACATAAAATCGAGGTTGGACTTGCCGGATATTTGCTCAAGAAGTGAGTTACATATAAAAAGCAATGGCCAAGTTCCCGTTCCAATTTTTAGATTGTCTTCAGAAAAAAAGTCGGTTTTGTTCAATTGGGTGGCATCAGAAGTGAAGTTCCCTGATGGGTATGTTTCAAATCTTTCAAGATGTGTTGAAAAGGGTCAAAAGTTCTCCGGGATGAAGAGTCATGATTGTCATGTCTTTATGCAACGACTTCTGCCATTTGCATTTGCGGAGCTACTTCCAACAAACGTACATGAAGCACTTGCAGGTAGTTTACAATAGGACAATAATATTAAATTGGTTTAGTTTACAATAATAGTATTTGACTAACAATGTGTTTAATTGTTTTTGGAATAGGCATTGGAGCATTTTTCAGGGATTTGAGCACACGCACTCTTAAAGAAGAAGTCGTAGAACAGCTTCAGGAGAACATTCCTATCTTATTGTGCAACTTGGAGAAGATATTTCCTCCAGGCTTTTTTGACGTGATGGAGCATCTAGCTATCCACCTCCCATATGAGGCATTGCTTCGTGGACCGGTACATTACGGATGGATGTATCAGTACGAGCGAGCCATGAAATATTTGAAGGGAAAAGCAAAGAACCTCGCCAAAGTTGAAGGTTCTATAATTGCTGGAAGTTTGACAGAAGAAGTTTCTCACTTCACATCGTACTACTTTGCGTCAAAAGTACGTACACGAAGAAGAGCTCCAAGAAGATATGATGATGGTGGCGTTGCGCCCACATATGCAGTTGTTGGTGTTCCAGAAATCTTTAGCCAGATTGGACGACTTGGTGGGAAATCAAAACAGGTTTGGTGGTCGAGTGAAGAAGACGCTCATAGTGCACACACCTATATTCTACTCAATTGCGAGGATCCATTGATGCGTTATTTTGAAAGGTAACTTAAATTGAGTATACATTATATAATTGAGAGAGATTAATTCATGTAAAATGTGAATTTACAGCATGTTTGTTTCACAAGTCGAAGAAACATTTCCTGGTATATCCACAAGTGACGTAGACAAAAGAAAAGATCAACACTTTGTTAAGTGGTTGAAGAATCAGGTATTAATCAAATACTTTTAAAATTTTCATACATGAATGATTTGTATTTCAACGTTCTTTTTATTTTTAAATAGGTTGATTATGACGACGATGCAGATTATCCTAAGTGGTTACACGAAGTAATTCAATCTCCACTTGTAAAGGTCACCACATCACAGATGTATTTCACACGAGGCTATACTTTTCACACATATGAGTATGGTAAACAGCGGGCAACCAGTAACTATGGAATTTGTGTGAAAGGAGAAACAGATTTCTACGGAATCTTGACGGAGATTATTGAAGTCGAATTCCCAGGGATATTGAAGCTAAAATGCGTCCTCTTCAAGTGTGAATGGTTCGACCCCGTCGTCAATAGAGGTGTTCGGTTGAACAAATTCGGTGTAGTAGATGTCAACGGTGGCCGGAGGTACAACAAATTCGAGCCCTTCATCTTAGCTTCACAAGCAGACCAAGTTAGCTTCCTTCCATACCCACGGATGAGAGAGTCGGGTATAAATTGGTTAGCCGTGATCAAAGTTACACCTCGAGGACGAATCATCGTAGGAGAAGAACCACCATTGCAAGAAGAACAAATAAATGAAGTTCATGAACCTGAACAAGAAATTGATGACATCCTTCTCATTGATCCGCATAATCACGAGTATGAAGATCTTACCGAAGATCCCACGGAGGAAGCTGTTGAAGACGAGTTTCATGTAAATGATGATGTTTCAAGTGATGACGAGAATGTCGATGAATCCGATTAATGTATTTCATATTTGTATGAGTTTGATTTATTATATATAATTAAAGATAATGGGAGTTTATTTATAAATAAGATATCGACATTAATTATAAGTAAAGGAATTGTGTTTTTATAATTTTCGGTTTGGATTAGAATGAATTGCTTGAGGTTAAAGGATAGAAGTGTTTGATATATGAAGTAGAAGATAAAGAAGATGTGGTTTGGGATTTGGGGTTTCGTTTTAGGGGTTTAGAGACAGTCGTCGTACTTTCCACGTTATCTCACGGGAATTTTACGACGATTTATAATACATTACCTCGCATATTCCACGGTAACAGTAAACGTCGTAAGAGCCTCGTTAACTTACGTGGAATAAGAGACGATTTATAATTAAAAAAGCGGACCTCGCTTATTCCACGTAAGACTAAAACGTCGTAAGAGCCTCGTTAACTTACGTGGAATGAGCGAGGTTAGCTTTTTTATTTTACTTTTCGTCGTTAATTCGTCGGTAAATATACTAAAATGAAACCCAAATCCCTAAACCCCAAATGTGCAAACCCTAAAACTCCCCATCCTACTTCATATAAACAAAAAAAAAATTAATTTTCAATTTTTTTTTATGTTTTTAAACCTTTCATATATGATTTGTAGAGTGTGTTTGATTTGTTGTGTGATATGTCAAATTCAAAATTTGTAAAATTGTTTTCCAACGTATTAAACCTTTCAAATTCAAAAAAATATATATATTGAAGTTAAAGGGTTAGAAATATATGAAGTATAAGATAAGAAATATAAGGAAGATAGGGTTTGAGGTTTGGAGATAAGAAAGATAGGGTTTGAGGTTTGGGGTTTAAAATTTTAGGGGTTAGCAAAAAAAGCCTCGCTATTTGCACGTAAAATCGATGATAAAAACAAAAATCGTCGCAAGAACGACGTTAAATAAAACACGGGCCTCTGTATATCCTCGTTAATTTGCTTGGGCCTTGCGACGAAACAAAAGACGGGCCCACGTAAAATCGATGATAAAACAAAAATCGTCGCAAGAACGACGTTAAATAAAAGACGGGCCTCTGTATATCCTCGTTAATTTGCTTGGGCCTTGCGACAAAACGAAAGACGGGCCTCTGTCTTTCCTCGTTATTTTGCGACGAATTGTCGACGAACACTAATCCTATATATAGGCGAAACCGCAGCCCTCTTCATTTCCTCTCTAATTCCTCTCTAGAGCCTCTCTATTTCCTCTCAACATGGTAACTCTCTTTCCTCTCTAAGTAGTTTAGGGAATTTAGATTAGGTGGTTAGTTTAGGGAATTTAGTTTACGAAATTAGTTTACAAAATTTAGGTTTCCTCATTTTATTAATTACGTAGTTAATACTGTTCATAATTTTTTATTTACTCTTGAATTTAATTTAGAAATTTAAATTTTGCAGACTATTCGTAGGCACCAGCGTAGTGCTCACTACTCGCAGATGTTCGGTCCACCGGGTAGTCGGTTAGACCCGTCTTCACTTCCCGGTTCTTCTTCAGCTCCTGGTTCTTCGGGTCAGCAGGAGACCGTCCCCGAGACTCAATCTTCTCAGAGAGTCTCGCCTTCTTCTACGGCATCGCCATCAGTTCCTCATGTGCCTCCTCCGGTAGCTCCTCCTCCGATGCCAGCTCCTCATGTGCCTCCTCAGATGCCCGCCCATCAGGTTCATGCTGATTTGATGGTGCCAGCGAGTTGTCCTTACTCTCAGTACACTGTTGAGGACATTCTCGGTTTGCCAGGCAGAGAAGGCTTACCGATCATAGACCCCGACCGACCTGAAGGAACTCTTTGGTATGTATGTTACATTTATTTTTTAAAATTCATTTGTGACTTTAATAAATATTTAAAACTTTGAATTTGTTTTTTTTTTCCAGGTTTGGGGTTGATAACTGCCTTGCAACAGAAGTAACCGAGACGATTAAAGGTTACTTCTCCATGGCACATCCCAACTGGAAATCCACTCCGATCTACATCAGAAGGACGTGGTTCAAGATTTACGCTGTAAGTTTTTACAATTTATTCCTGATTTATATTTTTTTAAATTTTATTTTTCTAAACTAATTATTAATGTTTTTTTTTTGCAGCAAAAATTTAATTGGTCCATGGGGGTCACTGAGAAGGTGCGGAAAGAGTTTATCGACAAGGCGAAGAAACGTTTGTTGGACACGGTCTCCAACTGGAAGGGTGACTGGATCGTGAAGGGCTATGAGCGGGGCAAACCCTCAACCATCACCACGGACGTGTGGGATGGCCTCATCCGTTACTGGAGGGATCCTGATGCCATGAGAGTCGCCCAGTCTTGCTCCGCCTCCCGTAACTCGGTAGATGAGCATGGCCACAGGGCGATGCAACATAGTACGGGCCAAAAACCACACGCCCGCGTCCGTTTGGAAATGGTACGTAATTTAAATATTTAACTTTTTGATTTTTAATATATATATATATATATATAATAAAAACTTTCTTAACTATTTTTAGGCCAAGGAGTTGGGACGTTTACCGACTCTTATGGAACTTTTCGATCGGACCCACAAAAACAAGGCGGGCGCATTTGTAGATGAGAGGTCTGAGAAGATCTACAATGATGTGGCAGCTCGTATTGACGAGCGTGAGACCCAGCTGGCGCAGGAGTCCGCCGACGGATTACCCGTCGTCTTATCCACAATAGAAGTGGATAGAATTTACGAGGAGGTAAATTTTATATAAATTTTTTATTAATTCCATTTTACTTTAAAATTTAAATTTTAATATATATTTTATTGTTTTTTAAGGTCGCTCCTAAGAAAAAGGGACGTGTGTTGGGGATTGGTTCCGTCAACGATGTTCCGAGAGCGACTTCCTCTTATGGCCAGAGACGGGATGATGAAGTCTCTCAGCTGCGCGACGTGTTGGAGACGACACAACATCAGCTGTCGTCGACACAAAACGAGTTGGCCTCGACAAAATCGTCGTTCACAGCTCGTATGACTGGTCTCGAGAACTTCTTGGACGTCATAGCGGCCACAAATCCGGAATGGGAGGCCATGTTCAGGACCATGAGACAACAAAACCCCATTCCAGGCGAGACATCCGTGCAAGTCAACGAGGAAGATCTCTCGAGAAGGAGCGAGGAATTCTACGACGCGGCAATGCAGCATTAGTTTTTTTTTTGTTATTGTATTTTAAAATTCAAAACTTATTTATATATTATATAATTTCATTTTAATTCGGCCAAAAAAATTTTTTCTATTCGATTTAATTTCAATTAAAATTTTATTAATAAATTAAATAAATATAATTTTTATTTATAAATTCAGTAAATAGAAAACAAAGTAATTTCGTCGCTAATTCCCGATGTATTAACGAGGAAAATTAACGACGAAATATCGAGGAACAATTATCGAGGATTTTACGTGGATTTACTTACGATTCTATTACGACGAATTATTTTCGTGTTTCTTACGTTTTTATTACGACGAATTTATTTAGAGGTTTTTGCGTGTCTTTTACGACGAATCATTTACGAGTTTCTTACGAGGAAGCACAACGACCGCGTTACGTGGAAACCCCACGTGGTCTTTACGACGAAAACTTAATTCTTCTTTACGAGGAAAATATAACCTCGCTAATTAACGAGGAAATGGCGACGAATCTTCTCTTACGACAATCATATAACGACGAAACGCCTTTCATCGCCATTTCCTCGTAAGCCTTCTTTTCCGAGGAAATAACGACGATTTTGGCCGTCGTTAAATTTGTGTTTTCTTGTAGTGCTAAGTGTGTTCCATCTACAACCAGCACCAGACGTAGCTTCTTAAAACCTTCTATAGACGCTCTAAAGGCAAGAAACATATAAAGGAACCGCTCATCACCATCCTCATCAACTTCCGTTTCAATATCAGCCACTGTTCCAGGATTTGCAAGTTTTAATATGTGCAAATACTCAGGCAGTTTCAGATAAGAATCTTCTTCAGAGCCATGAATGTCGATTATAGCCTTCTCTTTAGCCCTATGGCACTTCATGTAAGAAGCAGTCACACGAAGATCCTCAAGCACAAGCTTCTGCAATTCTGACGCCACTGGCCCTTTCCCGGGATCACCAAACTTCGCTTTGTACATAGCTGCGATCACCCGTGCTGTAGCTTTACTCTTATAGCCCTGTCTAAATTCAATTGGACAACTATGATCTAGTTGTGCTTTCCTGATCTTGTAATAGCCACAACCTCTAATTTCATGGGCTGTCACACGCCAATCACACCTTGGGTCAGGACACTCCACCACAAAAGAATCAACTTTTGTCCTAGTCTGTTTGAAGCGAAACTGATTCCTTATAGCGTATATAGCCAGTGATATTTGACAATCTTCTTTGTTACCAAACACCTTCCCAACATAGATCTTCCCATCACCTTCGTCCAAGTCCATGTCTGGTATCTCTGCTGCAGCATAGCTTGTGTCATCAAAAAGTGGTGGAATGTCAAACTCCTCGTCATCCACTTCCTCAAGTTTTCTTGTTGAAACCCGTGGAATCCTGTCCACACTTGGACCACTGTTTTCCCCACCCGTCCACGGATTGTAGTTTTTAGTCCCCATCCACGGGTGTTTGTCATCACCATGGCCAGTCTTAAGGCTGCTTCTACCACCACTATTCTTTATCAAATCTTCCACTATCTCATCCTCATTGTAAATAACATTGACAACATTAGACCCCCAGAAGTCGTCTTTAAGAAGTGGACTCCAAAACTCTTTGTCATAACCTCTAGGCCTCACGTCTCTCTCATCAACCGCATCTTCCCCAACATTACTGCCGCCTAGAACTTCTTCCTGTCTAAACGCACTCCCACAATTGATTACTTCTTCAACCCTCTCAACCTCACGTACAAACTCCATTTCCTCAAGATTAACAACACGCACATTGGGAGTCTTCTCGGGAGACTCTTTTCGAGCATCTCTTGGACCTTCTGTCGTCCCAAAACAATGACTAGACGAGGCAGAACTCACCTTCGGTTTACAAGTCTCCGGCGTAACAAAAAGTGCTTTCTTTTGGGTCGAGCAAGAACTCAATTTTGAAGTCGCCGGCCAAACAAAAGCTGTGCTTTTTCGTGTTGTGCAAGAACTCAACTTTGGTTTACATGTCACCGGCGTTACAAAACCCATTCCGGAATCATCAACGAAATCGTTATCGGTGCTGCTCCTCTCAAATCTCACAAACAAATTCATACCTCTTTTCACTCTCAAATGCTGCAGAAAGTACCTTAGGGCTCCATCACTTGTCAGTAATACCGGCGGGGTCTTTATCCCGGTCGCTAGCTCCAAGCTCGACGGCGGCCAGTAGCTAAGAGCAGCCACAAACAAACCCTCCTCGACGCCAAACTCACGCAAGACGTTGCCTTGAAGCTCTCGTAAGCTCATTCCTTCGTACAAAGGAATCAGACGCGCCATCTGACGCTTGTCAAGCACAAAATCCCACTTCCCTCCGTTATCACAAACCCACTCGCCGCACATGACCATGCATTGGTCCTCCATCGCACCAACCTGAAACACAACAACCAACTATTAAGGAGATGAGTTGGATCGATAAACGTCTGATCAAAAACAAGAACTAATCAGACACCTTCAATTTCTACCAAGAACAGCTCAACTAAAGACAGAAACTTTAGTATGCTCGTCACTTTCCTCCACACCCAACACAACAAACTCACGTCCTTTATCACAGCTGTCTTAATAATCAAGTTTCAATTTTGGCCTTTGATTGAAAAAAACAAAATACAGATCCGACGGTCAAGATTAAAACACTTAACTCAGACCAAACCGGTTTCTTTTTGGAAAGGAAAACATCAAACTGCCTTCGATAAAGGTATATTAGTCTATTTTTTATCTTTTGCCAAAGGAAAGTGCCCCGCATGTGCAATGTGTCTTATAGTGCAAGAGAAAAAAGACATAACGTGGTCCATACGGTAATCAACTCTAAATTCAAATCGGTGTTTTTTTTTGTCAACATGTCATCCATCATTTGTATTAAAGCCCGTAAAGAGCAAGGGTTGGTACAATAGATTAGCTCGAGGCTCATTACATAATCTACAGAAAAACCTTGCAGCCTAACATGTGACAATACAGATAAATATAAAGATAACAGCACATGACCACGTGTCCTTCACCGAGCCAACTTCGAACAGTGCCGCACTGAAAGCTTCTCCGGCAGAATCCAGTCACCGGAAAATCTTCATGACGCAGTACAAAAAGCTTTGACAGAGTACCTCCCCTTATTCTCCTTGCATGAAATCGCTGGAAGCAACTGTATAGGTCTTCAACCTTACATTTGCTAAAACACTTTCAACTAGAGAAAGCTTTAGCTCTACTTATTCTGAATCCAATCAACCAAAATAAATCCCGATCTCTTGATTCTTCAATCAAAAGAAAAACTCCACTTCAGATTTTAGGATGAAATATTAACAGAAAAGTGAAGAAATTTACTCTCTTTTGTGAAAAATCAAGCGAGAACCGGTAAGATTTAGTTCCCCACACAACTTCCAGAATAAAATTTAAAACACATGCGAAAGGCTATTTATTATTTCAACTCAATCCAATCGAAGAATGATAGGCTTTATGCACAGCTTCGATTGAGATCAAGAAAAACACTTCAAAAATCGCCAAAGCGAAATTAAACAAAATCTCCAACGAGAAAGAAAGATCTGATCAAAAGATCAGAAGATCATATTTTAAAAACAAAAAAAGAACTCTGTTTCTTTCCCTCTGAAAGATGTTTTATGTGATAAAGAGAGAAGAAGAAACAGAGAACTTTCTCTCTCTAGGAGAGAAGATAGAGGCGGGTTTCCTTTGTCCTCTTTGTCAAATAATCGGCGTATTTTTAATAAATGAAAATTAGCAAAGAATAGAAAATTAACCTTTTTTTTATTAAATCCAATAGAAAATTAACCAAAAAAGATAAAATTAGTACAAAAAAATCAGCGATAAAAAAATAGTTTTTGAAGACAAAAGAAAATGAATAGACACTGATTTCAATTTTGTAAAAATAAAAAAGCTACTCAGTTTTAAAATATTATCTAGAATCATTTTTTTTTTTTTTTTTTTTTTGTAAAACTATTATCTAGAATCATCTCGACAACATTCTACACAAAGGTGAGAAAAGACCTAATTATCTCCCATAAACGTCTTTTGACGATATATTATCTCTTTTATAATGGCTATGCCTTGACTGATCACTATTCAAAAGATATATATGCAACTTTTAACAGGCTTCAACTGTAATATTTAAACCTTTTTTTATGTATCCGCGAGTTCCAAGCTCAAAAGAAAGTGTCTAATTGCCGAAGTTAAGATCTCGTTCAGCCAACAGTTTCGTGATCACTTTGTACACCGTTTTCAAACATGAGATTGGTCGGAAACCTGAAGTCTTGGAGGAGTTGGGAATTTTTCGATATAAGAGCCAAGTTCTTGGTGTTTAACTGCATTAGCAAGAAGCTAGATTTGAAATAATTGTCCAGAGAAGAGATTATCTCTCCAACCACACTCCAGCAACTCGTAAAGTATTTTGGGGTATAGCCAAGGAACACTTGCTTTGTTATAAGGAAGAGAGAAGAAAAGTGACTTAATATCCTCGCGGGTGAAGGGTTTTATAAGCCTAATCTGCTGAGAATCATAGCAACTGAACTCCATAAGTGAGATGATGTCCATTTGAATGAAGAGTGGCTCTGAAACATGTTTTCCCAAAAGGCCAGAAAAATATTCAACCCTTCAGACTATCTTACTGTGTTTGAACATGTTACCCGCCTCATCTTCAAGGTAGTGTATATGGTTGATCGTTAGCCTTGTGCTTGTTATATGATGAAAATAGGGTGTGTTATGATCCCCAACTTGGAGTCACGTAACTTTTGACCTTTGAAATAAAAATTTATCCTCAGCACTAGATAAGACATGCCATTTCTTATGTAAGTGTAGCTTTGTTTCAGCATTAGCCGTAGATGGATCATTTAACATTCGGATTTGAGTAGCAGCTAAAGACTGAGACCCGCTTCTCAAGGTCCGAAAAGTTTTGTTGACTGAAATCCCTGATAACTCGATTTAAGAAATTTCCTGGCCAAACGAAATTGTGAAGAACCATAACAGTGGATGTGAATTAGTGATGGGCGAGTAAACCAAGGAAATTCTCATTCTAAAGAAGAAAGTAAAAAAAAATCGGAATGGTGTTTTTGCCTATGAGCGAGACTGCATAGAAATACATATAGGCCCTGTTAGTTTCGTAAACTAGATGAGAATTCCAAACGCGGCATCCGCGCGCAGTAATTGGATGCAGCAATCAGATGTTGTTCGTTCGCGATTGTGGAAATTTTGGATCATGCGTCTGGAAATTGTAGCTTGCTGTAGTTGGAAGTGTTCAAACATCTCATTCAGAAATCCCGAAAAATCCGGATGAGTTTTCAAAATTAATCTGGATGCCGCGTCCAACTTAACCTCCTGTTTCGCGCCAAACGAACATCGATCCGCGTCTGCGTCTGGATGCCGCGTCCATTTTACGAAACGAACATGGCCATACTCTGGATGCATGATCTGAAATTAATGCTCACCAAAGAAAGTAAAAACAATGGGTATTGAACAAGCCCATCATCATGTAGTAGAACTCGATCGAGCTTCTTTGTAGTAGGGTTACCCCGCCTCTTAATCCACCAGGAATGGGATGAGCCGATGATGTTGAGATCGTCCAGAGCTGATTGGATAACGAGTATTACCAAAGAGGGAGTTTGAATATCAATATTTGATTCATAAGCATCTAAGTTTTCACAAGGGCAAAAAACGTGATTGGAGTCACCAAAACAGCCCATGTGTCATAGGATGAGTCACCCATGACATCCTTATCCCAAATGAATATCCATCTATTATGCTCACCAACTTTCACTTTTTGCTTTTGCTTTCTAGTCATCACAGCTCATGTTTAGACCGTTAGTGAGCCTTATCTTTTCCTAGTCTTTTTCTATATGTACTACCTGCATTTGTAGAGGAAAAGTTATCAGAAATAAAATCATTTTCGAAACCTCAAAAACTCGCTGTTCTCTGACATGAAGGATCTAGTACCTTCGAGATGATTTTTTCTATCTCATAATCTCCTTCTAGGCAAGCATTCACCTTACTTAGAGCTATCGGTTAGCTCCTAGTTTGGATTATCAGTTACACTCATACCTACTGTCTCACTAGTATCAGATTCTCTCAATCCTCGGTGCACAATGGTGGAAACTAGACTCCAAGAACGCTCCTTGACTTAACAAGTCGACGATATCCGCTCTTTACACGAGCTCCTCGCCGTGAGTTTAAGTCCCAAGCTGACTCACTCGACTCACGCTTCGACAGACTTGAAGCTATGATCTTCAACAACACTACCGCTCCGCTCCAAGCAACGGGAAAGGCTCCGATGGACCCATGTCCTTCCCACCCAGCGACTACCAACAACTCGACCCCACACCAACCACCAGACCCTCCAGATCTGACTGGATACAACGAGGTCTACGACCACAACATCCCCCACAACACAAAGCCTTGGCGTCTCGACTCTCGAAGATGGGGTTCCCAGCCTTTGACGGCACTCAGCTCCACGACGAGATCTCTAAGTGTGAGCAGTTCTTCGACATCGATGGAACCTCACCAGATCTGAAAGTTCGCTTAGCCGCCTTATACTTTACTGACAAAGCTAGTGAATGGAACCACAACTTCATGAGTACTAGGTATGGCGTTCTTCCCTCTTGGACTGAGTTTGTTGTCGCCATCTCCAGTCGATTCAGTGCGCTGTATGATGACCCTCTGGCTGAGTTGGTAGCACTCAAACAAGGCTCTGATAATGTGATTAATTATTTGGCTAGCTGTATCCAATCTGGCTCTGTACTTAGGAAGGGCACCTCTGTAGAAGGTACTGAGCAAGCTCTCCTTAGAGAAACCATGATGTGGGCATTTGGTTTGATAGCCTTTGAATCTCTCCCAGGCTTCACTGAATCCTTCCAAGTTCTTCTGTTGGAAACTGGAGATCTCATTTCTCAGCTTAGCAGTTCTTGAGGATGAGAAGAATTTCTCCAAGAATGCTCTCTTGCACTCATCCCAAGTAGTGATGGATTCACTGGATACAGTCTTCTCCCACTGGCGTGCCTTATCCCCCAAAGAGAAAGGGAATAGCTTGAGATTGAAGGCGTCTTCAGACACTCCATTGGTTTTTGACAATCCGCAGTAGCTGTCAAACTTGTCCAAGTGATCAAAAGGGTCCTCTACAGGCAAGCCATGATACTTGTTGTTCTCGATCACGTTGAGGAGTCCTGGCTTGACCTCAAAGTTGTTGGCTTCCACTGGTGGAGCGCGGATACCCAACCTCTGACCATTAATGTTTGGACGATCATAGGTACCAATGGGTCGACCTGCTCGCTGTGGGTGTTCTGGCCCTTGCGGTTGATCTGCCATATCAATATCCAATCTCAGCAAGTGAGCATGTTTCTGTTCTTCTCTTCTCGCTCTAGCACACTCTCTCTCTAAAGCTCTGATATCTGCAACTCTTGGAACTAGGTTTGATGGACCCCTGCTCCTCAAGTTCATACACCTGAAAGTTAAAGGGAGGTGAAGAAGGAGAATCAGTAACAAAAGAAAATAAAAATGACTTAGTCTCAAGCAAGTGACTAAATCTCAATGTTGAAATCTACTCAGAATCCCCGGCAACGCGCCAATTTGATGTTAGGGGTTTTCAAGCCTCCTAAGACACATGTTGTAGTATAAATGATTGTCGAACCAGTTCTGAGGGATATCAAAGCACCGAGAATGCAAGTACTCACTTAATCTAAGTGCAACCAATGATTTAGATGGGTTTTAAACTACTACTAATACTAGAAAGCAATTACAGAATAATACTTTCTTGACTAAGGGAAAATAGAACTCATGGGCATAGGGATTAGACATTGGGTGATCAAGTATCGAACTAAGGATGGAAAATGATCAATCAAACTATCAACCTTAAGCCTAGACACAATTCTAAGCAAGCTCTATGTCTAGATAAATGCTCATTTGCTAACATATCTCAAACATCAAATGTCTTTGGTCGAATAATGTGAAAGCAATCATTACTAACAAGTCTATTAGCTATCTTGGCACCTTTAACAACAAATGTCTTTGGCAAAGTATACTAAAAGCCTAGGAGAGTTCTCTCAGGCATTTCATCGAACACCTTTCGGGTGGGAAATGCCTATCGATCACTTTTGAGTGGCCAACTCAGAAGATGCATTATGAATACTCTACTAGCAAGAAACAAGAATGATCTACACTAAAACATCCTAGAACTAACCTAATTACCCTTAATCTCCCTAACCCACGAATTCAAAAAGTGATTACTCACTAATCTCCATGATTCCTCTTAAACCCATATTGGATTTCAGATTAATCATGTAGAGGAATAGATAAGAAATCAACAAGAACACAAGATGAAAGCAATGAAATCTGAATCAAAAGAAGTTTTTCTAGTTGTTCTCCAGCAAAAAGATTGTCCGCCTCCAATGGCTTACAAAAGTACTTAACTTAGGTTTTTGGCAATGTAAAACGTGCATAATGAAATGACCAAAAGGCTCTTAGAAAAACATGAGTTCGACAGGCAAATAGATGCGGAGCGACCTCGGCATGTCTCTCCGACAAGTCGTTCCGGCCTTCGGGAGTGACCTCAGTGGGTCGCTCTGAGAGGTCGCTCCGGGCTTCGTTTTGTGTCGTCTCGCCATGGAAACGCGAACGACCTCGGAGCATCGCTCTGGCAAGTCGCTCTGAGAGGGGTGTCTCGCGATAGAAACGCGAGCGACCTCTCCATGTCGCTTTGGCCAGGTCGCTCCGGGGTGTGTGTCACAGCGACTTCATGTAGTCGCTCCGACAAGTCGCTCCAGGCAGTGCTCGTCCAAAGATCACTCTAATCACCTCCCTTGAGCTCCAAATGCACCCAAATGTCTCCAGGAGCTCCATGTGGTACTCCAATACCTAATAGAGACATATGTATGCAAAATGCAACCTAGACATGGCTAAATCCTAATCTATATGATGAAAATGCACATGAATAAATGGATAAAATAATGTAAATATGCAAGATATCAGTCTACGAGAAAGAACTGTTGGCGGTAGTTCATGCAGTTCAAACTTGGCATGCCTACCTTGCTCATCGCCCTTTCATCATCAACACTGATCAGAAAAGCCTTAAGTTTCTCATAGAGCAGAAGGTTACTACACCGTTCCAACACATGTGGCTCTCTAAGCTGATGGGTATACTTTCGAAATCCGTTACAAGCATGGCAAAGATAACGTTGTAGCAGATGCTCTCTCTCACGTGACAGGCTCTCAATTGCTGCATATGGTTCTATCTCAAGCTCACACAGGGTTTTACGACTCCTTGAAGCTGTTACGGAACACAGACCCTCACCTACGAAAGATAGTCTCTGACATGGAAGCTGACAAGTCATCTCACCCTCTGTTTACTCTCATTAATAGAGAGCTCCGTCGCAGAGGTAAACTGTTTGTTGGTAATGACAAGACAGTCAAGCTGCATATTTTGAAATAGCTTCATGATTCTGGTATTGGAGGTCACTCCGGGCGTGATGCAACCTTGCACCGAATCAAATCCTTGTTCTACTGGCCTAAGATGAATACAGAGGTACAGAACTACGTCCGCAACTGCTCTATCTGTAAAAAAAAAGACTTAGCATCTAAATCGGACCTTCTTCAACCTCTCCTTATACCTGATGGCATTTGGGAATCTGCCAGTTTGGACTTCATAGAAGGTCTCCTTCCCTCACACGGCAAGCATTGTATACTGGTGGTTATTGATAGGTTGAAAAAAAAATGCTCAATTCCTTGTTTTATCCCACCCCTACACTGCTGTCGCAGTTGCCCAGGCTTACTTGGATAACATCTTCAAGCTTCACTGCATGCCTAAGGATGTTATCAGCGACCGTGATCCTACTTTCATCAGTGAAGTCTGGAAAGAACTCTTCAGGGTCCATGGAGTTGACCTCAAGCGTTCCACAACCTATCACCCTCAGACTGATGGTCAAACTGACGTCACAAACAAGACCTTAGAAACATATCTACGTTGTATGGTTGCAAAGATTCCCACTTCTTGGAGAAAATGTCTTGGCTTGGCTGAATGGTGGTATAACACTACTTTCCATTCCGCAATACAAGCAACACCGTATGAAATCATCTACGGTCAACCTCCCCCGCTTCATCTACCTTATCTACCGGGTGAAAGCTCATGCTCTGCTGTTGATCGTAGCCTACAGAAGCGCGAGGAAGTGATCAATATGCTTAAATTTCACCTCTTTCGCGCGCAGAACCATATGAAGCAGTATGCTGATGCACAACGTTCTCCTCGTGAGTTCAAGGTTGGTGACTTCGTGTATCTGAAGCTCCAACCATACAGACAACACACCCTCAAGAACAGAAAGACTCCACATAAGCTTTCACCCTACTTCTACGGCCCTTTCAGAGTCACTGACCGTGTGGGAATTGTTGCTTACAGGCTCAGTCTACCCCCAGAAGCCGCCATTCATGATACTTTCCATGTGAGCTAACTCAAACTCTTCCCCAACCCACCTACTACTTCTCCCGATGTGCCTCAGTACTGGTTTGATCTTGGCAACGCCAAAGAACCCGAAGCCATCCTGGAAACAAAAACTGTCAAGCGTCGTAATACTGCAGCTACTAAAGTCCTAGTACAGTGGAAAGGAGAATCACCTGACTCTGCTACTTGGGAATTCTACCATGACTTCGCAGCCAAGTACCCGCTTTTTAATCTTTGAGGACAAAGTTGATCTGAAGAAGGGAGTATTATCATAGGATGTATCCATCTATTATGCTCGGCAACTTTCACTTTTTACTTTTGCTTTCTAGTCATCACAAGTCATGTTTAGACCGTTAGTGAGCCTTCTCCTTTCCTAGTCTTTTCCTATATGTATTACCTGCATTGCAGAGGAAAAATCAGAAATAAAATCATTTTCCAAACCTCAGAAACTCTCTGTTTTATGACATTAAGGATCTAGTACCTTCGAAGTGATTTCTCTATCTCATAATCTCCTCCTAGGCTGGCATTCACTTTACTTAGAGCTATTGGTTAACTCCTAGTTTGGATTATCAGTTACACTTATACCTACTGTCTCTACCAAGAACACGGTTGTCAGTAGACATAGCGATTAACTCATGTTGTGTGTAGGCTTCTCCGCCCCAAAAGGCCAAGAAGGCAAGAAGTAAACCGGGTTTGTTGTCACTCACGGCAAACCTTGTGTCAACTCGTTACATTAAGTATACAATGAAGCATGAGTCATTGGCAATGACTCATTGCACAATGACTCATTGCATAATTGCATTAATTACTAAATGAAACTAAGCAAACTGTGTAACACCCCAATGGTGAAGAATCCAAAACAGAATGAAGATCATCAAATTTGAAAAAGACAGAAAATACTATATAACTAGTAAGAACAAGAGTGTGATTTACTCATCAAAATGTCCAGAAACCTACGAGAGACTAGGTAACTGCGATTTACTTCACATTTTTCATTATTACAACTTTTAGTCACTTATTTTCAGAAAGAATGACAAATGCTCATCTGCCCACCAGCATCATCAGCTGATGGAAACTTGACATATGCGAGAACGCTTTGTAGATGTGAGAAGCTCCTTGTAGGTATCTAAATCCTCATCGGCCATAGCAGAATCAGTGAAACTCACAGAAAGTTTCTTGAGTACTGCTGCATTCTCAAGAAAGTAATTAACTAGTTTTATCCCAGTTTCTTCCTTCGTAATCAGTTTATTAATCTCAACACACTCCAAAGTCGATGTTAAACAACGAGGCACATTGGTAAGGTTGATCTGCTCTGACTCCGTTGAAACAGAGAAGTCCTGCAAAACAAGAAAAGTTGAGTTCAACATAGTTCCATTTAGTCAAATCAAGTCTTCAAACAGATTCTTACCAAGACTAGGCTTTTCAGATTCGGGCAGCTCTCAAGAAATGCTGGCAATAACTGTAACGATGAGCTTGAAAACGCAGCGTGCAAATGATATAATCTCTGAAATTCAGCAACCGGTAGCAGTTTCGAATAACGATACAGGATCTGCAAGAAGAAAGACAAGGCTACATGTGAGAATCATTTCATAGAAGATTAAATTGTTAGATAATCATCAAATGCTGTATACCTCTAGAGTGGGCTCAGAGATGATCATCTGTCTTACAGTAGAAACCCCCGTGAGAAAATCACGGATAGTATCACTCTTTGTAAGATCCTCACTGTCACCAAACTTAACATTAAATTCACTATCGACATCAATCTTCACCAATGAGCTCAAGTTCTTCACCACAATCCTATCGGACTGACTATCTTTAAAACTCATATACTCAAGCCCCGGAGCATCAACCTCAACCTCATACTCATCACCACCGCCCATCCCCGAACGAAAATCTAAACGAAACATCTTCAAACTCTGAGACCTCACACGCAGAGTCTTCACAAGATCATTACACTTCCTCACCAAATCAAGATCTTCAAGAACGGGACAACCAGAGATAAGCTTCTCCACAGACAAAGCACCTTCTTTACCGTAACAAACGTTCTCTAGACACATGATCTTAAGACAAGGCAGAGAAACAACATCGACCTCGAACAGATTCCTAACCCTCACGTGCCTAAGTTTCAATGACACTAACGTCTTGCTCTTGTAAACACTCGTAGGCGTAAAATCTATGACGTACATCGGATTCTGAATCTCGACGTCGAGATGCTGGATCCCGCGGAGATCAACGGCTGTGGTGATCCACTCGCTGATCGGGAAGAGATTCACGTTGCATTCGTCGTACTTGATCTTGAGCTTTTGGAGGCGCGACTCGAAGTTGTGCTCGAGAAAGGAATCGATGAAGCTCGCGAATAGTTTCTTGTAAGGTGGAGTGACGTCTCTGTCGTTTAGGTCGAGTGTTGAGACGTTTAGCCAGAGAGACTCCCATCTCTTCGATAGAGCGCTTGTTTTGACGGAATCGATGATCGGAAGGTTGGAGAGTATCTGAGTTAGCAAAGGATCTGGCAATTCGCTGATTCTATCGGATTTCATGGCTAGAGGATGGTGAAGAAGAGTTTATCAGATTAAGAATCAGTTTCTGTAAATGTAGCGATCGAAGGATGAGGGAAGAACTTGCCGGCGATGTGGCTTTTAGGGATAGAGTTGGGAAAGTAGTGTTTCTTTCATTTCCAGAAAACTAACCTTTTCAACCTTTCGTTTCATTACCAGATCAATTTGTTTTTTGGTAAATCTGTTTTTTTTAGAGCAATTTGGAAAAATTATGTGCCTTTTAGACTAATTTATACTATTTTATGTTCTATTATACTAATTTTTTTCAAAATGGCAGTAATGCCCTTAAAATTGTAATTTTTTTTAAAAAGATATATATTGAGTTCGACAAGGGGATCGATCGATCCCACTTTACAAGTTATAGTGGATCGATCGATCCCGATCATTATTCAGAACAAAAAAAACGCGAAATATATACTGATCGACCTGGTCCATTTCACTCGATCGGCGAAGGTCGATTTACACAGATCGACCGATCTGTAAGAATAGATCGATCGATCCCGTGCCGGGGAAAGAATCCCAAATCGATTTTTTTGGTTTTGTATGATTATATCCGGATTGATTCCCACTTGATTTGAACCGACCAAGCATGATTTCAACTCTTTAAACTCGATTTCTCTGGGATGAAAGTGAATATTCTCAAATATTTGAATTTCTAAAAATAGGAATTTGAATTTCTAAAAATAGGACACACCTCTTCAAGAATGTTCCATCGACAACAACCAGTAGCACCCCTTTGAATTTGAATTTCTAAAAATAGGATATTTTTCTCTCGGATGAAAGTGAATATTCTCAAATCGATTTGTCGCTTTTTTTTGTTCCTTTTTCGTTTTTTTTTTTAAAAAATCGTTTTTTTTTTAAATATAAAAGTGAATATTCTCAAATATTTTGTTTCCATATTTTTAGGAACTGATTTTTTATCCGTAGAATACAACTAATATGTAGAAATCAGTTTCTACAGTTTTTTAGAATTATAGTAATGTTTAGAATTTGATTTCTACATGTTTTAGATTTATAGTAAATCTGTAGAAGTCGGTTTCTACATGTTTTAGAATTAGATTAATGTGTAGATTTTGATTTCTAAGAATTTTAGAATGGTAGGTTAAGCGCGGAATGTGTATTCTACATATTTGTAGAATACTCATATTTACGTAGATCACGTATTCTAAACATTGTAGATTCAATGAAAAAAGTAGATTTCGTTTTCTACTTCGTAGAATGTCATTTCTACTTTTTTTAGAACATAATCTGAAATTTATAATTTTAACTTTTTTATAACTGAAAAATATACCATTAAATTCATATAGGTATTTTAACAAATGTTACTATTTTTCCAAATTTTTTTTGTTTGTAAAACTATTTATTAAAATTATTTTCATAAATATTAAAGGGTATTATAGGAAAATATGACACAAAATATAGATTAGTCTAAAGGGACATAGTTACTATTTTTTGCTCTAAAAAAACAGTTTTCCCTTGTTTTTTTTAGTCTGATTATCAGGCTATTGAAAACTACAAAAACATTACAGAGACGATACCATAGCTGACATTTTTAACCGGTCAATTTGTTAGGTGACCAATTCTTCATATTTCGTTAAAAATATTAGAGAAACTAGGTGATATCCGCGCAGGGAATGGATTAAAAAAGATTATAACTTTTAATCTATAGATATTAGAAATGTAAAAGTCATAGTCACAAGATTACATGTTATATAATGAGTTGAGACCCACCATAAGTGTTTTGCTTGCGAGATCGAATTTGTAATGAAGGTTTGGGAAAAAGAATGTGATGAGTAGATGTGCTCAAAACAACCTATTTATATATACGATGAAGAAGAATTAGATTTCAAATGATAAAATCGTATGTGATTAGTTATATAAAACATTCACAAATTCATTAACCAAAACTTGCGCTCAAATTGATGACAAAAAAAAAAAAAAAACTTGCGCTCCAAGATTATCGCCCAAATTACCTTAACAGACCATATACCCTATTGATCACGTAATTTGCCGTAAATAAAAAGATTTCATTCTTAAACTTATTTTACATACAGCCACGGATCACGCAAATTCAGTAGTGGAAAGAAAAATAATTTAAAGATTTGATAAAGTTAAGGACACAAGGATTCAATTGATGCAACTCGTTTAAAACGTATATAATGAATCGACCACAACTCTTTTAAAAAGAATATAGTATTTTTTTGTCAACATTAAAAAGAATATAGTATAATCCTATAAAAATATAAAGATTTGATAATGACTTGTGCATGATGAGATAATGTATGAAAATATTTATGTTATATAATAATAAATATGTGTGATATAATTTAATTTTACAATACAATATAATTTTTTAAGAAATTATAATACATGTACAGTAGAACTTCTATAAATTAATAATCGATAAATTAATAATATTTATAAATTAATAAAAAAATTTCGGTCGCAATTTAGGCCGGTTCAAAATTTGACACAAATCGATAAAATAATAAGATAATAAATTTTTAGAAAATCAAATTTTATGTAAATATATGGTCCCAATAAAATTATAAATTAATAAGTTATATGTATACATATTTTATATAAGTAAGAACCTATTATTATATTATTTGTTTTATATTAACAATGAAATTATCTTTATATTTTCTTAACACTTAATATATTTTTGATGAAATTTAGTAATATTATATTTAAAACCACATTTAAGTTCTATATAATATATATTATATAGAACTTAAATGTGGTTTTAAATATAATATTACTAAATTTCATCAAGAATAAATATATCATAAAATAAAAAATCTAAATAAGAATTTTTTTGTAAATTAATATCTTTATAAATTAATAAAATTTCAAATTCCTAATTTAGTTATGATAAAGATACAGTGGTATCATGCCTCATTCTTAATTAATAATTATTATTCAATGTGTCATATATATTCCTTAACGAATATACAAAATTATAGATTGTTCAAATTAAAAGTCCATATATGGCAATGCTAGTTTACGTCTCATTATTGCTCATAAATTAATCACTATAATTTAGGAAAAATGTATTTATGAAAATTGGGTATGAAATATTACCAAATGGCCAATAGTTTTCCAAGGTTATACACGTGAAGATTTAATATACCACTTACATATATGATTGGGCCAACCTTTAATTTAAATTGATATAAAGAACTCTTATGATTTACAGTACGACCATATCAATTATATAATATAATTATTTTGTATATATTTATATACATAATATAATTATTTTTTTGTAATTGTAAGATCATAATAAATGAGCGTTAAAAAAATATAATTAATTTTATAGACAATATGATCATATCAACTATATAATATTAATGTTTTGCATATATATTTATATAACTATTATATAATTATTTTTTTGCTATATAGTACGACTATATCAACTATATAATATAATTATTTTGTATATATTTATAAAAATATATAACTATATAATTTAGTTTATATCAAGGCGGCTTATATGGACATTGTAAACATGTTCTATCTAAGTTTAATATACAAACATAACCATGATAAAAAAAATCGTTGATGCATCTAATGATTACAGATTTCTAATAAGGTAGGTTCGTAACAATGGCAATACATGTAATTATTCTAGTAAAAAAAGAACTTTTAGTTAAAGGATGTGAGAAGAGCTCTTGTGATGACACGTAGGAAATGACATTTTGGTTAATAACACATGACTGCAAGGTTAATTTATAGGAATGCTCCTCTTTTAATATAAAAGGGATACCCTAGGATAACACTAAAAAGTTTATGTCACAAATATAGACTCTAAAGATCAAAATGACCAAAATATTTCATTGAAGAAGTAAATATACACTTATACCCATGTGGTTAACTAATCCAAACCTTAGGGTATCGAGTTAAGGTGTGGAGATTTGGGATTGAGATTTAAAATTTATAAGATAAAAAATAAATTTTTTAAAAATAATTTCAAAAAGTATTTTCGAATTACAAAAATAAAATTAAAAAAAACAAATAAAAAAAAATTTGAAATAATTTTTTTAAAAAAATTATAAAAAAATTCGAAATTGAAAACATATAATCTAAAACTATAAAAAAAAATTTAATTTTTTTTAAAATATTTTACCCATGTGGTTAACATGATCCTTTTACCTGTTAAATAAAACATTTTGGTCATTTTCCTCTTTATGATCTATTTTTGTGATCAAAACTTGAAAATAGTCTATTTAGGAGCATTGCCCAAAATATTACTATGTTAATCATGTATTTAACATAGTTATAATTTGAAATAAAATTCATGAGTAACGTCTAACCGCTTTTCTTCTATCTATCTATCTATCTATCTATAATAATAAAACTGACTTTTCTCCTTCTACGGGCCGCCACGTCAGCGAAGAGTGACGACCAAATAGAGACACGTGTCGTCACTCTACACCAAGCTTACCATTTTGTTGAACGAAATAAAAACCTGGGCTACATAAGTTACTGATAAATTAACAAGCCCAACCTCTCAAATGATATGCGAAACCCATTAACATAACTCTCTTTCTTCGATAGTCTGCGTCTTCTCAGTTCTCATAAATCCCAGTTCTCATAAAGCTTGGCATTAGGTTACAGCATTTCCTATCATCAAGCTCTCACACTACGTAAGTTTTAGTTAACCCTTTTCCAGGTTCCATTGATAATCCCGTTTCCACTCCTTCACAAGATTCAATCCAATTTATTCCTTACAAACACAACCTGCAACCATGGTGTCAACCCATATCCTTCTTTGTGATTTGAAGTCCGTACGTTGTTTTCAGATGGGCGTCTCCTACGTTTCTGGTAGCTACAAACCAGTTCCTTGATTTTGACCATATCTAATTGTTTTCAATAATTACTTTTCATTAAAAAAAACTGCATCATAAACGAGCTCTCATCAGCCAAAACTGCATCTCCTGAAAGAGTTTGTAACGCTTAGATTAATATTAAAGAAAGTTCCAACCTGTGACGTTTCACTTAGTCTTAGTTTTATAAATCTTATGATTCTAAAAAAATGCAGGAATCATCTACATCTGATATGGTAGAAGAAATATTTTTGACAGCTGAGGCCAAAGTAATGAATAATGTTGCCCTTGAAAACAAAATTATTAAAGCCCCAAAAGTTGGAGACTTGGAGCCAAAGTTTCTAAAGAAGCAAGAAAAATGTGGACAGAAAACGGTTTCTCTAAGTAAGTACTATATAAGTGTTTGTCTATAAGTGAAGTTTGGTTTCGGTTATTATATGTCAACACTTATATCTTCTGATCTGCAGTTTACTTATGGATGCACAAGATCAAAACCCATGAAATTTAGTTAATTATGTATTGCCACAGCTCTCCAACTCTACTCACTTTGCAATTTATCATCAATATTAACAGGTATGTGTCATAAGAAGACGCTTCTCAGTATGTTTTGGTTGTTGTTTTGCATAAGAACATAATCTTATGATGATAGAAAATTTTACAGCCTCTGGCGACATGTATGCACAACTTTTAGCAAAGGAAGATGGCCATTAATCTGTAAATAACAGAACCGTGGCTACAATATCAGGTATCTTTCTTTGTCCTAATAGATAGATCATTGGCCGAGAGGTGTTGTTGAGACCATTAAAATTGGAACATGCCTAAAATGCAGTTGCTTCCATCAACAACTCACCCTCACTTGATTCTTAGCGGCATCAGAGTCCCTACCACTTGTCTCCAGACCTCATTCTTCTCTTATTATTTTCAATAACAGAGGTTTGTTGTTTGATCTCTATTTCAAAAGGTCTTCTTGAAACCATATATCAATCCATCTGTGGGCCAACGTTGAGAAATTTGACAGTCTGCATAAGCCTAATACAAATACAGTCGGCATTGCATTGTAAGTTAACAACTTCATATCTGGGCTAACATTGAGAGTTTTTACTGTCTGCGTAGCTCAACAGTCAACACTAATAGACTCTCTATCATATGGTTGAGAGATATAAATGAGAATTAGGTCAACAAGCCTAAGAAGCAAATTTGTTTCTGAGTTTAGCTTAGTCGTTTCGTATAAGCTTCACATAGCTGTGCCTTTCCTCCACTTTCCGGCGATGAATGATTGGGTGTAAATGGTGGAATTCACTTAAAGCTACTCATCACTTCCTCAACTTTTCAGCTTTCCTGCGTTTTTTGACCCATTTATTTTATTATATATACGAACCAGATGTGAGGACCCCGAAGATTTGGTCGTCTCGCAATCAATCTTTTTTTACAAACTATCTCTAAAAGCAGGTAACATAATGACCAATTCTCAACTTCCTCTCTCTCAGTTGAAGGCTGGTTGGTCTAGGACGACGGTTGTCAGACGGCTTCTCTATTTCTGGGAAGCTCGGGATGTGAAGAAAGTAATAGAACTTATGGAGATTGATATAGTTCTGGTAGATGAGGAGGAGTTGCTTCTCCATTGTATTTGTCTTTTCTGTAACTGTTTTCAAAATTATTTTTGTTTGCTAACGCTTCATTGTTTCTAAATGGTTTGCAGTCTGATCCAGGGATCTAGCATACACCCCTTGAACACATTCCACCACTTACTCAGAGAGGGGGTCTGTATGAGCTCTGCATTTGATGTTACCAGGAATTAAATATTTGTATTGTACACTCCCATGGTTGACTTATACAATTTGTTCACCTTTAGCTAAATTAATTTTAAGTTTCTCTTTGTCCCGTGTTTTTTAAAAGCATTTTTAAATTCTTTCCACCAGCTTCACAGTTCAGCCCATTCTAAGTTCCGTACGTTACAATTAATTAACTAAGGACAACCAAAAGTCCTACAATGTTCACATTTGACTGAAAGACAACGTTACTAGCCTCTTCATGTGCAACATCCAAACAGAAACAAACAAAATTTGTCAAGAGATAGAAGGTAAAGCGGACACAAAAGGGTGTGGCTAATATTGTCTACAACGAGTATTCAACAACCTACAGCCTCGGTACGTAAGAACCAACTCTCATAAGTTCCTCCCACCTGCCAAATGCTTGGATGTACTAATGACTCAAAGTTTCTTTTAGGACATTGATTATTCCCCTCATGCTATCTATAAGTTTCAAACAATTTGTGGAGCCCAAAATGCAATGAAACCACCTGCAACATACATTAGTTGATAAATATTCACAAGTACAGGGAGAAGCTCAGATCAAGTATAATCAAGCCCCACTGATTATCTTATCATCAGTCTAGCAACCTAACGAGACATCCCTCTTAAGGTGAGGATTCGCTTCTAAATAAAATCTACTCAACGTCGCTCCAAATGCTAAATAAACTATACGAGAACATATGTGAGCAAGTGAAAAAAGCACACAAACAGAATTCACACATATCACCAGACTCTCACATAGTGACATGCCGAACCACTACATTGATGCCTCCAACATATTTACAATCGTCGCTAATAACGTTCCTCCCAGGGAATAAACGGCCGGTCAGGCCTATCCTTAAAACGGAGCTTTACAACAAATTTATCAGATTACAGATATAAGTCAATTCTCAACAGCCAACGACAACACATCACGCAGCCTCTTCACACCTACACAAAGAAACAACGATTAACCACATATACTCACAAGTAAGCAAAGTGAGCATTACTATATTCCTAAAAACTAACCTACATAGGAAAGGTGATTTTTTTTGTTTTTTTTTTTTTTGGACACAACATAGGAAGGTGATAAAATATAACAAATAACAAAATTAGGACCATCTCATATTCAGCCACAAGAAACAAATCATTCTTCATAGTATCAACATTAACACCAAAAAAGCAACAGACATGTAGGGAATTAGAAAAATTAAGATTCCTTTCATGACTACAATCAGCATCCAAGATTTTAATATGCTATATGCATAGAAAAAGTGTTCGATTTCAAAAAAATGTTTCAAATGGATAAAGCAAAGTATATGCTTCACATTTTTTTTGTCAGAATTCGGAAGTGTCCATTTGTTGATATTTGAATATACTAGATCACTTATGCATGTTTTGTGGTGTTTCTTCCCAAACTGAATAGTAAAATATGCTACATATTTTTTATCGCTTTTAACCTTTAAGGCATCCTTTTGATGATATATTGAAATATATTCGATCCCTTATGTATGTTATTATATTTTGATTAAAAATATTTGCTTGGTTTTTCTTTAATTAGAGATTCAGTTTACAAAAACAAGCTCACTTTTTACTTAAGATCATTGTGAGTTGATGAGATGTGACTATCCATTATCAATATGTAATCCCTTTCAAAATGTAAGAACATATCTTTTTTTTGGGTCAAATGAACATAATATTCAGACAAAGTAACATAAATTCAGACAAAAGGTTATAAATATTATTCTATAAATGGTTAATTAATTTATGCATAAGTTAAAATTCACTTTCTTTACAATAATTTTTGGGACCAATGATGTAGAAAGTGAAATATATTATATCTACGTACTTTTGATAAATATCTTATTTTCTAAGGTGGAAAAATCTAAATTTATATATCTATAATAAAATGTATATTAACAATCAACTATATATTTAAATTATTGTATAAGAACAATTAATAAAATAATATTATAAAAACCCGGCGCGTAGCGCCGGAATACCACTAGTTTGAAATAAAATTTATTTATGTAACCAAACCGAAGTATCAGGTTTCAGTTATTCAAAGGCATCATATTTAATTCCAATCGGATATTCTTAAAGTTTGCTTCGGGTTTTCTCGGTTTGGTTTGGGTCTAGAAACACATCACAAGCCGGGTTGAATCTGTTTTAAACAAAGGTTTGATTCTAATTTGAGTTTCGATTACCCAAGTGAATGTTTTTGAGACAAAAGTACACATTTGAATTCACAAATTTGGCAAATTTGAACAATTTGCACTAACAAAAACTTTCTAACATGATCCAGAAGGGGTTGTTATGAGTAAAACATAAACAAGTTAAAACTACCGGCTACCAACTCCATAAATGTAAGAAAAAATATTAAAACTTCAAAATAGGAGTAAAGCAAATATTATTTGAACTTCAGAAACAAAATTATACACTAACTTGAGTATCTGAGTTATTATTTATGTAACAAACAATTATTTTAAGTTTTCATTTCAAGCTTTGAATATTTTGGGTATTTATTCGGGTTGAATTTTGGCATGATTTTTCTTTTGGATTTTTGAGTTTTTCAAATTTATTTGGATATCCATTTTGTTCGGATAAAAATTAAAACCGAAATACCATAGGGAAAACTCATTCGAGTATTTATCTTGGATTTGATTCAATTCAGATTAATTTTTGGGTTGGTTCAACTCAATTTGGTTATTTTGTTCACCATACGTAAATAATATTCAATCAACGATCTTATTGGGGATAATAAGTTTTGATATTTATAAATAAGAAATTCCATAGGATATACCTAAATTTTTTTTGTCACAAATATACTTTAAAAATAAAAATGACCAAAATAAACTTAATATTTTATCAAAAGAATCTTTCGTATAAAGGTTTAGCTCATCGATGAATCGGCCGAGCGGAAAAAAGAAAGAAAAGGGCCAGGGATTTGCCGAGTGAGGCTCTTTTCAAGTTTGCCATAGGAAAACTCATTCGAGTATTTATCTTCGATTTGGTTCGATTCAGATTAATTTTTGGGTTGGCTCGACTCAATTTGGTTATTTTGTTCACCATACTTAAATAGTATTCAATCAACGTTATTAGTGGGGATAATAAGTTTTGATATTTATAAATGAGAAATTTCATAGGATAGACATAAAAAAGTTTTTGTCACAAATATAGATCTTAAAAATAAAAATAAACTTAAATGCTTTATCAAAAGAAATAAATATAGATTTATACCCCTAAAATTAGTGTATAATTTTGGGTACTTGAGTATTAGGGGTATTAAGCTAAACTTTATAACTATAAGATTTTTTCCCAAAAATATTGTTGTGACTTGTGAAATATGAGTATTGTATGCCCCTCTACCAAAAAAAATATATTTATTTTTTCTAATTTTGAATTACAACATAAAGAAAAAACAATTAGTAGATTTTTAATTTAAAAAAAAAATTAGTGAACTTAAATGTTTCTTTGACCCTATATTGTTGGTGTCGTGTCTTTAATCCTAATTATAGAATTGTCATGTTCTCATTTCCCAAGAAAGAAAGAATTGTTTTAACCATGAAGTAACATTCCTCATCCTCCTCCCTCTCTCCCCTCTCTGCGTTGAGATCTCTCGTCAACAAACAAAGTTGCCACCTTCCCAGCTTCATCTTCCCGATCGCTTCTAACCCTTAAATGGATCTCGCGGCGGAGGAGCTTCAATTTCTCAGCATCGGAGGCATACTCCGTGAATCCACCACGATCCCCAAATTCTCCCCGAGAACATTCTACCTCATAACCCTAACCCTAATCTTCCCTCTCTCCTTCGCCATCCTCGCTCACTCCCTCTTCACCCAACCCATCCTGAACCAGCTCGACGCTTCTCCTCCCTCCGCCGACCAGTCCCAGACCAACCACCAATGGACTCTCCTCTTCGTCTACCAATTCATCTACATCATCTTCCTCTTCGCCTTCTCCCTCCTCTCCACCGCCGCCGTCGTCTTCACCGTCGCATCCCTCTACACGAGCAAACCGGTGTCTTTCTCATCCACAATGTCGGCCATCCCTCTCGTTCTCAAACGTCTCTTCATCACGTTCCTCTGGGTTTCCCTCTGTATGCTCGTCTACAACTCCGTCTTCTTGATGTTTCTCGTGATCTTGATCGTGGCCATCGATCTACAGAGCGTGATCCTCGCTGTCTTCTCGATGGTTGTGATCTTCGTTCTGTTTCTTGGTGTTCATGTTTACATGACCGCTTGGTGGCATTTAGCTAGCGTCGTCTCTGTTCTTGAGCCTGTCTATGGGATCGCCGCGATGAGGAAGAGCTATGAGTTGCTTAAAGGAAGGACTCACATGGCGTGTTCCATGGTGTTTATGTATCTTGCTCTTTGTGGGTTCATCGCTGGAGTTTTCGGAGGTGTGGTGGTTCGTGGAGGAGATGATTTCGGGTTGTTTGCGAGGATTGTTGTTGGAGGGTTCTTGGTTGGTGTGTTAGTCATTGTGAATCTTGTTGGGTTGCTTGTGCAGAGTGTGTTTTACTATGTCTGCAAGAGCTTTCATCATCAGGCGATTGATAAGTCGGCGTTGCACGATCATCTTGGTGGGTATCTTGGTGATTATGTGCCTTTGAAGAGCAGTGTTCAGATGGAGAATTTTGACATTTGAATAATCAAATGAAAGGATAAGTTGTAATGTTTGTAATGCTTTATAGTGTTTGTTGTTATAGCTTTTGTCTTAATTAATCTGGGGGATAAGACTGATATTGCAGATGTGTGTCTGTTCCCTGTAATCTTTGTAGTGTGTTTTTTGTTCCAAATTGGAAGGTTAATGAAATAAAAGTTGTTACTAGACAGTTCCTTTTAACTTTATTACTTGATTGGCATTCTAGTTTGGTCTGTTACGTTGAAGCATATATTGTAGTATTTGTTTTAGTTCAAGCACTGTCTTCGGTTACAATACCTATCAATACCATTATGAAATGAACAGTTTTAACAGAGCCGGTTAGCCCTTCTCAAGAAACTGAACAACGAATAGTCAGGAAGCTGTGACTGTGAGAGTGGATATTGCAGGTACAAGCACCTCATCTCCTGGGTAAATTTTCACTCCTGGAAGAGATGAATACATGAATCTCTCTCTATGTTTCTCTGTATCAAACTGTTTCAGAAGGTAATTGGAAAGGTAATAATTGATCTTAACAATCATGTAGTCCGTTCAGACGCCTGCCTAACGAAGAACAAGGGAGGGGTTTTATCAAGCATCTGCTTTTACAAGAATGAGTAAAAAATGATCTGGCCCTGAAGAACAAAGATGAAAAGAAAACAGCTATTTGTTTCGCTGCCGCCTCGGGATCTAATAATATTTCGGAAATGACACTCAATGACTCAATATGAATGAAGATACTTTGTTTAGACACAGGAGATAGATTCTTTTATACGACAAGACAGACTCTGGAAGTCCGAGTTATCATTCTGAGCTTGTCAATCCCTTTCATAGGAGCTGATAAGAGTCTACAAATTACATGCATGATCTCGGTGTATTTGATTCTTTATCTAAACAAGTGAAAAATCGCAAAATAATATTATTTTTTTTTGGTAATCATCGCGACATAATATTTCATCACTCTTTTGGCTTACAGATGTGATGTTAAACGTATGAGTTAGATATTGGTATATAACTGGTGATTATATACCAATATATACAGTGCCGGCTCTGAGGGACTGCTGACAATGCAAAAGCACAGGGTCCAAAAAAATTTCTACAAATTTTTTTAGGATTTAGGGCCCTGTATTTCCAAAAAGATGTCGTTATCTAGCAAATATTACAGAGAGTGCTCAACAAAATATGCAGGAGAGCGTGTATCATTGGGAAGAAGAAACCACATATACAAACCTTTAATTGAAACTGGAAACTAAATTATATTTAAATATTTGAGTAATTCTGGTCCACAAATTTTAGCTAAGAAATTCTTTTCATTTACTATAAACAATTTTCTTACGAACCTATCTTAGTGTAAAGCACAGGGCCCACGAAAAGTTTAAACCGGGCTTGAATATCTTCTTTATATATAAAAGAGACTTTCAATTTCTCCTGGTGATGCCAACAAGGACGACACGTCATCAATTCGTGCAAGGAGAGAGCGACACCTGTCCTCATTAAACAAAACACAGCGATCCAATGTGTCTCCGTACGGGCTTTTTTTTTTTTTTGGTTTCGGCTAAGGTGGACTTTGGTCCGTTCGTTGTGGCCTGTGGATCAGATCAGAAAGCAATACCCGCAAAAACCTAATTCTCGCCTTTGTTCATGCGAGTCTGATTTCGGCGAGAATGACGATCGATAGTTCTCGCTCTGTCTGTAACGGAACTCGACTTTAATGGCATTAATACAGACGCAGTACAAGCCCTTCGATGCGTCATTTCCGTCGGTGAAATCTCCGCTATAAATTTGCTCTAAGACTGCAATGTTTGGCCTCACCCTAACGCATTCAGAGAAGATCAACTCTGTCAGCGACGATCTGTACCAATAGATCGGAGAAGTTGTGAATCCATATAAGAAGGTAATCTTTGTAATTGGCCAAACCTTGGCTCCTTTTGTTGAAGACAACCGCATCCCCTGTTTCGGGTTTGGGCGCTGTGAGTTTGTTTCCCTATAAAAATCTTATCTCCGATCTTTATTATGTAAAGTTTAAAGCTTTTTAAAAGAAAGAAAAAACAGATTATGAATGCTTAATGTGAAGGTCACGTTCTGAATGTGAAGGTGACGAGAGGTTTGGCTATGACCTAGGAAAAACTCAGTCAACAAGAGAAATCAACTATGGAAACCATTGTTGACGAGAGGTAAAAGAACGTGCAATATTTTCTTTTTAAATTCAGCAACTTTGTTTTTCCACAAGCTAATTTTCTGGAGTTCTTTTAACATTGCAGCTCATATGCTTTGTCGGTTGTTATAGTCAGTGTTGGAGACGTCCCATGGGCAGACATGAGGAAGTTCGATGACATGATCCCTAAGCGTGAATTCAATAACATTCAGGTATCATCTCATTTCCTATTTTAGTTCCATTTGTATACTCTGTCTTCGATCTTGATCTTCTCTACAAAGTTTGTTAATTTCACAAAGATCAAGAAGAGAGATTCATCAGAGTTAAGCAAAGAAACATCATTTGCTCTTGCTGCTCTAATGGAGATTCCGCTTTAGTATCAAGAAACAATTGAACTCGGCTTACTCGGGTATTCCCATATTCCCATCTGTCCCGGTTTACAGAAATGTGTGTTACAATAATCTTATCTACCATATTACTATATTAACGTGGTCAGTCAAAATAGAAATCGATCAAATTTGTTTGGGCAGACTTTAATCTAGCCTGAGAACAAAGCTTTTTTTTTCACTCATATTCTTCTGTTTTCTGCAGCTACCTGCAAACATTCTGTTCATGCTTGGGAAAAAGATTTATGTGATAAGGTTTGTTCAGTTCCATGGTCCAAAGTTGTAGAAGAAGAGCAGTATATGCGTCTATATGTTAGAGTGGTCGAGTGTGATGATTCAGTATGAGAAACGCATTCAAAAACGCTAAATTTTTGTATTGGGCAGAGATAAATGGAACTTCATGCGACTTATATTTTCCTGATGTCTACGTTGGTGATGTTAATTGGAATGCTGAAGTTGACACTGGAGAACTCATGGGATTATGACCAGCATTGTCATGGATGGAGTCAGTTTCAAAACAGGAACTTGGGTCGTAATAAAAAGAACAACAGTTTCGAAAACAAGAACTTGGGTTCATGAGAAGAATATTGACAACAGTAGCTACAACTACGAAAAAGGTTGGGAATTGGAACAGTGAGGATCATCAATGAAAATGGAGAAAGAGAGGAGCTGTGCAATGTGGATGAGATTGGGTGGAGGATTGTCGATGTGGAAATGTGACTCTTTTTTTAACTCTTTTTTTTTTGTTACCCATGATGAATAAAATTCAATTGTTTTTGGTCAAAAATGGACTGATTGTTTGCTTCAAACTGTTCATCAAACAAATTACAAAAATCTCACTTTAAGAGTTAAATAGGCCAATACTTAAAACTAAAATAAAAGGAGCACTTAGATCCAAACAAATAAAAGCTAACTATAAATAACCCACAAGTTAAAAAACTTAAATATATTTAGCACACAAAATTAAGTTATAAACAAGTAAATCTACTCAATAGAAAAGGAAAAATATACAGTTCTGAAACCTTAGTGGACTCAAATCACAACCGTTAAGTTCAAACTCATACCTCATTAAGATATATCATTCGAATGATAAAAGAACGTCAGTTGTCATAGTTGGAGATCATTTAGCAAAATTACGTGTGTATATATATATGCTGAAAAAGATTGTTACAAAAGTATAAGGAAAATGTAAATAACGAGACATGTACTCTGCAATCAATTGGTGCAGAAAAGAGTAAATTTTAGAAAACATCTGAATCTCGCATGTGTCCATCAGTCTTTAATCATTCACTAATTTAGTAACCAACCCTTATCATTCTTTTCCTATTAGACAATAAAAAATTAATAAAAACATATCCACAACTACATAAATAATGTAGGAGACTGAATAAATCAACAATTCCACACCATTGAAAAAAAAACATAATCAATTCTATAAACAAAAATAGTTAAAATAATGATTCATATTAATATAAAACAAAACATTTTAAATAAAACCAATCTTAGACAAAAAATCAAAAATGTTAGACAATCTAAATTATTTTCAAACAGTACACATTGTATTGACATTTCCAAAAACAAGATATGGTTTATCTAAAGAAAGTTTATAGCTTTGGATGTGACTGACTGACCCCAGATGGTGATATAATTGAATGTGTTCCTATCACAAAGCTACCATCCTGAGGGATTCTATGGTGGCAACAAAGTGTCTTCTACGAAGTGAGGAAGAGAAGTACATACATATCCCTCAGTAATGGCATTGATATGGTTAATGTTCTGAAGGAACCATTCTCATGATGAGGACTAAGGAAGATGATGTCTAGAGAGCAAGTTCAGTCAAAAGATATGGCAAAAAGAAACATAGAAGTTTCCTAAATTTGCGGAGCCTGACCTCATCAACCAAAGTAGTCACCAGGTGAGTCAAAGTTTCTTTTTGTTGTTGTTGGTTTTTTTATCCGAGTTGTAGTGTTTGTTTTAGTTTCGTGACCTGTAGGGTTTCATAGCTTATGTGGAAGGGGATAAGTACTAGACGGTTCCCAGGAGATTCACTCAAGTCCTATTTATGTACTCAAACACAGATTTATTGGGGGTGATTGGTTGACTGTAGGAATTGACTTCTTTACTTTTCATCTACATCCTTAAATACTACCAATCATGATTTATCTTGGTTGCTAAAGATACAACCCAAAAACTAAAGCTACAGCAAAAACACACAAAAAATAGTTGTAAAAATCTTATTTTCTAAAGCTCCATTTTTTTAACTGTAGGAAATTTTAAAGCTACATTTCTTAAAGCTAAATAAAAAAATCTTACACACTAATGTTTAAAGTAAATTCTCTACAGTTACAGCCAAACCAATCACCCCAATTGTCCGATATTTTTTTGCTCTCTGTTTCTCCACAAATAAAAGTGTTTATTGCTTCTCTCTTATAATTTGCTTATAGATATTTGCTCAAGAAAAAAAAATTGCTTATAGATATCAAAGCCTTCATTGTGTTCCTGATGTGGCCTTTGAAGTCCAATTTTAAAGTTGTTAAGCCATCCCAAAATTAATTTTGCCTTCTTTGTCTTTCCACATAGTTTTAAATGGCGCAGTTAGTTTAATTATAAATCATTATTGTAAATTTATTAACTACATAACAGTAATTATAAATTACTGAAGGTAATTGCAAAATAGTATAATTACTAATTACCCTGAAACCTAAACAATAATATTTGTTTAGAAGTCTTAATCATTTTGGATGATATGTATATTTTATAATTTTAAAAATTAATATGTAATCTTTAAATAGTAATGTGTTAGGTTATCAAGTCATTTTTATAAATGATAATGAAAATTGTGTTACAAAATAATAGTGAAAATCAACTTTTTACATTATTTAAATGAAAACAATATATTTATAAGAGGGTGACAAAAAACAATATATTTATAAGAAAATTTTAAAACATCAAAAAAGTTATTCATAATTTATGTGTTGAAACTCTAAATAATTTAATTTAATTTAATTTGTTATTATAATAAAGAGAAAAAACAACCGTAAAAAAATATGTAAAACAGCTACATAACTAATAATGAAAATTTTATTATTAATTAAATAAACATATTGTTTCTAAAATAATAAAAAACAATAGTAAATGTATATTAATATCATTTTATCTGAGACTAAACGAAATATTACATAACATACTTATACCATTAAATATGTTCTATATTTTTTACTTACTTGCCCGCCCCGCCCGTAGGGCGGGTTTTACCCTAGTATAACTATATATAACTGTGATTATCTATTTCAAAATAGTAACAACTTTGATTATCTATTTCAAAATAGTAACAACAAATGTGTAAGCAATACAAATTCTCTTATCAAAAGTTTCTGAGAGATGCTTTAGAATTCTTAGGAATTGATTTCAATTCCTCGACATCTTTTGTTACTCTTCAAGATTTAAGCTACATCCGAACAGAGCCGTGCGAACGCTTATAGCTGCCATAAGCCATTGACAAATTATTTTATAAAAACTTTTGCATTAAAGATAATAATACTTATTACTACAGAGTAGAAACATGTAAACTAAATTAACCAACAAAATATTTATTACAAAAAATATTTATTTTAGTTTGAAAATTAAAAAAATAATAATTATATTTTATAATTAATTTTTATAGATAAATATGAAACAAATGTAATTTTTTTTTTTTTTTGGCACTAAAAGTATATCAGTATCCACTTTAACCGTGTTTCAAAAAAAAAACCACTTTAACCATTCTATTTTTTAATAATTAACAACTGTTTTCGTTTTGTTATCTAAGAAACTCCAGTGTTGATCATAACTCTAATCTTTTAATTATTTTATGCCCTGGACTTTATATAAGATTAGTAAAAGATGATGCACTTAAGTTTTTGTAAAAATCTGATGCCGTAGGCGAATGTTTCAATTTTTCTTACCGAGGCACGGCTCTCCAGCCAAGGATACCCAAGAACCAGAGATGATAAAGTTCTTTCTTTTTGTTGACGATGATAAATTTCTTTAATGCTAAAGTAACTATGTTAATTTTCAGTCCAAATTAATTATTGACAATTAGAGGATTGGTCAAATCACTTATATATTCTTACACTCTTTAGAGATTAATGGTCATCCTTAAATAACCATAATACTCCTTCTCAAGATAATGACGATTTTTAACCATTAATCTTGCAGACCATTATTTTGAATCGGGAGCAAAACCACTCTTTGGGCCAGATATCTTTACTAGTGTTATGTTAAGACCATCATTAATCCAATCTCTTAACTGGGGTTCTTAAGAGACTGAGATTCTTAACTTTGGGTAAGAGACGATTCTTAAATTTTTTTAGATTTTAACTAAGAAAAGCTAAGAACCGTTTCTTAGATAAGAGATATAAGAGTCGTCTCTTAGCCAGAAAATGTAAAAAAAAAAGTATCAAATCATGAGTTAAAAACTCCGACTAAGAGACCGGGATTAATCATGCTTATATGGGTCTGTCCATTTAAACTAGAAATAGCTGTGAACCTCGTATCTTGAGTCCATCCTTAACACTTACAGATTGCAGTTACGGCAATGTCAGCCCTCGACATTTAGAACATTCCAATATTTGGTTATACACAAGTCCTACCAATTATATCTAATTAATCTTGTTAATATGAGATTATCGTATGAATGAAATTTTCGCAACAAATGTTATTGTTTTAACATTTTATTTTATTGAAACTGATTTAAAACATATTACATCATAGAAGAATAAAGACAAAACCATAATGAGACACTAATGATCTTTCCTCATCGAAACTAGCCAGAAGAAAAATCTTTGTTGACGCATTAGCCATACCAAACTCGTCTTGCTTCAAAATAAGTTAGATTAGGTGTTTCCATTCCATCAATAGCAGACGGACTTCTAATACCTTGAACGAAAACATGACAATAATTCTCATCGTCTAGATAGATCTTTCTTCCATAGCCTTTATCAATTTTGTTCCGAGTTAGTTTTTGTAAAGCTACCGTTGAATAGGCTTGAAATGCAAAGTACAACTCATATAGATAGTCAAGATTGATGGATCACATACAATGTCACCACCAAAAAAACGCAGACCCAATTCCTTGGACAAAACATTACAACACAAATAATTTAACCAAAGACCAAACAGCCTCAAAGAAGAGCAGTAGATGCTCCTGAAACGACTAAATGACCACCATAAGAACATTGGAGACAAGAATTATTGGAAAACTAAGGGGAAGAGAACATCATCTCCAACTCTTTAGGGTTTCGCAACACTTTGTACCTCCACATTGCTGTCAAGTGGAATACACCATGGAACACCACCTTCCTCATCGCAGCAACAGAAAAACTAAAGGCATAATCGGCAAGACTCCTCACCAAAAAACAGTTAAAGCCTGGAAGACAAAAGCGAAAAACAAACAAAGGAGAGAGGGTTTGCCTCTCCAGCGCCGGCAAGGAATACCAGCCACCGGAGAGGCAAGAAATTGATCGGATTGAAGTTGATGGCTTGGGAGAAAGAAGAGAGGATTAGTGTAAAAATTAAGCTAGGTGTTCACCGCTATATTTTTATTCTTTTTAATTTTATCAACACCAAATAACCATTGTTTTTTCAAATATCTATATACCACAAACCATTTTTATTTGCACCATAAATGAAAACAAAAAATGATGAAAATAATGAAGGAGGAATACACTTGACGCTGGTTTCAAGTAGATTATGGCTTTTTCCAACTTTATTCTTGGTTTGATTTAAGTTATAGTTTGGTCAGCATAGTTAATTTTTATTTAAATGATTTTGGTTCAAATTAATTATTAGTTTAAACGGTACAGTTTTAAAATAGGAAAATTTACCAAAATGTCATAAAAGACTTTCACGGAAGTCTTTCAGAAAAAGTCTTCAAGGAAGTCTACCGTTTAGGTAATTTTTGCAATTGCAAATTTATAAAGGAAGTCTTCCAGGAAAGTCTACTTTACAGAAGACTTCTCTAAATTTTTTCCTTTCTAAATATTGGCTTACTTTTGTTTTTTGTAAATTCACAAAAATACCAAGTCTTCTCGAATAAACATGTTAGTTATATAATAGACCAAATTATGTCAGAAATTTGAGTTTCTATAGAAGACTTCTCATGATTCTTCAGTCGGAAGACTCGAAAGTCTTATCAGCTGTCGGTGAAAGTGTGTAAGTCTTCTATCATAACCAAAGATTTGACCACAACCACAAAATAAGAACCTGAAAGTCTGAAACATTTCCGGGGAAGTTTTCTAGTTAAAATTAAATGTTTAAGTTTTAATTGTCAATTGCAAAATAACCTACAAAAAATTTCACCGACATTGAGAAGACTTCCACCAACAGTTGAGAAATCTTTCCGGGAAGTCTTCTATAGAAAGTCAAATTTCTAACACAATTTGGTCAATTAAAAAACTAATATGTTTTATCCGAAAAGACTTCCAGGGAAGTCTATTCAGTTTTTTTTTGTTAACAAAGAAAAGTTGGAAGACTTCCAGAGAATTTTTCTCTAAAAAACATACAAAAACTCAGTTGCAAAACTAACATATGTATTGACTAGAAGACTTTCATATAAGCTTTTTCGATGGAGAAGACTTTCACATAAATCTTCTCCACGAAACAAATCTGAAAAAAATTCAAAAATCATTCTTAAATCTAGTCAGGTTCATGTTTAGCTTCTCCAACCACACATCATTTTTAATGAAAGTTATCAACTCATTTTTACCAAGAATCATGAACTTGAATCATGAACTTGAGTAACTTTAATAGTTTATAAATTTTGAAATCAAAAGGGTGGGATTTTGGAATGAAATAAAAGAGGAACTGAAATGGAAATGGTTTAATAAGAATATGAAGGTGTAGTGCTACAAACTGACTTATTATGGTGGTTGGTGTATTGATGATAATGTCAATATTGTAAATAAAAGAAGAAGATGGCGATGATTGAGAAAAATAAGCATTTTTGAAAAAAAAATATAAAAAAATAATGATATTTTCATGAATAATTCGAACTTCTATAGTGAATAAGGCAAATGAAAATTCTAAAAAAGTCATATGTTAGTTTTGCATTTAACTTTTTGTTTTAAGTCATTTTTCCAAAAACTATTTTAAAATAATATAATCAGCAGTTAATAAAATAATTTCACTTTACAGTTTACAATAACCATTCCGATTTAGTGTCACTAATTAAGTACGTTTATGAAAAATAAACAGATCTACCGTACCAATCATAATTACATCAGTGGTTACCGATTAAACAAATTTATAAGATGCTAAATAAATATGTGTCTGAAAAGAATAAAATATCTATTACCTAATTAATGTGATTGGTAAAACTGATGACAAAACAATAGCAGTATGATATGGAAACAATATACTACATAAGCATTACGCTCTTATAAATCTAATTCATAACACGATTCACAGAGTAGTAAGTAATTTACATATAAAACTATAATACAAAAGTAGTTTATTATATATAATTTGTTTTATTTCTAAATATCAAATATATATATATATATATATATAATATAATCTCTGTTATGAACTATGCTAGGCGCTAGTCGGGCGGCAATCCCGGACCTAGCGAATTAACGAAAAATCGAAGATAAGCGAGGATTAATCATGGCGTAATTTTTGAGCTTTTTCTGTGTATATGTGGATAAATAATATATTTGCATAGATATAACAATAAAATCTGCTGTCACAGTTGGAAAAGGTGTGATTTGTTGCGCCTTACAACCCGGTTTGAAGCTTCACATATCATAATTCTGTGTTTTAATTATTTTTTCTTTTAATGAAGGGTAAACAAATATTTTCCTTATCGTCTTTTTCTTTGACCTATTATTTTCCTGAGCATCTTGTCGACGACATCCATTCTTTTTACAGATTTCATTTTGTTTTCATCTTCTTCTTCTTTTATCAATAAATTTATCAAATAGCACGTGAAACTACATAAAAATGAAAGAAACGATGTTTTTTTCCAAAGAATAAAATCTGAACATAAGATATTTTAGCATATTAGTTAATGTCTAAAGACTTCTATAACATTTATATATAGTACTATTTCCAAAGAATGTAATTTTAGTGCTCCGACTGTCTCGGTTAATGTACTGTCCGCATACTCGGCATGTGAGATATATTCATTGCAACATATTGTGCGTTAATTTTTGGAGGGTTGACTATGCTTTTATAGGTTAATTTGCCTAATACACTTCAAATTATCCGATTATACCCTCCGTAATTACAAGGTACCGGTAACAAATGAAGAGGAGATGACGTCAACGCTTCAGAGTGTGGACAATTTTAATAGGTAACTGTTCACAACCGGAGCTATAGAAGACATCCACTCCCCTCATGTTTTTACAGCATACATTTTTCATTGTAGGCAGTAAATGTGTGGATACATACAACACTGTCACATTCAATGGTGTACCCATTTATTTACACCGTAACTCTATTCCAATTCACTTATATTTTTACCGTATAAAAAGCTTAAATGTTCTATTCCATATCACCAAAATAGTATAGGACACCAATTTTATCTCAACCCCTAAAATTTCGATACGAAACCTTATCGCAACCCCACCCCTGCCCCTAAATACGAAATCCTAAACCCTAATCAGTAAATCCTAAACCCAAATATAAACCATAAATCTAAATATAAACTCTAAACCCAAATAAAATGGAACAAAATAAATAGCATAATACATATTGCTGAAATTATGAAATGTCTATAATTGTATGGAAGAAGTTAATGTTGACCCCATCCATACCCCATCTTCTTCAAAAGATTAAATCCGAAATCCAAATATAACTCTTAATCCAAATATCAAAAAGTACATAATATTATGTAATACTAAATATTATGTAATATTAAACTATACAATATAGATCACTAGGAGCATATCCGCGCTTCGCGCGTGATATTGTTTTATTGTTGTTAAATATGATTTTCCGGATGATGTAATTATGTGGTCAGTCTTTACTTGTGAAGAGCATTATTTGGTATTTTATTATTTTATGTAGTAGTAGGTAATAGGTTAATATATTACGTGTTTGTTTTTTCAATAATGTGTTGTTGTGTGTATAATAATACTTGTTAGTGGTGAAATGAGCTTCTAATGTAAAACATATTGAATTTCAATAACTTTGCATTTAGGCATTTTTTGATTCTAAGATCGACGGTTTCAACGTCAATTTTTATTTAATTTTTCACATTTTTTAACATTACTCTTGTAAGATGTTTTTTGCCCTCTCTCCATATTTTGACCTGAGCCGTCACCATCTATGTATTTTGTTTACCTTTCTGGTGGACGGTGCTTCTTATCATCATTGGGGAAAGACTCACCTACATGCTCTTGTTTTTCCTCACCTATTCTCTCCTGTGAGATTATCTGGTATTTGTTATAGATCAGACTTATGAGTTCTCAGTTGTGCGATTGTTTTTCACGACGTTGTAGGCTATTTCGGTCAATATTGGTCCTCTTCTTCTTTAGATTTTGGCTAATGTTAGGAACTACATATCATTTGTCTTCCTCGTCGTTGTCTTGCCGTCGATAGTCTCTGCTCATCTTGGTTTTCAAGATCTGGTTTTTGGTGATCTTACTTCTATGCTCTTTTTCATAGCTCGATAACATGGCTCCATGGTTTTGTGATTTCGTTTCGTCTCCTTTTCCCTCTTTGTTCTCTCTTCACGTTGCACTTTTCATTACTGCTCGCGTCTCTAGTGGCTTTCCCTTTCGCCATATTTTCTAATTCAGGTTTGGATAGTGTTTTCTTTTGTGTATGTTCTGTGGGTTTGGAAGGTCGTTTCTGGTCTCAACTTGAGCTCTAGGTTATCGGTGATTGGCTTCCATTCTCTCTCCCTCAGGTTGTTTCTCTTCTTCTCATGCTTCCTTTGGTATAGATGTGCGGATGTAGATGTGCGGAGTTAGTCTTTTGGAGTTTTTGTTCGTTCTATTCAGAGCTTTGTAGTTTTTCGCTGGCATGATCTTTTTGTATCTGCTTGTTTAGTTTGTGAGGTGGTTCTTACCTCTTAACTGGTGGTTGTGCTTCTGGTGTGTCTTCTTGTTTTTTGGTGACTTTGGTCTTCCGATGATTATTCTTTTTCTTATATCCCTTTTTAGGCTTTTTGCGCTAGTGCTTGATCGCACTCTTTTCTGTTCAGGGGATTACTTTGTCTCATTTTTTTTTACCTTTTTCTTACATCTGTTTGTTCTAGCCAAGACATTCTATAGTAAGATGAGGTGAGTTAATCTTCTTTGTTGATCTCTTTTCAGCTCCAAACTTTTATTGAGTTAGTGTTACTATGGTATTTTTCTTTTTTATGTGATTGTGGAAGTTTTAGGTTTAGATTACGTTTTATACTTTAGTTTCTTCTTATTAGTTTGATTATTTGATGATTTCATTGTAAAATAAATATATAATCTTTAAATAAAATAATAGAAAATGGTATAAAAAATTAACAAAAATTTATGTTATTTTTAGTTGTGAATAAATTAAATATTTAAAATATATTTATGTTATTTTTTTATTTTTTATTCATCTTAAATTTTAGTGACCAATGAAATAGATTATCAAACTTCATACAATAATGCTTAGTGCAAAATGGATTAGATAGTGCACAGTTAGAAGGACTTAAAATTTAAAAAGAACTACATGGGGAACACATGTCATCAAATCTCACTGTCACTTATCATAAGAAGAGAAAAAGCTAACTTTATATATATAGATAGTAGGAATTTTATAGGTTCGAAAATATATATGTAACGAAAGTTAGAACTTAAGACAATTATAAATTATATTTCTAAACAAAATAGAACACTCTTTATTAATAGTCAAATGGAATAGGACATAATAAAATAGTATAGTAGCAGAATATATCGCATTAAATGATATAAATAGAACAAACATAATACATATTGTTTTACATTTCTATTCTATATGTATATAATAGAATATAACACAATTTAACAAAAACTGTTCATCTTCTCCTATCAACTTTGGTTCATTCACGGCGACAAAAGATAAGTGTACCTGACGACATCAGTGGAGATAGTACATGTAACCGCATCAGAAAGAAGAATTTTATTGTTGATAAAGTAGATGAAAGAGAAGAATACACAAGTCATAGAAATTAGGAGAAGAGGGGCAACTGTGGCAGGAAAGAAGACTGTGGTGACGACAAAATAAACGATCGTGATGATGGTGCCAATTAAATAGATGGAGGTGATCGCCAATGCATAAGTCGTGTCGCTCGCCTCATCGTCTAAGTCTTTGTCGTTGTCTCTTATTTACCAAAATTGGTTGTCATTACCGCAGTCGCCGTCAAGAGTATCTCAGGAGAAGAAACTACTCCAAAAAAACAATATGTGATTAAGAGTAAGTCACGATCTAGTTAATTACATTTACTAAATAATTATTTTAATATATATGTAGCAGTAGGTTTCACCGGTTGTGTCAAAAGGGTTTATCACATTATTACATAATATATACCATTATTCTGGTTTATTAGATAAAATTGTTAGTTAGTGAATTATAAAATTATTGGTGGTCATACGGTGTAATTTTCCTTCTTTTGTTGACCATGCAATTAACACATAACATTTTTTGGTACTTTAGCTTTATTCTCACAGTATCGCAAATCGCTTACCAATTGATTACTCATCCTTCCACTACTCTAGATCAACACACTTTATTTTAGAGTTTTTTTCTGGATTTGTGACCATAAAGGTATACAACACTTTGGTAAAATAGGTAGCTGAATCAATTCTTTTAATCCTTTCAACATATAACAAAACCCGAGATGTTATAGCAATTTCCTACATATTATAGGATGTAAGGTTTATCTAAAACCAGAGCCATTCGTTGTGGTCATGTGTTGTGAATAGAGCATGTATGTGAGAGAAAAATCCTTCATTCGTAAATTTAATGTGAATCAAGTAAGGTTTAGGAAACGGTGGGAAAAATTCTTTGAGAGTAGATCTCTAAGATAGTTTGCACAAACTGGATTAATATTACTAACAATGAATACAAAAGAAAAAACAAAACACAAGAGAATACAATAGAGATAGAGTAATCTAGATCTAAAGTAGGTAAATCAAATGACGCTTCCTCAGTAATGATTTTGGCTTTGTTTTTTATGCTGATCAGCTCGCTCCAACTACTCCACGTATCTAGGGTGCATATGACGTGCCTTGCTCCGGAGATCTCTGTTTGTTATGAAACTGACGTTGAAGTGATCGGGTCTTTGATGTATATCTGTAGACTCGGAGCTCGCTATTTTGGGCTGCGAGGTAGCCTTTTTGGGCTAGAATAGCTGGACTTCGCCGATGGGCCGTGTCTTCATTTTCAGTTCAGTCTGTCGTGAGTGGACTTTTTCTCTACCAGATTATGTGATAAACGTAGCTCCAACAATGTACATCGAAAATACACGCAGAACTGTCCGTCGATCCGAATGCTACATGGAAAGCTAAACCATAGAACCGTTGTCCGTGAAATTGTTTATCAATCATATATGTTGTCGGTAATTGATCGTTATATGTAATAAAAATAAAAAAAATTATATGATAAGTAATTCACCATTTGATCAGAGAAAAAAAAACCATTTAACCTTTGCTTTTCAATGGATTGGATCTTCAACCGTTATGGTTAAGATCTTCTTATGAATTATACTTTATTTTCTTTTGCATTCTAATTTTTTTTATTACTAAAAAATCAAAAAGATAATTTTTAATATTATTTTTCATAAACTTTACTTGAAAAATAACGTCAATATAAGAATAAAATGGGTTATCAAATAAGTGAATTTCATATCTTGAACTTATCTAAAATAATAATCTTTATTATAATGTGTACAAATTATTAAAAAAATATGTATATTTTCGATGTCAGACTCTATTAAGTTACATATAAATAATGATCATATTAAAAAAAAATATTAGGTGTTTGGTCCACACATACGAGCATATCCTTTTACAAATATTTATTAGTTTAAATCAAACCAATACGATAAGTTATTATTTAGTCTTCAAAAAAATTTAAATCAAACAATTAATTATTTATATTCAATAAAAAATTTCATTAAAAACACTCAAATATTAAAAATATTTTATAAAATATCTGTATTCAAATGTTTTTACTTGATTAATATTATATTATAAAATTTGTATATCTTAATTTTAAAAATTTATAATAGAAAAATATTATTTCAAGATAACAACACAATATAAATAATTATCTTATTTTTTAAATATGATATTATCATTTTAAAATTCGTTTTTAGTTATATAAGATATATTTATAAATTCATTAAGATAACAACACAATAATTATCTTATTTGTTTTTTTAAATGATATTATTTATATTAATTCATTTTAATTATATAATAAAAATATATAAAATATTATTAAGGGTAACAATGACATTAACCGGTCTAACTTTTAACGTGAAAACTTCGTTGCGAAAAATCATTTCGCAAATAATAGTATAGATCATAAGGTTAAAGCAATCTGATTATAATATACACCCAAATCTAATTCTACTTTAGAATTTTTCAGTGCATTTTTTTTTTCTGTTTATGTATTTTCATCTCTGTTGCAACTTATATTCTTGACTGTTTCTATAATATTTATTTCTTAAATCTGAGAATTAAGATTTTTGTCTAAATCTAATAATCTAACTGGATATACATCTAGTTGGATAAGTACATGCGTCCCCTATATGTATAAACTTGTTGAGTGTATTTTAGGTATAAAATCTGCGAATTTCAGAACAAAATATATGATTGTAAGTATATAAATGTGTCATAAACAGATACAGACACAATACCTTACATTCGATCATCTGACCACCATCTTTTTTGTTTGTTCTTTTAGCAAAAAAATCGTTTTCTTTTGTTAATGAAATCATCGTATCTTCGTCACAGAATGGTACATATAATGTTAAATATAGTTTCTCTTTATATAATATATATGTATTTTGTTTCTCTTTGACTTTCCTGCTCCCATTGGAGATATGTGAAAATTTGGCAAGTGCCATTGCTCAGTTCTGGTGGAGCTCGAATCCCCCAAAAAGGGGAATACATTGGGCGAAATGGGAGAAGGTCTGTCGATCCAGAGAGGAGGGTGGAATTGGCTTCCGACTGATTCATGAGTTTAATCTGGCGCTTCTGGCGAAACAACTATGGAGATTAGTACAGTTTCCTGATTCCCTGGTCGCCAGAGTTTTACGGGGAAGGTACTATAGATTGAGCTCACCACTGAGAGTAGGCCCGGTTAGCAGCCCATCCTATGTGTGGACTAGCATTTCTGCTGCAAGAAAATTGCTGTTACTTGGGATTAGACAGAAGATTCACTCAGGCTATGAGGTTAAGGTATGGGAGGATCCATGGATTCCATCGAATCCCGCTAGGCCAGCTGCCCCCATAGCTCCTGTGATGAATCCTAACATGAGAGTAAGCGATCTTATTGATCAGGGATTGAAGGATTGGGATGTGGGACTATTGGAGAGCTATGTTCATCCTGAGGATATACCACTCATAAGGAGTTTGGCCATAAGCTCAACTCACCGTCGTGATTCTTTCTGCTGGAACTTTACAAGGAGTGGCCAATACACGGTTAAATCTGGATATTGGGTGGCGCAGAATTTATTAAAGTTAACAGAGGAGAAGGAAGTTTTGGAGCCAAGTATTACAAAGCTCCAGGCCTTTGCGTGGAAATTAAAGGCCCCTACGAAGATGTGCCATCTTATGTGGCAGTTGTTAACTGGTCATGTGGCAGTAACGAGGAATTTAGTTAGACGCAATATGAGGTGTGATAATTACTGCCCAAGATGTGGAGAAGCAGAGGAGACTGTCACACATGCAATCTTTGAATGCCCACCAGCCCGTCAAGTATGGTCTTTATCTTCAACTCCGACGTGCCCAAATATTTTTCCGGTATCGAGCGTCTACACAAACATGGATTATCTATTCTGGAGGAAAAATAGTATCATGGAGCCAGAGCAAGACAGGGATCCTTATCCCTGGATAATATGGTACATTTGGAAAGCTAGGAATGAAAAACTCTTCAGGGGAATAGATAGAGATCCTCTGGAACTAGTTAGACATGCTGAAAGTGAATGCCACGCATGGTTTGAGGCTAATGAAGTGGTACAAGCAGTATCACAAGACACTATAAATGAGGAACCCCAAGCCGTATGCTTGGGAAATATTTGTTTATTAGATGGTTCTTGGACACTTTCAGCTAACTTTAGTGGATGTGGATGGACATTGATGGATAGCTCTGGGAATAGTCAGCTTATGGGGACAAAAAACATCCCTCGACGTGAATCAGCCTTGCATTCAGAGGTAGAAGCACTGCGGTGGGCGATGGAGAGTATGCTGCAGCACTCGACCTGCCAGAGCTTTGGGACAGACTGTAAGGAACTGATTTCTATGGTTAAGGATCCTCAGGCGTGGCCAAGCTTTGCGACGGAATTGGAGAGAATAGAGACGTTACAGATATGTTTCCCGGACTTCAACATCACTTACGTTCCACGGGCGCAAAATCAGACAGCAGATTTTCTAGCCAAGACTGCTAGATCTTTTCGTAGAGAGTTACATTTTGTTGGTTGTTCTATTCCGGTTTGGTTACCCAGACCACCTCAAGTTTGAGTAATAGAATAGCCTTTTGACGTCAAAAAAAAAAAAAAAAAAAAAAAGACTTAATATGTTTATTTCAATCTTACCTTGCTTTTGGATATTGTAGGAAATCATAGTACGTGTTGTGTTCGTGTTGACGTTAGTCAATTTTGGATTTGTAAATGGTCAAATCTATGATGTCCTTAAATTTGGTGCCGAGGGAGATGGTACAACCGATGATTCAAAGGTATAATACTGCAAAACGTAATCTCGATTTTTCCATTAAAATATTATTTAGTTTTTTTTTTTTTTTGATTCAACCGATGGTACAACCGATGATTCAAAGGTATAATATTATTTAGTTATTATTTAGTTTTTTAAGAAGAATTATTATAACACGACTCTTTAGTTTGAGCTCTATCAAGAGAAGCTATAATCAAATTTCCAGCAAAAAAAAAAAAAACAGAACCTATGAGCCTATAAAGTTTAGATTATGTTTATTTTTAAAAAACAAAAGTGACGACACTGAAATTTTGATATAATTTTCTTGCAGTAGAAATAATTTTGAATAACAATTATATTCATTAAATGAAAGTGCTAAAGGATTGGCGATTCCCCAGCCATGATTGGCGCCATGTTTTTGTATAAGGGTTTTCTTGTATTCAAACTTTGTGTAGTCACCGAGAAAAAATAACCTAGTCATATGTTTACTATTCCCTCCCTTTCTAAAAGATTCCTGTTTTAAAAAAAAAAATTGTTTCAAAAAGATACATTTTTCATATTTTCAATACATAAATTAAATGTAAATTGTAAACTTCAAAAACATAATTGTATTTATTAAAATTCTATTGGTGAAAACTTGTGGTAAATTATTGATTATGGAAAATAATATATTGGTAACTAAAATTTGATATATTTTTTTAATAAGTGTGAAAATCCTAAAATACGGATCTTTTAAAAACGGATGTAGTATTTATTTTCTATTGTTGTTTGTTCCTACAACTAGATCATAATTGTGTTACAAACATTTAGTTATTTATCTACTAATTGGTAATAAAAAATTTTTTTGGAAAAAGGCTTTTGTAGAAGCATGGAAAGCTATGTGCAGTAGTGGTGGGAGTAATAAAACACTCCTTATTCCTTCAGATAATACCTTTTTACTACAACCTCTAGTGTTTCAAGGTCCTTGTAACTCTCCATCTGTACAAGTTCAGGTAACACTGAAAGACTAATATTTTTAAGATCCATTTAAAAACTTATTTATTGAAAAAAATTATGTGTTGATTAGAATGTATTTGTGATCAACTTTACAGTTGGACGGAAAGATTGTCGCCCCTCTTAACAAAGCAGCATGGTCAGACTTGAAGTCATACGAATGGGTCAGTTTTCATAAAATCATCGGCCTAACGGTCCTTGGTTCAGGAACAATCAATGGACGTGGTTCATCTTTCTGGGAGGTGAAATATTTTTTTATATATTAAAAGAAATTAAATTTGTTTAGCTGAATTTATAATCAGAAAATGTGGGTCTAATGTTTTTTTCTCATATTCATTAAATCCAGGCCAATATGCCAGCTTCTAAACGCCCTACTGTGAGTACATATAATTTCTCTATTAAATTGACTTCTAACTCTGCTACAAAAAGCTCATAGCGAAAGGTTTTATTTTTTTTATTGTAGCAATTGCATTTTAAAGGATGCAATAATCTTGAAATAAATGGAATAACCTCATTCGATAGCCCGAGAAATCATATCTCAATCCGCGATTGCAGACAAGTGAAAATCACGCAGATAAAAATTATTGCGCCTGGTGATAGTCCTAACACCGATGGAATTGATATTTCAACATCAACTGATGTAGAAATATATGACACTATAGTTGGAACTGGTACGTAGTTAGATATCTCTCCTTTTTGGAATCACTAAATTTCCAATTTCAAATGGTATAATATGGTTATTCGTATTTCAATATGTTAAAACATTGCAGGAGATGATTGTGTAGCTTTAAACAGTGGAAGTATAAATATCAACATCACAAGGATGCAATGTGGTCCTGGACATGGAATAAGGTATATCTTTGATTAGTTTTTTTTTTTTCAACTTGTATGTGATTTTGTTAATGCCATCAAATATATCTTAACTTTTAGATTTTATAACAAATTTTGTTCTTTATGTTTATATTAGTGTGGGAAGTTTAGGAAGAGATGGAGAAGAATCTATAGTTGAGAACGTCCAAGTGACCAACTGTACTTTCAATGAGACGACCAATGGAGCGAGAATTAAGACATGGCCGGTAATAAATATTTACTTATATTTGTCTATATAAGAATTAAATGAAGTTTTATAATAATGGTACGATTTGTTTTATTTTTTTTTTGTCAACAGATTTATTTTACTTATTTGTATTTAATTTTAATTTTTAGAATGGAAAAGGATATGCAAGGAATATAGTTTTCAAGGATATCACGCTCACTGAAACCCAAAATCCAATTATAATCGATCAACACTATATAGACAAGGGACATATCCACGTAGAGGTAAATTATTTTCTTTTTGTAAAATATAAAACTTCTAAGTAGAACTTAGGTTATTTTTATTTATTTATTATTTTTATGTATCTTTTACTTAATAGGAATCATCAGCAGTGGCGATAAGCAACGTGATATTCACAAATATACATGGAACGTCACAAAAAGATGAAATTATAAAGATAGATTGCAGCGATGTCACATCTTGCAAAGATATCGTTCTAGATAGAATTGATATTACTACGTTCGATGGAAATAAGCCACTAATTGAATGCAGTAACGCGTATGGAAAGTCGACTAATGCTTATGATGGTTGCTTGAAGGCACAGTAATATATCTTTATATATCAAATTAATTTAATTTATAAGTTGGGAATAATATATCAGCTGAATGTAATATTATATTATCATTTATCAACTATTATGTATTCATGATTGAATAAAATTGTTTTGTGGAAATAACTCACAAACATGACCGTAAGATTTTTTTTTTTGACAACAAGAAATTCACAGACTCATCGTATTGACTTTGTGAAAAAAAAATTTCATAGTTCGAAAGAAAAGCACATCAGTTCTCCAGAGGTTTACTAATGATGGGATTAAATGGTTTTGGTTAACAAAAATTAGGTTTTCTCTTTTAATAAATTAAAAAGTTCAAAAATTTCATAAAATATTTTCTAAAGTTTTATATAAAATAAGTAATAATCATGACACTGAAGAAAAGATGAAAATTATAAATAATAATATATTCAAATTTAAAATTTTAATTTCGTTATATTTATTTACATATTTATATTAAGATTATATTTCATAAACACTTTCTATTCTTAAATGTTCACATATACTGGGAACTTATATGAAAAATCAAATAATGAGTTTTTCCTTTTGTTGGTCTAAAATCTAATTGTGGATTTTAAAAATAAAATAGATATATATATATAAAAAAAACAATAATAACCATTTAATTTTACTGAAAATTTATTTTATATAATTCTAGATTCATAAATTATCAAATCATCGACAGTAAAATTAATGCACTTGAAATGTGACTCAGATATAACATGTAAGTATTTTGAATAAATTAATTAGGGTGTCAAAATGAGTTAACTTAGTCAACTCAGCTCAGCTCAGCTCAGCTCATGGTGAGCTCTGGTCTTTCATAAGCTAGCTCAGCTCAGCTCATTTATTATATAAGCTTCAGTATACAAACTTGAACTCAGATATCTAGATCATGAGTTAAATGAGAGATCAGACATAAAAATTAAAAATTAAAAAAATAATTAGAAAATAGAAATGGAATTTTTTTATAATATAATTTTAAATTTAAAAGTACAAAGTGTTAATATTTAAATACCGAATAAAACCAAAACCTAATAATATATTAAATCAAAGCTAAATCAGTGATCCAAAAATATATTTTACATAAAAGTCTTGTGATGATTCATATTCAAACTCTTTATCTATTCAAATCGTAAAGATATGTATTCCGCATGAAAGTCTTAGGAATATTTAGTTTTATATTTTAGTTCTAAAGATATATGATATGAGGATTTATATCAATATTCTTTTACATTTTAGTATATATTTATTACTTTTTGTTTTTATATTTTAATTTTATAAGATAAATATGATTAGTATAGAATTATTTTTTTTACATAAAAAAAATAGAAGTCATCCATATATATATACATATAAAGTATAAAACCACCAATGTCATGAGTTAGCTCATGTTCATTAAAGATCGTTCATATAACTCGTGATCTAGTTAAAGTTCGATCATTAAACTCATTTATTAAATGAGCCTAAAAAATAGAGATCATGCTCATGAAAAATTGAACTGAACCAGCTCATGCGCTATACGCACAGGGCGGAGTAAAGGAATACATACGATGATTCGAGCAGTCAGCTAGTGAGAAGCAGCTGCGTTTACGGTGGATGTTTGATGATCAGAGAAAACACACCAGATCATAATCTCTGGGGAGATATTTTGTCGATTGAGTTGCCATTGCATGAGTTTGTTTTATGGATTTCCTTGAATGAGCATGAAGGAAAGAGTCAGAAGAGGTATTTATATAGGAGGGACATAGGAAGTTAGAACGATCAAATCAATGAGGATTAAAGGAATGACGAAGAATAAAATTGATTGAAGGACCTGGATGGACTTGACTACAAAGTAACGGCGAGACACAAAGACGATAAGGTTTTTAGTTTTTGGGAAGACGACGACGAAGTGAACTTAGAATAAGTCAATTAGCGTGTTTGGTCTGATATTTTGTTTGGGCTTAGAGATGACTTTGTCTATGAATTGGCCACATGAAATACATTACAGCCCAATACACTTAGCCCGATTCAGTGACAAATGACAAGGCAGATTTGAAAGGAGTCGTGCATTCTCATTGGTTAATTTTTCTAATTCTCTGTTGAGTATATCCAACTTTTAATATTATAATATAAGTTATTACTATCATAAAAACTTTTGTTTCACTATAAACTCCTGTTCGAGAACGCGCTAGGTGCTAGTCGGGTGGTCGGGTTGGGCCTAGCGCCTAAAGAGAAAATCAGGGATTAATCGGAAATTATGCGGGCGGAATTTTTAGATTGTTTACTATGTTATAAAACATCTTAATCTTTAATTGTGTATAACATTAATACATTTTCATGTTTAAGATTATATAAAACACACAAATAAAATATATAAATTTAATATAGTATAATTTTCATCAAAATTATGAATATAAATGACATTTATAAAATTTTAGATCAAATAAATAAAAAAAATTGATTAGGCGGCAGTCTAGGCGATTTGACGGTCATTTAGACGGTTTAGGCGGAAAAAATCAGATATCCGATTTTTTAAATCGATTTGGCATAAATGGAGACGGAAGAGTGACGCTAGCCGATTTTTAGAACATGGCTATAGACTAGAACTGGAATTTGGGTCATTACCCGCGGGTCCCGGCCCGTTTGACCCGCCGCGGGGCGGGTGCGGGTCAACCAAATTTGAGTCGCGGGTACCCGCCGATCCGCAAAATAAAAAAAATATTATTTTTTCAAATTTTTTTAAAATAAATAAAAATAAAAATATGTAAAAATATATATAAATTAATGAAAATTATATAATTTAAATTATAAATGTATATTTTTTATCATAAAAGTAATTAATTTATAATAAAAATAATTATTTATTAAATTTAATATTATCCGCGGGCCCCGCGGATTACCCGCAATCTTAGCGGGGCGGGTGCGGGTTTACAATTTTTCTTTTGCGGGTTATGCGGATCGAAATTTTGAATTTAAAAAATAGAGTCGATCTGCGGGTTAACGGATCATGCGGGGCGGGGTGGGTTGACCAGCGAACCCAGCTCTACTATCGACACATAAATAGTTTGCAAAAGTTTATATCATGACAAGTTAAAAGAAAAAAAGTAAATAAACGTGTGGAAAGGTCCTACCATGACAAGTTGACAACCACACACATTTTTTTAAACAATATTTACTTATACTGCCGGGACAGAATAGCCTAGTGGTAACACTAGAGTGAACTGGATCCCAAGGCACCTGGGTTCGAATCTTCTGGGATTCCGGAGACCGCCCGTGACACAAAAAAAAAAAAAAAAAAAAAAAAAAAAAAAAAAAAAAAATTACTTATACTAATACAAAACACCCTTGCGTTTACGCTCTACTGGACAATCAGTCTACAGATTTTGGTCAAAGTATTGTATAGTCTTCTATATTATTTAGTTATTATAATACTCAAGCCGATTTTATGAGCTTTCTGGCGACAAAAATCTAGGAAAAAAAATTAAAATTTCCTGAACACATTAAATCAACATTTTCGTTGATCGTTGGTTATGACTTATAACCAGAGCCCAAAAAAAAGTTAGGTATTGATTGTTTGTAGACTTTGGATGAAGTTTGTTTTGGTTTATCAGCCTAAAATAAAAAAAAAATCAGAGTTTTCTTGAACGAAATCCAAACATCAGAATATGTAAGTTTTTCTATCAAAATTTCTGTAAGTTTTTCTTTTGAAAAAAAAAGAAGTCTGTAAGTTGGCAATTTTTCTTCTTACAAACGCTACTTTTTTCATCAACCATTGGCCGACAAAAAAAATTCAACCATTGGATTAACTAAATGTTATTTTATAGTGTGGCAAAATGCTCATACAAACTTATACACAAAACCCTTATTTTGGTGATTGTGTGAAACATTTGTATTTCTATGAAATACAATATATGTATATTTTTTTGTCAATGATTTTTTCTTTTATTTTTTAAGTCATTAATTTCTCTAAAATACAGTTTAAAAATATGGTTTTTTGTAAAATGTAGTTTAATAAATTTTAAACAAAAAAAAGATTTTTAAGATAATATATTAAAATCCAAATACCAAAAAAGAATTGCATTTGAAAACTAAAATCTACATAAAAATCAAAAACCACAAATTTAGAAACAAGAAACTAAAAGTCGACAACTAAAATCCAAAAATATGCATTATTGTACTACTTGTATTTATATGAAAAGAAATTTCTTAAGATATTTTTTTTTGTATTTAAAAAAAAAGTGTTTCAAAAAAAGAAAGGATAATTTGTTTAGTTTTTTTCACCAAAAAACCTCCCAAAAAGAAAAATGACAAAAAAGGATTTGGCTACATTGTAAATAGACATTTATATACATATGATTAACTAATCTATATTTAGAGTTTAGAGTTGAGGGGTAAAATTTTGGGGGTGAGATTAAGATTTTAAAAAAAATATTAGAAATTTGAAAATAAAAATTTTAACAATAGTTTCAAAAACATTTTCTAATTTTAAAATTTTGAAAAATTGAAAAAAGAAAATTCTAAAAAATTAATTTAAAAATATATAATTCGAAAAACTATAAACAAATTTTATTATTTATTTAAATAATTATTTATATTTATAAAGCAATGGCAGAAGGGTTGTTTGCGTCTTTGATGAAACCTCTTTTAGTCTTTTTCTTATAGCTCTTTTGTTGAAAAAAATTAAAAATTAGTATTTGAGACAATCACATTTATATCAAGGGCAATTCCTTAATAGCAAACTTTAAGTTTTTGTTACCAAAAAAGCTTATGACGAATAAAATGACCAAAAACATTTCATCAAAGAGATCAAAGACTTTTCTAACCATCGATTTATAGATATATAAATATAAATAAGAATTTAAATAAATAACAAAAAGAACTTTTTTATAGTTTCAAATTATATATTTTCAAATTTGAACCTTTTATAAGAAATTTGTTTTTAAAAATTCAGAAAAACTATTGTAAAGAATTTCTCATATATCAATCTCAATATAAAAAAAACTCAATAATAATTCACAATAAAATACAATACACGATTCGACCACTTGTATTTGTTTTTTCTGGAATTAGTCCATCTTAACTAGAAGTAAAAATTAATAAACAAAACAATAAAAAAATAATGAGCATTGCTGTTACAGAAATGCCAATCATGACTTTTTGGCTTGCTCGTACGTTATATAAGAATTGACAAAACCGAAGACCAAGAAGAAGAAAGAAAATTAAACAATGAGTTCTTCATCTTCTTCTTCTTCTTCTTGGTCTCGCAGTAAATTTCTTGATTCAGTATTTATGATCGGACAAAAGGAAGTAACAAGAATCTTGATTCTGTTTCTTGGTTTGACTGCTTCATGTCTTGTTTTATACAAAACAGCTTATCCTCTGCAACGACTTAATGTCAACAATCTCAGTTCTCTTTACGCTTCTCCATCTTCACCATTGCCAAATATCAACTCATCAGAGATTTCTCAAGAAACAGTGAATTCTTATACAAAACTCTGTTTCATCTGATCTTTAGGGTTTGAAACCTTAGTTTTTGGTCTAATTTGTTGTTTGCTTCAGGCTAAACCAAAGATCAGTTTCAAGGAGATTTTGGAGAATGCTACGACGAAGAACAATACAGTGATTATAACGGCACTGAATCAAGCTTGGGCAGAACCAAACTCTTTGTTCGATCTCTTCTTAGAGAGTTTTCGTATCGGACAAGGAACACAACAACTGTTGAAACATGTAGTAGTGGTTTGCTTGGATCGCAAGGCGTTTGAACGATGCTCACAGCTTCATACTAATTGTTACCAAATTGAAACCTCAGAAACTGATTTCTCCGGAGAGAAAGTTTACAACAATCCTGATTATCTCAAGATGATGTGGCGCAGAATCGAGCTTCTTACACAAGTTCTCGAGATGGGTTTTAACTTCATATTTACGGTATTAATCTATGGTTTCGGATCTGTAGGACAGTAAATAATTATTTAACTGGACTTGATTTAATGGTTTTGATTTGTTTATGTAAATTTATAGGACGCAGATATAATGTGGGTTCGAGATCCATTTCCCCGGCTATATCCAGATGGAGATTTTCAAATGGCATGTGATAGATTCTTTGGAGATCCTTTCGATTCAAACAATTGGGTCAATGGTGGCTTCACATACGTGAGATCAAACAACAGAAGCGTTGAGTTTTACAAATTCTGGCACAAATCTCGTCTAGACTATCCAGAGTTACACGACCAAGATGTGTTCAATAGAATCAAGCACAAGCCTTTTATGACTGAGATTGGGATTCAAATGAGATTCTTTGATACCGTTTACTTTGGTGGGTTTTGTCAAACGAGTAGAGACATCAACTTGGTTTGCACGATGCATGCAAATTGTTGCATCGGATTAGAGAAGAAGCTTCATGATCTGAATCTTGTTCTTGATGATTGGAGAAAGTATCTGTCTTTGTCGGAACATGTGCAGAACACGACTTGGAGTGCTCCTATGAAGTGTTTGGAGGATTAAGGATATTTTTAATATAGATTTGGATGAAAAGTGTATTGGGAATGAAGTGTCTTTAAGGACTCTAATCTAATCACATTGGTTTTCTTTCTGATTTTAGTTCTCTGAAACTTCATAAATGCTAAATTGTTTTGAGTCGCAATTCATAAAAGTTAATTGTTTTTAGTAGCAATTCAATTTTATATACGTGTAGGTTGGTTCTAATGGCCTGATGGTGATACCAATAATGATGACAAACTTGGGCTGAGTTGGGCTAAACTCAAGTTCAGAACTGTTTGAAATCCATAACATTGAAGGAGTTCTGCATTTTCAAATATAAGACTAGGCATGTCTTAACCCCTATTCTGAAACGCGCCGCCTATGAACGTTTAATCGGCGCTTAAACGCTATCCGCACCTCTACTGTGGCGTTTTGGAACAAAACGCTCAAAAACTCTGAGATTAAGCAAAAAAATCAAGTTTTTTTCTAAATTTCAAGCTTAAAATCATGTATTGTTGTGAAAATCTATCAGAAATGGAGAAGGATCGTCAAAAAAAAAGTTTAAAATGGTTAGAATCGTGAAAACGAAAAACAGAGACCAAAACAGTATGGCCTCAGGTCAACGCATAAACTACCAGAAATCAAGCTTGTACTTTGGAAAAAACATTCCGAGTGATAGAAGAGAAGAGATAAAACTGAAGTTAGGAATGGCGCAAGAGGGTGGAGAAGGCATTTACCTAGGACTACCTGAATCCTTTGGAGGTTCCAAGGTTTCAATACTCAGTTATCTCAAAGAAAGAATGGAACAAAGGAATGGAGGATGGCAAAATAAGTTTTTATCCCCAGGCGGTAAGGAAGTCCTCCTCAAGGCGGTTGCTTTAGCTCTCCCGACATATACTATGTCATGTTTCCTCATCCCAAAGACTATATGCAAGAAGATAGCATCCTTAATGTCAGACTTCTGGTGGAAGACCAACAAGGAATCCAAAGGGATGCACTGGCGCAATTGGGATTATCTATGTAGACCCAAGGACAAAGGAGGAATCGGTTTCAAGGACCTAGAAGCTTTTAACATTGCGCTTCTAGGGAAGCAACTCTGGCGTATGATCACCCACCCTACATCCTTGCTAGCCAGAGTATTCAAGAGCCGTTACTTTAGAGACACAGACCCCCTCAATGCCACTTTGGGATCCAGACCCTCCTTCGCTTGGAGAAGTATTCATGCTGCTCAGAATCTGATCAAACAAGGAGCAAAAGTGATCATTGGAAACGGGAGAAACACCAATATATGGGATGAGCGATGGTTGGGAAGCAAACCTGCGTTGCCCATCACAGCTACAAACTGGCTAGCTGCTTCTCTCCAGCACTCACTCAGCCTAGACATGCGAGTCAGTGACCTGATGACAAATCCTGGAACGGAGTGGAACGAGGAGATGATCTTGAGGCTATTTCCACAAGATATCGCAACAAAGATCATTTCAACAAATCCACATGGAGCAACAGCTGCAGATGCTTACAGTTGGGAATTCACAAAGACCGGTCACTACACAGTCAAGTCATGCTATTGGGTGCAGCTAAACATCATTGAGACAAACGAGCAAAAACAAAAGATGGATCAACCGAGCCTCGACGCTTTAAGCCAGAGAATCTGGAAACAAAATACAGGCTCCAAGATCCACCATTTCTTTGGAAATGTGTTAACAATGCCCTCCCCGCAGCAGCAAACATGAAGCACAGACACATCACAAAGGATGGGCGTTGTATGCGCTGCTCAATGGAAAATGAAACAATAAATCACATCTTGTTTGAATGTCCCTACGCTCGCCTTGTCTGGGCACTATCTCCAGTTCACGCACCTGTCGATGGTACTATGTCTGACTCCCTATACTCTAATTTATGGCGTGTGATGAGCCTCCAAGATAGATATCCCAAGGAAGAAGCATGCACTGATCTCGTACCGTGGCTGTTATGGCGCTTCTGGAAAAACAGAAACGATTTCCTTTTCCAGGGCAAAGACTATGCAGCTCAAGACGCAGTCAACAAAGCCCTCGAGGACATGAAAGAATGGTTGGAGAGATCAGAGGAAGAAAAAAAGGAGGTGAAAAAGCCCACAGTAGACAGACCGCGAGTCAAATGGAAACCCCCACCAGAAGGTTGGATCAAATGCAATGCTGATGGGAGTTGGCACAAGAACCGGCAAAATCAGGGAGTTGGGTGGGTGAGTAGAGACTACACAGGTCGGATGCTGTGGGCAGGAGCTCGAAGGTTTCAGGGAGTGGGCTCACCAATAGAAACTGAGGCAACAGCGCTACAATGGGCAATCCAGTCGATGATTCGCTTCGGTTACAAGCATGTCCAGTTCGAAACAGAATCTCTGGTTCTGACCAAGATGATTAATGGTAAGGAGGAGACATGGCCAAAACTGAAGCCAATCATACAGGAGATCACCCACTCCCTCTCAACAAACCGGAGCTACAGGGTCGAGTACTTTGCCCATGAAGGTAATAAAACGGCAGATAGGATAGCGAAGGAAGCTTTTTCTTTTATGAATCATGTTCCTAAGTTGTATTCTGTTATGCCAAGTTGGTTAATCCATGTCATAGAGGATTATATGCCTTCTCTAGGATCAAACTATGATGTAGGTCCTAACAATGTTGGATAATGAAAGTAGATGTTGAGCCAAAAAAAAAAATTAGGGTTTTCAATCGACAGGGTTGGGGAAGAAGAAGAGGGTAATATGGTAATTTCGCATGTATTAATGATAAAGAATAGAAAATAGAAAAAACGCCTCTATCTGCCCTTCGAACCTTGGCCTGGTGAATGTTTGGTAAAGGGAAAAACCACTAGACCGCTTCAGATTCTCGTACTCGACTTATCTATAATAATATATATAACATAAACTACGGTAAAATCCTAAAATTAATCCCCGATTAATCTCTGATTTTTTCATAAATCGCTAATTCTAACCCGAGCGCACGCGTAACGCCCAGCGAGTTTTCGAACATGGGTCATAACTGACAATATTGGAGAATTATTTAATGAAGAATAGTAAAGTTCTTTGCATAGTTTGGTTGGGGCTATTGGGAATCTGTAATGAAGGGTAGTAAAACCCTTTGCATAATCTTGGATCTTACCTTTCTGTCAGAGTTCCCTCAGCTTCCTGTCTGCCTCATATATGACATTTTAGATAGAATTACTGCTTAAATTCTTTCTTTAACTCGTCCTAAGTACATTTCACCACTATAGTATGGTTGTATATTGGAGATAGGATCAGTGGCGGGGCCATCCAAAATGTTTTCCAGGGTCAGTTTTAGAGTCAACATATATTACAAGGATCAATAAGTCCTTTTTTTATTTTCTCTGTAAAAACACAAGTAAAGAAATGTTCTCCTTAATTTCATATGGGTCATATGAACCACCTCCCAATGAACTACATTCACTACTGGATTGGATGTGGCTATTTTAATATTTGCCAACTCGTTTATAAGAATATTGTCAAAGTATTGCTCTATCTGTCATGGAAAGTTTTCTATTTCCATTGATCTGTCGAACAATGATGGTCGCGATTGAAAGGGCCAATAATTACAAGATTATAAGTAATTCTACAGGTAAAACGGCTTCGATACTCCAAAAAATGTATGTTTATTAAGTATTTATTCAGTTTTTTTAAATAATGGCGGCCAAAAAAGAATTTGGCTTCTGTACCAACATATATAAGGCCCGGCTCTGGTCATGGGAAATATACATTTCTTAATCCAAGGGTTGTTGGTCTCTCTGTTGGCAACCGCCATTTTGAAAAGCATAAGGTCTCTTCTTGCTTTATTTAATGAAGAATAGTAAAATTCTTTGCATAATCTTGGATCTTACCTTTCACACTATTTCTCTGCTTTGGTGAATCACGCTTTAATTCCACCAAATCTGCTCTTGACATATGTAATTTTTTTGAAAATCTTGTTCTTGGGTTTGGTATTAGACAAACCCAAAATAATATTCAAGCGGTGTACCAAACTTGGTATCTCTCTTCTTCTTATCTTAAATTTGAGGGGATATATTAACAGAACCAAGCCGGTTCCATCTGCTACAACTTCAGGTCTTAATGGACCGAATGATCAAAGCGTTAAGCCCACATCAAAGTCCATTCCTCAGCTCAGCTTACTCTCTTCAGCTCATGACAAAGAGATGTTCAACGTTCAACGTAGAAGCAGAGAACCATGTACGACTGCAGCGACTAGTATGCCAGCTCAATGTATGACCACAACAAATAGATTCCACTGTCTTGGCTCATGTGTTGAGGTGTGCTACAGGATAAGAACAAGATCTACTATTATGTGTATGACGTAGTATGATGAATGCAAGTTGAAAAGTTAAGAAAACATAAGAAACGCTTCCTTCTTCAAAGTTTCTCTGAGATTAATATTTGGTAGTTGAGTGTTCAACTCGCTCGAATATTTCACCATTTTTATATTGGTTAAACTCATCGTCCATACTTCATCACATACCTTATTCTTGTTGTGTTTCCTATTCCTATTAGGAACAATCACATCAAGGACAACATGCCTGCCAAGATCTTTGGTCTCAATATCATCCCTAATAACATTATACTCATTGGTCATGGCTCAGCCCCTCCAAACAAAAACTCAATGTGATAGCACGTATCACGGGTTTGATAGTTAGCGTTTATTTGCTTCAACAAATGGGTAGCAGCGTTGCCAACAAGAAAATTTGACCTTTTATGTTAAAAAAAAAACTACGAAAAGATGAAAAGTATTTCTAATGCTCTTCTGTTGAAAAGGTGATTATTTACAAATAAGAGATAACATCCCTATTTATACAAAATACCTTCATGATTAGATGATGAGTATGGATCTAATTTAAGGGTCAATACTGAAATTTAGCCTTGATTACAAGATATTCATAAATAAAAGCTGATTTATAAGAATTGATATCTATATTATTAAAAGAGAAGTACCCATTTGAAAATGTTCTTACTTCATTAATTAAACTCCCTATTTTTTTGCTTGTCTTTTTCAGTTGCATTTATGAAATATCCTAAAACGAATAAAACTGCCTAATTTATTACTTGTCTTTTCAGTTACATTAATGAAATATGCTTAAATGAATTTAAACTTCCTATTTTATTGTTTGTCCTTTTCGGTTACCTTAATAAAATATCCTTAAATAAATTTGGACATAATGTCATTTAATCAACCAAAAAAACTTATTAGTTATCCTTACGTGCATAATTTTAATAATGGAGATTTTTAAAAACGTGCATCATGAAAATGTTACCTAAAAAATGCAGCACTAATATATAACATGCTTCAATAAAACAAGAATTTGACTCACACACTTGTACGGATATTATTTTCAGTTGATTAAATTTAAAAATAATTATTTATTCAAAAAATATTTAAGAATGGCTATGTTTTTAAAAATTGTATGGTATTATTTGCTCAAAACTCATTTGTCATTTGCTAAATTGTTAGAAAAAATTTTTTAGCATAATATAACTCAGTTGTCATATGCTAAATTTATGGTTTTTATTTATATTTTTTATTATTTAATTATAATATTTTTATTTTATATTCGACAGATAAATGAATTTTCTTTCAAACAATATTTTTGAAATTTGTATTTTGTTTTAAAATAATCAATTTAAATTGTTATTATCATTGAATATAATTATTTTTGACATAATTTAAGTTTTCGTTTACATCAAAACTTATCATATTTTAGGATAATTTTAATTTAAATTTAATTTTCATATTTTTCAAAGAAATTCTAAAAATATTTTTTTAAATTTTTTATTTATAATTTTTTTAAAAAATATTGAGTTACATTTCAAATAAAAAGGTAAATATATTAAAAATATTCTAATTAAAATATGTAAAATTTAATATAGTTATAAAAAAATGGTCAAAATAAAAAAAATTACACATTAAAAAAATCATGATTTTTTTTAACTGGGTGGATCATTATTTATATGATATCGCACACGAAAGAAAATTTATGTTTTTACAATTATCTAATTAACTCTATATACTCATTTTTTTATATTTTTTTATATGATATCCCACATTCGTAAAAAAATAGATAGTTTAAGATGCAAAAAAAATATTTACTTAATGAATATAATATGAACGAATATTACAAATACATCATTTAATAAAATAAATAATTAAAAACTGAAAATTTATATCCGCGCTGGCGCGCGGGTCAGGGTCTAGTTACTATTAAGACAGATCCTCCTATATATATAACCAGGTGGTACATGCGCCTTGTACGGAGTGAATAGATTAAAATAAATTATAATTTTCAATTCGTAGGTATTAAAAAATAAAAAGGCATATTGACTCAAGATATACAAACTGCACATTATGAAACTTACTATTAAATTTTTATGATATACAAATCAATGCAAAACAAACAATTTTGACTTTCTGAATTACCGGGCTATCCGGGTTTAAGGTGAAAATAATTAAAATAATTGTAATAGTCTGCTTAATAAATTGTTATGTTATATTTTTGCACAATTTTAAACTGTTTCAATAACATCTGCAATAACAACATTAACGAATATCATATTAGTATGTTAATCTCTTAAGTTATAAGATATAGCAAAGGACTACTTACCAACCAAAAAATCAGAATTAAGTGTTCCATCTAAAATTGAACGATACGGAACAGGCTGGAGCCCAGAGACATGATCCGCGAGATCTTCACATATTCAGACACGGGTTGTAGGAAGAAAGTCAATCTTATAAGCATGGTTGGCTGTCTGGTATGAACCGCAAGAGGGTGTTAAGGAGAATTAAACAGAATCTTAGAACATCCTTGTCTGAATAAAGGATCAAACTGTGAGACCAGTTCCGTTTTAATCAATGCATATATTTTATCTTTCTGCAAAAGAAAAAAACAAAAGCATCAGATACAAAATACATAATATGAAAGCTTTAAACAATTTCAATACTAAGGACAACTTACTTTTGCATCAACGAAAACCATTTCTATGGTCTCTCCACCAGCAGTCGGGTACTACTTCCAAAGTCTTATGATTTGATCATCTTAATTTTCCACTTAGACTTTTTTGGCTTCAAATCAGAGATGAAATTCATGCCACTCATTTACGTGCTACTTTTGAAACGTTTAGGTTGTGATGCCATTGTAGGAATAGCTTAGTCAGATATATATAGTCATACGAATGATAGGGCTTAGGCAAGGTAAGATTTAAGCGATTGAATATTATAGCGCCACAAATTATTCCTAAAAATCCCTAATTGATCGTCTAATTATTTAAATATGTGGAAAGTATACAGCTTCAGATATTTGACCATAAACATTTCAAATCTTTGGTAACTCTCATATATCGCTTTAAATCATGCTCATAAAAACAAATATCATTGCAAAACAATCTGCGATAATCACATTTAAGATTTCTTAATATCAAAACAATATGCAAATATAGTTATCTAAATTATGGAAATAAATAATTCGACATCCCATAATCAAAATAACACTAAACTACAGAAAATATTAGTATTCCAATAGGAAAATATAGCTTAATCAAGACATAAATGACATTATTTTCGATAAATTCACAATTTTACAAATTTCATCTCTATTTATTTGTCTATTAACATTTATGAAGATTTCATAATTATAAAGTATTGGTGCTTAAGCTAAGTATTGAATTTACTCTGTCCTTATTTGTTTTGAATTTTCTGTCCCATCAGTCAAGGTTTTCATTTACAATAAATTCTTACACTGTAAAATTGTAAACGATAATTTAGAAATGAGCATGATATATATTCAAAAACGATATAAGTTTGTAGGAAATTTATTCATATAAAAACTACAAAAGTATAATGTCCTATTGGACCCATAAGACTAAATACTATGCATGATGAAAATAATATATGGTGATACGATTTCTTGTGCATGCTAATCTTCTTTATATCATTCCAAATTTATTGGACCCATACTATATTCCAGTCAATTAAAAAATCACACACATGACACATAAATATATCATTTGGAACATATAGCAAAAACAATAATATTATGCTAACTTATATAATAAAGAATCACTTATATACAACAATACAGCATACACATCGAAAAATATTCTGGCCAAATTCACTTTAAGCACTTATTCCATTTCTTGAACATAATTCCTTTCTGGTTAAACATATATTTTGGATTAGGTAATGACCAAAATTGAAAGTACAATTCTAATATATGCCATATATGAAACCATCAAAACACTGGTTAGTTCGGGTTTACAGGAGAAGGAAAAAAACAGTGTTTTTAAACCCGGACCGAACCGGTGGTCGGACTGGATTGAACCATGAACCAAAAATAATCCGGGTTGGTTAATGCTAAAACCCAACTAAAATCGAACCAGTTAAAAACCCCTATCGAACCGTCAAAAACCCGGAAACCGGCGACCCAATGAACCGCCCAAACGCCGGTTCGCATATATGCAAAAACTTTTGTTAATGAAACAATTATTTTTTCTTCTTTTTAAGTAAAAATAAGATTTATCAAAGATTAATAAAGTATCGTCTCTCGTCTTTTTCTTTTGTCGTTTCTACAACTTATAAATTACAAGATTCATAAAGTTTAATATTCACGTCAAGATATTGTTTTGTCTACTTCTCACCCTGTTTAAATTTTTATTCCATGATCACTTGTTTTGAAGACTTTAAATAATTAAAATATTTGCGTTTCTGAAATTTGTATTTCAAAATGTAATTTTTACCTAATATATATATATATATATTTTTTTTAAAGGTGATAAAGATTTAGAGTGATAAAATCTGCGAATAAAGTTTAAATGTGCTTTTCATATTGGTTTTAAATTTTAAGTTTTTCTACACATTATGGCTATGTAACATTTTATTTGATATGATCTATTTTTTTTTTTTAAAATATGAATATTATTTATAAAATATGAATATTATTTATAAAATATTATTAAATTTAGTTTAATCTAAGTAAACCCGATCGAACCCGGTCCAGACCGATCGAACCCGGTTCAGACCGGTCGAACCACAATGACCTATGACCCAAAAGAATTTCGGTTCGCTAGCCGGTCCGGTTTTAAACATTGGAAAACGATGCATAAAATGAAACATATATTATATTTGTTTTCTAGTATTATTTGGCAATGACATAACATGTAATTAGTCTAGGTAAGAGAGGTTATTCAATAAAGGATGTGAGGTGGATTCTAGTGAGAACACCTAAGCAATGGCAAAGTTGTTAATCACACATGAGAGCAAGGTTTAATGTTAATAATGCACCTCAAATAATAAAAAAGGGACGAGAAGTCATTTAATTGACTTTTGCTTATTTTGCTTAGGTGTCAATCAAAGAAATAGTTTAAAAAATTGTTATAATTTAGTTGAAAGATATTAAATTTTTAATTATTTTAATTAGATCTAAAATAAAAAAAATAAGTCTAGAAGTAATTAATATCACTTACCAAATAGTGTAAATGATATTATTTTAATTAGATCTAAAATAAAAAAAATACGTCTAGAACTAATTAATATCACTTACCAAATAGTGTAAATGATATTACAAATAATAATTTAAGGTAATTAATTTTCCATAATTATAGAAAGTGTAATATTTTTTTATTAATTCTTTTTATATTTATATACTACATAAAATAATCAGTAGAACACAATTTATAGAAATCGATATAATGATTTGATTTTCTTATATAAAACATTATATTCGTATATAAGGAATTATAATAATTATTTATGTCTTATAGTGTCCATATACATCTTATATGTCATTTATAAAAATTAAAATATTTACAAAACTATCTATCATGGCTTACAAATTTATTTTATCTTAATTTAAATGATTTATATGAGATTATAAAAATTTTATAAAAACTAAAAATTCTCCTATATATTAAACGAGAAGTCACTTAAGTAATTTTTACTTACATGCCGATCATATGTGAAGTCTTAAAAAATTTGTTATGATTTGCTTGGTCGATAAATTTTAATTTTATTTATTTTAGATTAGATTTAAAATAAAAATAAATCTAGAACCAATTAATATCACTTTCCAAATAATCTAAATTATATTACAAATAATGATTTATGGAACTAATTGTTGAAATTTTATAAAAAATAATAAGGTTTGATCAATTATTTTTTATATTTATAAACTAAATAATATAATGAACGAAACTTTTTATAATTTTAAATTATTTTTATTAGATCTAAAATAAAAGATAAGTGTAAAACTAATTATTATCACTTGCCAAATAACCGAAATGATAGTACAAATAATAATTAAAGGTAGTTAATTTTCAAAGTTATAGAAAGTGTAATAATGTTTGATCAATTATTTTATATTTATATACTACATAAAAATGAATAGAAAAATATATATAGAAATCTATATAATGATTTCATATGCATATAAAAATATAGTTGTTTCTATAATAATTATTAATCTCTTATAATGTCCATTATACTTTATAAATAATTAGGTTTTGAAGATTGGACGGATTATATTTAATGGAACATGTGAGAACTTTGGTTTAAAAAATGTTTTGCATTTAAGTCAAATAATATACTGAATAAGATAATGTTATGATTGCAAAGAATTCTAAGGGATTTTTGGTTTATTGATTGTATGTTTTGTATTACTATTTAGAGAAAAAAAAATATTTGGCAAAAAATAAGAAGAAACCGAAGAAGATGCATAATATGTGTTAGTGAAGTTAATGTGATAATTACATATATAATTCCACAAGCATTTGTTATTACTAAATATTCATCATTTATTTTTACATCAAATTTGTAGAAAATTTACGATAGTTTTTCAAATTATTTGAAATTAAAAATTATATTTTTAATGTATCAAATTATATGACATTGTATACATAATATATATTTTCATACAATACTTATATCCGCGAATTCGCAGACAATCACCTAGTTTCAGTTATATATTGATGACAATCATTTTAGATGTATCTTTAAATCATATAAATTATTATAACGTTCTAAATATTTATATATGGACCAACCAAAATACAAAAAAGAAAACTTAAAAGGAAACGGATAATGTGTCAATTATTATGGTCCAGCCCGTATAAATATTCAAATAATTAGATTGTGACATTGTGCATCCTGAGTCTCTGGTGCCTTTTTATCAATAACAATATCCATTTAATATTTTGTCTTCTAAATCTGCCTATGACGCCACCAACTACACAACTTAACATGTCACCAAGCTAATAGAAACCTCAGAGAATAACATAAATTATTGTGATGTGATAATACAACACAAAGATTCCAGTGGATCATCGACTGCGTCAACCTGATCTGAAACTTTCTCAACACAAATATTTGGGTGACTTTTAGAAAAAGAAGCTAAAACAAATATATGCCGGCTTGAATACGTGCCCAAAAACAAACAATATGCTTATGGAAGTTCACATGGACTTGTACATATATATAATATGAATGAGCTAAACTCAAATGTCTGGTTATTGAGCTGTAAATGCATATGGCTAAGATTGAGGATGGGGAAGTAACATGTTCCTAACAAAATATGTAAGCACTTTAACAAGCGATTTGGAAATTTAAAATTGCCTACTCCTGAAGTAAAGAAAGATGGAAATCTTTGATTCCCTTGGGCTGAGAAGATGAACCCATCTGCTAGGAACCTCTACAAAACAACATCTCCCACATACTTGGAAGATGGTACTCCAATGGTAACAATTCCGAGCAAACTTCTGCTTCATGGTCCTGAAAATCAGAAAGAGTATATTATTGGCCAGTTTCATCGCTGTTCTATTCCGTCAGGTGGGCTTGTTCATGCTGTAGTTAATAGGATTTGGGGTAAGAAATGCAGAATCCTTTCTAGGAAACTAGGTGATTCTTCTTTTTTATTCCACATTCCAGATGTATCTACACGTTCTTGGATTCTTCAGAGGGGATTATGACATGTGGATGACTGCTTGATGTTTGTAGCTCCTTGGAGTCCTGCAGCTTCATTATCTCTTCCAGAGATTTCCACTATTCCAGTTTGGGTAACTCTAAAAAATATCCCCAGTAGGTTATACTCTAATCCAGGAATAAGCCGAATTGCCTCTGCCCTGGGAGCTCTAATGCTGACAAATAAGCCCAGACTTGACCCTACTCTCATGGGTGAGGCAAAAATCTTGGTGGAAGTTGAATTGGACAAGCAATTCCCGCAGAAGATCACTTTGAATGACAAAAGGGGTACTATATCATTGGTTGATGTAAAGTATTCATGGATCCCAACAAAGTGTGGTAAGTGTGGACACTTAGGCCATAAAGACTCAAGATGTCTGCAAAAATCTGCTCAGCCTAGGAACTCGAGTCATCCGTCTAATGATCAAATAGGAGCTTCGCTTGCTTCTGCAAGTGTTTACCCTTCTGTTTTTGTCCCTGAAGTTGCTACAGATGATATGAGTATTTCTGCTTCTGTTACTGTGGCAAGGACTGATTCAGCCATTATTCCAACAGTCTCTCCTCCAGTTGCTGCCGTTGCGTCAGTCACAAGAACTCCAGTTGCTGCAGTAGCGTCCATCACAGGAACTCATGTTGTTTCCGCTGCATCAGTCACAGAACATGTTCCTACTTTAATGGCTCCCTCACCTACTGTGAATATTGGTTCAGTCCATGTCCCATCCACTTTAGTCTCGACCACAGTCATTCAAGCCATAGAAGCATTACCTACTACATCAGTTGCTACTCTAAAGTCTACATCAGTATCTGATGGCCAAGTACTAGCTAGCCTCTTCACCTTCATCCTTTTTTGAGATCCTCCCTACAGCTACCGAGTCAGAACCATCTACTCCAGCCACCATCTTTAAAGCAACAACAACAGCAACAGCCACTCCTTCTAGCAATTCAGCCTTGTCTGAAAATGCTCCGCTTAATACAGACCATACAACTACTTTGGAAGATCTTCCAGCCACATGGAGTGTTTTTTTAACGCCCCCACCCGAAGTTTCAAGTGATATTCCACCATATTCCGGAGGTTTGTCTTTTACTCCTTTCACAGGTGATTGCACAGGTTATTTTAATGAATTTGAAATGGCCCAACGATCACGACATGGAAGAGAGCTGAAACCATCTCAGAAGGTCCAAGATATGCAGTGGCAAACAGTAAGAGGTCGCAAAAGCCGGGACTGCCGAGGCAGAGGTCGTCACGGAGACCAACACTAAAGTTATTTAGTGAGCTAATCCCTCTCTCAATTTTTTCAAATGCTTAGAGATTTATGCTGTAATTCTCTAGCTCCATATGATTTTTCAATCATCTTTCTTTCACAAGCTTTACTTTGAACTCTATGATGTCAAATTCATAGCCTTGTAACTTTATTTTCAGCATTGCAATTTAAATATGAAAGCCTTTTACAAAAAAAAAAGAAACTTAAAAACTTTTATAGATGCAGAAGTAACATGCATGTTCCACTTCTCGCACAATGTGGAAGATGCGATTAAAAAGAGATTCGGATTGTTCCATGGATTTGAAAAAAATTATTTACATTTCTCCAACTCTCACCTCTTTGGTCTAGATTGCTTACATCACAAAGCAACATATAAACATCAATTTTTTTTTTGGTGTCATGCTAAAATGTGCTTAGAAGGTTAACATTTTCTTTGTCGTCCTGGTAATATAAGAAACCATTTCATTCAGTTTGAAAACTAACGAAAACATTAAAGAAAAATCAACTATTGTTCAAGATCCATAAACAATGGAATATTCTACTACAACTTGTATTAGCTTTTAGTATACAATATATTACAAACGCCTTAATATATAATGCACGTTTCTGTAACAAGTATACCAATGACGACTTTTTACCTTAGGGTGTTATTACAAGAAGCCACAAAAACGAAGAAGAATAAGAAGTCCAACAAAAAATATGAATTCGTCTTCCTCCTCTTCATCTTCCTCCTCTTCATCTTCTTCTCGCAGGAAATTTCTGGATACAGGATTTGCGATCGGACAAAAAGAAATAATAAGAATCTTGATTCTGTTTCTTGTTTTGACGGCTTCATGTCTGTTTTTATACAAAACAGCGTATCCTCTGCAACGACTTTCTTTCAACAATCTCACCTTTCTACTCGCTTCTCCATCTCCAGAAACGGTAAGCTCTCATCAGCATTCAGATCTGATTCAAATATTTTGCCCCTTAGTCTTCTGTGTATCTGTCTTATCTCATTTTTTAACTAATAAATTTGAGTCTACCTTATTTTGAACCCATTTGCACATGTGGAATCCAGTTGTTTTGATCGATATACTTGTTTAGATTTAGAGGAGCTATTATATTTGAATTATAGCCCTTGAATGTCTTTTTAACTAGCTTAGTTGATTTAGTAGGCTTCATCTGTATAATTTCCTGTATGATTCAACGTTGCTAGTAGTGGGTAAGACTTGAGAGTATAGTTGAGTAACCTTTTTATGTGTGTAGCTGAATTATTTTTAGTGAATTTTCTATTCTAAAGCACACATATATTGTAATCCTTTGTATGATGATCTTCTTGTCTATTAATGAATTAAGTTGGCAACCAAAATTAAAATCGAAAAATCTTAGCACCCTATAATAAATTAAAATATTAAAAGACTTTGTAACGCCTAAAAATTTTCAGTTTCATATTCTCAAAATTCTTTGTCTTCTAAAAATAGTCCATCTGCTTTACTTGTTTTTTTTTTGTAACTTGGCTTCCATCTGCTTTACTTGTTTTTCAGATAAAACCAGATATCGCTTTAAGGAAGATTTTGGAGAATGCGTCGAATGAGAACAATACAGTGATTATAACGACACTGAATCAAGCTTGGGCAGAACCAAAATCCATATTTGATCTCTTCTTAGAGAGTTTTCGTATTGGACAAGGAACACAAAAGCTTCTGAAACATGTGGTAGTGGTTTGTTTGGATCCCAAGGCGTTTGAACGATGCACACAACTTCATTCTAATTGCTATTACCTTAAAACCACGAACACTGATTTCTCTGGGGATAAAGCTTACAACACTCCTGATTATGTCAACATGATGTGGCGCAGAATCGAGCTGCTTATTCAAGTTCTCGAAATGGGTTTTAACTTCATATTCACGGTATCAAACTATGATCTTAATTCTTCATCCCTCTGTTGATTTTGTTCAAGATATATACAGAATCAATTGCTATAATTAGTAATATGTTGCATAAAAAAATAGCATAATGGTCAAAGGGTCAGTATGCTTTTACATTGTTATTAATCTGAGCTAATCACTTAACTATATATATATATATATATATATAGGACACTGATGTAATGTGGCTTAGAGATCCATTTCCCCGACTATATCCAGATGGAGACTTTCAAATGGCGTGTGATAAGTATTTTGGAAACCCTACCAGTTTTGACAACTGGGCCAACGGAGGTTTCGTATACGTGAGATCAAACAATCGAAGCATTGAGTTTTACAAATTCTGGTACAAATCTCGTCAGAATTATTCATGGTTACACGATCAAGATGTGTTCAACAGGATCAAGAACGACCCTTTGATATCTAAGATTGGCGTCAAGATTAAATTCTTTGATACGGTCTACATTTGTGGGTTTTGTGAACCTAGCAAAGACATAAACTTGGTTTGCACAATGCATGGTAATTGTTGCCTTGGTTTGGAGAAGAAGATTCAGGATCTGAATCTTATTCTTGATGATTGGAGAAAGTATATGTCGTTGTCAAAGCATGTGCAGAACACGACTTGGAGTGCTCCTTTGAGGTGCCTGGAGAAATAATAATTTATTCGATGAAAACTAAGAATGTGTTTAATTTTTGTAAGGAAAACTGTTCTACACTCTAACTTAATCAACTTGTTTTTTTTTTATAATCTTCGAATGTTGATGCATCTTATTTGTCTGAGTCGTAGATTAATTTTTATGTGCTAGAAAATAAAATGATTTTTTTTGTTCTGGGTTGAAGGATTATATGTTTAGAGTAGGACTCCACAATCGGGTTTTGCTTCAGGTTCCTTTGAGTTTCGGTTTTTCGAGTTCATAAATATCAGCTTCATTCGGATATTATAAAAGTTTGGGTTAGATTTGGCTCGGGTGTAGTCGGATTTGATTAAGGTTTAGTTACAAGTTAAAGAGCCGAATGAACCCAAAAAAAATTCGGTTTTGGATGTTAATAGAGTTATCAGTTCCAAAAATATTGATTTGTACTTGACTAAAGTCAAAATATTTCCGATATTTTCAATAAATTTTTGTATGTGACTTTTTAAAACCATATTGTTGTCCTTCAAAATCACTTCGAGGAACTCTTCCTTAAATTATATGTGACAACATCAGACATATCATGACAAACCAAATCTTTTACGAACAAAAATCAGACATAATGAAACATAAAGAAATTAACAATAACAATTAGCAACTCCATAAATTTAAGTCTATTTAAACTTTTAAAAAGACGACATTGTTTATATATATATATTATTTTCATTACATTTTGATATTATTTTTAAATTTTTTTATTTTATCTTCATTTTTAGATTTTAACAACGATATAAAGTTTATAAAAATAATTTTAGAGTTATATATATATATATATATGTTCCTAAATTTAAAATAAAATATATACTAATAAAATGAATTTTTTGAGGCTCCATAGAGCGTCCACATCAACGAAAAGAGATTCTTCTAAAAGATAACATGTGCCATTACTAAAAAAATAATAAAAAATAAATATACATATAAGAAAAAATAAATAATAAGTAAATGTACAATATTTTTTTGGTCAAAGTAAATATACAATATAAGAAATAGAAATATTACATTAAACAATAATAAGTAAATATACAATATAAGGAAAAATAATAATAAGTAAATATACAATATAAGAAATAGAAATATTACATTAAACATATATCATAATATTATCATTTGATATAAAAGCAAAAAAATTAGAATAAGAAAATATACAATTAAGAAATGAAAAAACTAAATTAAACACCTCTCTAAAAAATGTATAGTAAAATAAATAACAACTATATATAAAATATAAAAAATATAAATCTTATATTATAAATTTATATTAATATTAAAATAAATAAATATAAACTATAAGAAAAAATAAATAATACGTAAATATAGTATATAAAAAATAAAAATATTACATTAAATATATATTGTAATATTATCATTGATATAAAAGCAAGAAAATTAGAATAAATAAATATACAAAATAAGAAATATAAACAATAAGTAAATATACAATATAGAAAATGGAAAAACTAAATTAAACATATATATGAAAAATGTATAGTTAAATAAATAATAAGTAAATATACAACATAAAAATATTAGATTAAACATCTATTATAATAAAAAATATAAAAAAATAAATAATAAGTTAATATACAATACAAGAAATACAAAAAAAAAATACATTAGGCATCTATCTAAAAAATCTACAATAAAATAAATAATAATTAAATATATGATATAAGAAATAAAAATATTACATTAAACATATATCGTAATATTACAATTTGATATAAAATAAAATAGTTAAATAAGTAAATATACAATAAAAAGATAAATATACAATATAAGAAACAAAACAACTACATTAAACATCTATTTGAAAAATGTAGAGTTTTACATTTTGATTACTTTCAAATATTTTTATAAGTAAATATACAATAAAAAAACAAGAATACAATATAAGAAATATAAATATTACATGAAACATCTATCACGGTATTATCATTTGATATAAAAGTAAAAAAATAGAATAAAAAATATACAATATAAAAAATAAACAATAGGTAAAATACAATTAAGAACTGAAAAAAATTAAATTAAACATCTCTCTGAAAAAATGTATAGTAAAATAACAATAAGTAAATATACAATAGAAGAAATAAAAATCTTATATTAAACATCTATCGAAATATTAAAATAAGTAAATATACTATATAAGGAAAAATAAAATAGACATCTGAAAAACGTACATTAAAATAAATAATAAGTAAATATACAATATAAGAAAAATAAATATTACATTAAACATCTATAAATTATATTACCATTTGATATAGAAGCAAAAAAAAAAATAGAATAAGTAAATATACAATATAAGAAATGCAAAAACTACATTAAACATTTATCTGAAAAATGTATTGTTTTACATTTTTATTATTTAAAAGAAATAAGTAATAAGTAAATATACAATATAAGAAATAGAAATGTTACATATTATAATAAGTGAATATAAAATATAAGAAAAAATAAATAATAAGTAAATATAATATATAAGAAATAAAAATGTTACATTAGATATATATCGTAATATTATCATTGATATAAAAGCAAGAAATTTAGAATAAGTAAATATAAAAATAAGAAAATATAAACAGTAAGTAAATATATAATATAAAAATGAAAAAACTAAATTAAACATCTATCTAAAAAATATATAGTTAAATGGAAAATGTATAGTTAAATAAATAATAAACAAATATACAATACAAGAAACAGAAATAACATATATCGTAATATTACCATTTGATATAAAAGCAAGAAAATTAGAATAAATAAATATACAATATAGAGAAAATTTCTAACATGGTCATTTTTAAGTTTTTGTAACAAAAATAGTTTTAAATGAGAAAAATGACCCAAAATAAGTCTTATTAAAGAGTAAAAATACATACTTGTGGTTTATAGTTAAGGGATAGGGTTTTGAGGATAGGGTTTCAAATTTTAAAAATTAAAAAATTAAAATTAAATTTTCAAAATAAAATATGCTATTTTGGTCATTTCTCTTATTGAAGGCTATTTTTGTGATAAAAAATTAAAAGATCTATTTGAGAAAATTGTCCTATAATATAAGAAAAAATAAATAATAAGTAAATATACAATATAAAAAAGGGAAAACTATATCAAACATATATCTGAAAAATGTATAGTTTTCTATTTTTTTCTAAAGAAATATGTATTCACACAAACATAGAATTCACAATTTGTTGTTGTTCAGAATACAACGTCGAAGAGAATAACTATATAGTTAACATCTGAAAATCGAAATAGAGTGGGGTAACTCCTAGTTTAAATTTAAAACTAGGTCGAATCGGTTGACGGATCCCACTTCCGCAAGGTATAATGAATCGAGCATCTACCCTTCCGTTATTTGAGCCGTGTGATCACTTGGGTTTACCAAGTGAGCCTTTTTCTCCTGTGGTAAATCCGTGCAGCGACAACCTTTTACGGGGATCCTTCTGCTGGACCATCTGAACGATCGGCAAATATTCCCTTTGAGAAACCTTTTCCACTCAACTCTCTTGGAATGGGAAACTTAGGTTCTTTGGGTTTGGATAGTTCGAGCTCCTTAAACGCACAGATAACGATCGAGAAACGTGATGCCATTAAGCACGGGAAACTACCTTTGTTTCTAGATATGCCGTTACCTCCAATGCTTGATTCAAGCAACAATGTGTTCTTGGGAAGATCTTCAGTTAATCCATCTCTTTTTAATCCAAACCGAGAGTTGAATCTCTCCAATCCGATGGGGCAAGACGTCACGGCTCTGTAGCTCTTCAGACTTTAGAGAACAGCCTACCTCATTGGTTACGGAGTGTTATAACTGTTCCCGCTGCAAAATCACCTGAACTACCCTCTTTACCTCCAACCGTGTCAGCTATAGCTCAGTCGGTCGGAGTTTTATATGGTAAAGATTCAACTACCATTCCATCATTTGTGATACCAGAGCCGCCACCTCCTGCCCCTAGTAATTAGTTGTTATTATCAGTAATATAATGCGGTCAAAAGGAATTCTACTTGATCCGTACTCGCCTCGTTTTTTCAATTACTCGTCGTTGCCAAGGCAAGTATCAAATCATTAAGTTTTGCTACTTGCAAGTATAAGGCAAGTAACAAGTATCACCAAAAAGTTACGACTCGTCTTGATATTACTCGTTACTTGTTTTACGACTGACAAAATGATAATGAAACAATATAAACCAAAGCCCTAAACAGATATTTCGTTGTTGTAAGAAGTAAAAAATACTTTCATATCGAAATATATGTATTAAGTTTCTTCTTCTTTTTATATTAGGTGCAAATATTTTATTTATAATAACTCTCATTTTTTTAACAAGTCGAGTAAATAAAACAAACTTTCATAATTTTCTCTCATAGATTATTATCTATCAAGTAATTTTTAAAATTTTGGAAATATATCCAAATAATTAATAAGTACTCGTAAGTAGTAAGTACTCGAACAAGGCAAGTAAATTGCAAGTAACATATTTTTGGACAAGTACTCGTTTTCGACAAGTCAAGTACAAGTCAAAAAATTCATTACTCGTTCAAGGCAAGGCAAGTTAAGTATCATGTATACGTTAAAAAACAAGTACTCGCCCACCCCTATTCAGCTGTGTTGCTCTGACTGTCAGGATGTGAAGGATGGAAAGTCTCTGAGTAGTTTAGAAGGTTACCTTTTCCCCAACATTTAATATGCTTTGATGATCATGAATTCCACAGGTTGACTGTGGCTGGAGACTTTACAGGTCAAAAAACAACAGCTCGAGAAACTGACGCACTAACCATGTTCGCTCAACTAAACCTATATCTTTGTTCAACTAGAACATCATTTATCTCAAGTTCTGGAAAAATACTAGATTGCCCCTAACCATGTTCAACGACTTGTTGACTTTTATTCTTCTGGTTTGCGGTTAATTTAATGTAACGCATGTACATACAGTAAGCTGGCTTTTAAGACATTAATCAAGAGCACTTCAGCGGCCTTCTGGTCTGGATGTGATATACCTAATACCTAATTTCTATAACATCATTATTGTATAACATTACTTGCCTTTGACTTACGAAAACTTAATTGTTTTCTTTTTTATTTAAGTATTCAACTCATTCTTATTGAGATAAAAAGATGCACACGAGATTAGAAAGGAATTTTGCATTAAAATAATATTCATTTGGTTGGTGGGTCATGCACCAAAGTGAAGTTTTTGATTATGCGTGTTTTGTAATTTTTGGTCTGATATAAATCTTTTTTAATAGATAACTTTTTATTTGAATTATTTTCAAAACATGGAAACATATTGAAACTGCGCGAGAGTTGCTTTCAGAAGAAAAGGAAAAATGTAGAGAATAAAAAGAAAACAGCGATAAAAAGAAATAAAAGATACTTTTAATAGTTGCACAAAAAAAATAGATACTTTTAATAATTTTAAACGCACATAATTCATGTCGTCGGTTATTTTGGCAAGCAATGCATTTTTGGTTATAAAGCTGAAAAAGATATAGTGATTTCTTTGTTAGTTGCTAAGAAAAAAAAGATTTCTTTGTTAATAGAGTAGTATTGTATTATGTTTAAATCTCTTTACCGTTCTGAAGTTGTGTTTAATTACTTAACTTTACGTTTATGCGAAATAAAAATATGAATAATGCATTCTAAATTCGTTCTATGATTACTTAAACTATACTTTTTAGGTCAAAGCTTATCTCTTGACCAATTATAAGTGGAGCAGTGGAAGTTTCCAATGCTATTATCTTTTCCTTTGTTTTTCTTAGAAAGCATAATGATGGAGACAGAGAACAAGTATATTTGGTGTATTTGCTTTCTGATCAGTGGAGTGGAAGTCACATTTCCAATAAAAGAAACTCCCTATTACTAAATTTACTTACTTTTTAATGTTTCAGAAATTTGGTTGTCTATAATAATTCCAAATTTAATAAAGCAACCCCTCCTATATTATAGCAAAAAGAAGAAAAAGAAAAGGAGTAACATATATCCATATGAATGAATTTTAGAAATACAGTGGTTATATATAAAATGCTATATAATGGGCATTTCGTTTTGAATTCAGGTTCGGTTTGGTTTATTTGATTCCAAAAAACTTATACTAAAACCAACTGAAATTAGTTTGTGTTTGGTTTGGTTTAGTTTGGTTTGGTCTATTGTCGGTTTAGTTGAATTGATTTGCTTTCTAATTTTGTTTTAATTCGTTTAAGAAATTGTAATTTATAAAAATAAAACAAATAATCATTTAATCACTTAATCATTAATTTTTTAATTAAAAAAAATTCAGAATAAAAATGTAGAAAAGTGAACCAAAATTTTAAATCATTATCTTCAAACATAATATAACTATCATAAATAGTTTTCGGTTTTGACAATAGTAGAGGAAAGTCATGTTATTAATTAGATCTTGAATCAACATTCAATGAACTTGTGGGGGATCCATAGTTACATTTAGGACTCGGAAAAATATCCGTAAATTTTGATTTAATTCGTTATCCATTTTTTATTCAAACCAAAAAATTCAGATATATGTAATTCTACGAAACAAAAAAAATATTAATATGATAAAACAAAATAATTACAATATACTAATATTACCGATCCATTATATGCATATATATACATATATTTAAAGTTATATATATATATATATAAGTTATATAATTATATTTAATTTTAGGTTAAAAATATTTTTTTTGTCATCAACATAAACAAATTCAACTAAGACTCTACAAACCTAACTGGTAACTCCGTATCCATATGAACGACAAACGACAGTTATTTCCTAACACTGCGTGTGAGGCTGTCTGCCCTTGTATTCTGCGTTCGGGGTATATGAATTAGCTTTGAATGGTTGAAACTTCTTTTCAGGATCTTGATATCTTCCAAATAACTTTCAAAGGCATGCAATTCATCTGGTTCCGAAACCATTTTTACTAATTGAGAACAATCCGTTGCAAATGTAACTTGAAACTGTCGTAAATTTCTCAAACATTTCAGTGCCCAGACGAGTGCTTTTATTTTCGAGTGAAGGGGTGAAAGACTAGCTCTCGTGTTCCTTGCCCACATCAGTGTATTAAAGTTTTTTAGCGTGCTATACCAGCCTTGTCCCGAATAATTATCATGATATTTCCATGACCCATCCGTAAAAAACAATCTTCCTGGTATGGAAGGTAAATTTGTCACCTCTAGCTCCCTAGATTGGGTGACCCTTTGTGTGAGGGAGACATATGCCTTGGCCCAAAATAATGATTCAATTTCTGTCAATTTAAGAATATCTCTAGTAGTATCAATATCCATGTTGCTGAAAACCTTGTTGTTTCGTCCTTTCCAAATGTACTATAAAATCCATGCAAATTGATGATCTTCCATATGCGGATAAACACTCCAATACAAATGATCCATATTTTCGAAAAGCGATTGGAAAAGAAAAATATCTGGATTTGATGGAATCTGTGAAAGAGCCCAAACTTGGACCGTCGCGGTACATTCAATAACACATGTGATTCCTCGGTTGTTCCACATCTTGTGCATTGTATATCACCTTGAGTCCCTCTCGTTCGTAAATTTTTCTTTACCGCTATACATCCTGACACTATTTTCCATAAAAAGTGTTTTTTTTTTCAGTGGACATCGTATTTTGCAACAATAGGCCTTTAAAGGAGAGACAATGGCTCCATACACTGGCATCATTTTTCTCTGCCAGGATATACTTGTTCCACTTGATAATCAGATTTCACCATTATTTTCAATTGTTGGTGAAGTGTCATCCATCTCTATCGACTATCTGAGTCCGACTCTTCGCATTATGTGGATCCACCAAAGACCAAATTGCCTGTGAATTCCATGTTTGTGATGTTCTATTGATGAGAGAGTCCACTGTAAGATAATGGTAAAGGTTGTGTTGATTACTGTTTGCTCGTTTGAGACGAATGGTTGGGAGCCAAAGATCATTATATACTGAAATAGATGATCATGATCTCATCTTTTTGATTAGTCCTTTGCTAAACATAGATTAGCATAGAAAATACTGCGCCATCCATATGATGGTGACTATGATCTAATCGGTTCTACATGAGATGCATTCCTAAAATATCATCCTTTGAAAACTCGAGAGAATAAGGTTTTAGGCTTCTTAATCAAACACCAAAATTCTTTTCCCAGCATAGCCATATTGAAATCCATGAGGTCTTTAAATCCTAGCCCTCCTTCATCCTTATGATAACATAATTTGTTTCATGATTTCCAATGCATGCCTTTTATATTTCCCCTTGAACTCCACCACAATTGTGCCACCACACTCGTCAATTTTTTTTGTTACAGCCTTTGGTAGTCGAAAAAAGTCATGATTTATAATCACTTCCTTTCCTCCATTGGTGAAAAACTTGAAAGTCCATCCATTAACCCGATTGCTTAAGCTGTCTTGGATGAAACCAAAAACTTGAGTTTTTGACCCTTCCAAGCTCTCTGGCATTCCCAAGTATGATCTCATTCTGCCTATTTTCTCGAGTCCCTAATATATCCCGAAGCTATTGTCGAATGGGTTCCTCAATCTTATGTCCAAATTGAACATAATTTTTTGGAAATTTAGCAGCTGACCAGATATTGCTTCATATTCGGATATTCCTTCACAATTCTGAGAATGATTTGACATTCTTCTTTATGTGTTTTAAAAAAGAAGAGAATCTCATCTGCAAAGAGCATATGAGATATCATCGAGCAGGCCTTTGCAACCTTCATTCTTGTCAATTGTTTCTCTTTCTTAGTTTTTTTAACATTCGCGATTAAGGCATCTGTGCACATAATGAATAAGTAAGGAGAAAGTGGATCACCGTGGCGCAAACCTCTCTGTGGGATTATGTGTCCTCTTGGATGAACATTTAATAGTACTCCATATTGTACCGAAGAAAGTATACATTTCATCATTAGTTGGATCTATTAAAGATCAAACCCTATTTTGCGGAGTAAAGCATGGATAAAAAAACCCACTCCACCCTAGGTTAAAAATATTTTTATTGATTAAATTAATTAAGTTAGCTGTTTGATTTTTTAAAATTTATATTATCTGTACGGATAAATTCGATACTCAATTAAAATAAAAAAATCCAAACATCGAATATCTAGATAGTTATAGATATAATCGATTTGAATAATTGATTATTCAGACAAAACATATCGAATCACAAATACTTTCAAAAATCCGGATTTGCGCCCACTCCTGCATCACAAACCTTCCTTGACCAAATGCACCGGTCAACAAAAATTCATGTTTTAACAAACGGACTCATGTTTTGAATTGGTCAAATCGTATAATTCGTATATGAAGATTTAATTACTGGATTGTAATCACATGTTGTCTGTATAAAATAATTTCGTTTAGCATTTATTGTAGTACTATTTAAACATCAAGATATATCCCATAAGTCCACCGTTCGTTGGAATCGCAGTAGGTCCGTTCAACGAACCACTAAAAGTAAGTAGTAGTAATTAGCTGTGGAAATAATAGTAGTTGTAATAGTAGTAGTTTTTAGTTTACAAAAAAAAAAAATAATAATAGTAGTTGTAACTAATTTGCTATAGAAAAAAACTTGAATAGCTATGTGCCAAAAACATTTACCACCATGGTGTTTTTTTCTTCTTTTTGTTCGTCTACCTCTATGAATCTATGAGATGTTGAACTTAGGAAATAAATCATGATTTAGTAGATGACGACGTCAAACAACAGTTACGTAGCATACGTGTTTTGAAAGAGTACATTATCTAATAACAAACTCAACAAGTCCAACTGTAATCAACAATAAGTGTCATTTAACATGTTTCTAAGAATATTTCAACAAACTCACATACAATTGGATGAGGTTCTAGAAGCTCTTCCTATCATTTTCACTTTCTTTTATGTTTTACAAATAATATAGAAGTATTTTTATTAGTGGCTTGTAAAATGCAAAAAAAAAAAAGAAAATTCAATATTATTTATGGCGAAAAACAAACTATTCAAAATTCTCCAAGGATATTAAGTTGTATATTAATAAAATACAAGGTAGTGATAGATCACCCAAGCCGTCTTAGCTCAGTGGTAGAGCGCGTGACTTTTAATCCCGTGGCCGTGGGTTCGATCCCCACAGACGGCGTCATGTTTTTAATTTTTCTTAATTTTTTTAACCCATATGATACTCTAAAAGCCAGTAAAATAAAAAATATTTGTTTTCCTTTCTTTTACTTTTGATCGTGTGCAATGACGACAACAAGAATCTCATCTCATACATACATACATGAAATTAGCACAATGCCCAGGGGTAAAATAGTCAAAATTAGGTGCGTGTTTTAGTTGACAAATTGCTTTCTCCACCTTCCTTCCTCCATCTCTCGAAAAGAAAACCAAATCCTCCATTATTATTATTTCTTCTCTACATAAGAAGAAGGATCCAACAAAATGGTTCTCTGAGAGATTTCAAACATCATCAATCAAATCCATTCTCTCCGTCATGGCGCCGAGTAGACGGGATTTACAGCTTACTCCCCTCTCCGGAGACAGTGCTGCGGAGATCGGTGCCATGGAGGAAGTTCGTCTCCTCGATTCCTATGATTCTCTCAGTAAGATCGAGGAAGGAAGCGGCCATTCCGGTTTACGGAAGATTCAAGTCGGAGTAACCGGTATGACTTGCGCCGCTTGTTCTAATTCCGTCGAAGGTGCTTTGATGAGCGTTAACGGCGTCTTCAAAGCCTCCGTCGCTTTATTACAGAACAGAGCCGATGTCCTCTTCGACCCTAACTTAGTCAAGGTTTTGCTTTTTTTTTTTTTTTTAAATAATTTTTTTCCATTTTAATTTATTGTCTGAAAAATCTTAAGCTGTGTTCTTGCTGGATTGAAGCTTTTTTTTTTCTTTTTTAATAATTGTTTCCAAATTTAGATCTTGAACGCGTTAAGCTTAAAGATTTGATCTTTATAGGAAGAGGACATTAAAGAGGCTATAGAGGATGCTGGATTTGAAGCCGAGATTTTGGCTGAGCCTGTTACTTCTGGGACCAAGACACAAGCTACTTTGGTGGGTCAGTTCACTATTGGAGGCATGACTTGTGCTGCTTGTGTTAACTCTGTTGAAGGCATTCTAAGAGATCTCCCTGGAGTGAAACGAGCTGTTGTGGCTTTAGCTACGTCCTTAGGAGAAGTTGAGTACGATCCTAACGTGATCAGTAAAGATGATATTGTGACTGCGATTGTAGATGCTGGCTTTGAGGGTTCGCTTGTGCAGAGTAATCAGCAGGATAAGCTCCTTTTGAGGGTTGAGGGTGTGTTGAACGAGCTTGATGCTCAGGTTCTTGAAGGTATACTTACTAGATTGAATGGGGTTAGACAGTTTCGTCTTGACAGGATAACGGGAGAGCTTGAGCTTGTGTTTGATCCTGAAGTTGTGAGTTCGAGATCTTTGGTTGATGGGATTGAAGGAGAAGGGTATGGGAAGTTCAAGTTGCGTGTCATGAGTCCTTACGAGAGGCTGACTTCGAAAGATACTGGAGAGGCCTCAAACATGTTTCGTCGTTTTATCTCAAGTCTTTCCCTCAGTGTGAGTTGCTTATCCTTTATGGAATGCACACATACACTTATTTTATGATGTATTGATTATGATTCTTTTGAATACAGATACCACTCTTCTTCATTCAAGTGATCTGCCCCCACATTGCTCTTTTTGACACCGTGCTGGTATGGAGATGTGGACCTTTCATGGTTGGTGATTGGTTGAAGTGGGCCTTGGTAAGTGTTATTCAGTTTGTTATTGGCAAGCGTTTCTATGTTGCCGCATGGAGAGCTCTTCGAAATGGTTCAACTAACATGGATGTGCTGGTCGCTCTGGGCACGTCTGCGTCTTACTTCTACTCTGTTGGGGCTCTTTTATATGGGGCAGTCACTGGGTTTTGGTCACCAACTTACTTTGATGCAAGTGCTATGTTGATAACATTTGTCTTGCTTGGAAAATACTTGGAATCTCTTGCAAAGGGGAAAACCTCAGATGCTATGAAGAAGCTAGTACAGCTTACTCCAGCAACAGCAATTTTAATCGAAGGCAAAGGTAGTTTATCACTGAATTGCTCCTTAACAACATCAGCTATTCAGGTTTGTTTCGGCTCAGTCCATATTTTTCTTCCATTTTGTAGGAGAAAGAGAGATAGATGCATTACTGATCCATCCTGGTGATTCATTAAAAGTTCTACCTGGTGGAAAGATCCCTGCAGATGGTGTTGTGGTGTGGGGTTCAAGTTACGTCAATGAAAGCATGGTGACTGGTGAATCAGTTCCTGTATCTAAAGAGGTTGATTCACCAGTGATCGGTGGTACTATTAATATGCATGGTGTTCTTCACATTAAAGCTACAAAAGTGGGATCTGATGCAGTTCTGAGCCAGATTATTAGTTTGGTGGAGACAGCCCAAATGTCCAAAGCTCCTATCCAGAAATTTGCAGACTATGTAAGTAGACTATATAAACATGTCACAGATGTGATATTATCTTTAGCATGTGAATAAATGTATCCTCATTTTTTCAGGTTGCAAGTATATTTGTTCCGGTGGTGATCACTTTGGCATTGTTCACTTTAGTAGGCTGGTGAGATCTTGTTCCTTAGATGATGGAAGACATGTGGGATTAGTTTGTTCTCATGTTCTTGAATCAAATGATAATGTAGGTCAATTGGTGGAGCTGTTGGAGCTTACCCAGACGAATGGCTGCCCCAAAACGGAACCCACTTTGTATTCTCGCTTATGTTCTCAATATCCGTTGTGGTAATTGCTTGCCCTTGTGCACTCGGCTTGGCAACACCGACCGCTGTCATGGTGGCAACAGGAGTTGGAGCAACCAATGGTGTATTGATCAAAGGAGGTGATGCATTGGAGAAAGCTCACAAAGTGAAATATGTAATTTTCGACAAGACAGGCACCTTAACGCAAGGGAAAGCTACCGTGACAACCGCTAAAGTCTTCTCGGAGATGGACCGTGGAGAGTTCCTCACGCTTGTTGCTTCCGCTGAGGTAAGCTGAATCCTCTTCCCTTAGCTTCTTACATTGTTAGTGAGGTAACTAAAGATATTCATCGCATCTCTCACTATCCATAGGCTAGCAGTGAACACCCGTTGGCAAAAGCTATAGTTGAGTACGCTCGGCATTTCCATTTCTTTGATGAATCTGCCGAGGACGGCGACACAAGTAACAAAGTCTCTCAAAACGCTGGATGGTTACTGGACACATCAGACTTCTCTGCTCTTCCTGGGAAAGGCATTCAGTGCTTAGTCAACAACAAGCTGATTCTGGTTTGAGTTTAAAACTCCATAACATGTTTATATCAACTTCTTGCTTCTGGTCCTGTTCTCGCAACTGTAATAAAGTTTTTATCTTTCTCATTGATCAGGTGGGAAACCGTAAACTTATGTCAGAAAACTCCATAACCATCCCAGACCACGTCGAGAAGTTTGTTGAGGAGCTTGAAGAAAGCGCAAAGACAGGAGTCATTGTAGCCTATAGCGGCCAATTAGTAGGTGTGATGGGAGTCGCTGATCCGCTAAAGCGAGAAGCTGCTGTAGTCGTGGAAGGTCTCCTTAGAATGGGTGTTCGACCCATAATGGTTACAGGTGATAACTGGAGAACAGCAAGAGCAGTCGCCAAAGAGGTAAAGAAAATGATTTTGTTTGGTTCCGGTTTGGTTGGTGTATTCTGGTTCTCTATCTCCGTTTGGTTGTGCATGAGTAGGTTGGTATTGAAGATGTGAGAGCGGAAGTAATGCCAGCAGGAAAAGCTGAAGTGATCCGTTCACTGCAAAAAGACGGAAGCACAGTGGCGATGGTTGGAGATGGAATCAATGACTCGCCGGCTCTAGCCGCTGCTGACGTGGGAATGGCCATTGGTGCAGGGACTGATGTAGCAATAGAAGCAGCTGATTACGTTCTGATGAGAAACAACTTAGAAGATGTTATAACAGCCATCGATCTCTCTCGCAAAACCTTAACACGAATCAGGTTGAACTACGTTTTCGCCATGGCTTACAACGTGGTGTCGATACCGATAGCAGCAGGAGTGTTCTTCCCGGTCCTGAGGGTGCAACTGCCGCCGTGGGCCGCAGGAGCGTGCATGGCGCTCTCTTCGGTGAGTGTTGTTTGCTCGTCTTTGCTTCTTAGAAGATACAAGAAGCCGAGACTTACCACTATTTTGGAGATCACCAAGGAGTAAAAGTCTTTTTCTTTTTCTTTCTTAATTCGAGTGATTTACTTTTGTTTTGGTTTGTTGTTTGTAATCATGTAACGACGATAAAATTGGGTCTTGCAATGTTTCTTAACGCTATGTAAGAGATTTTCTCGGCCTTTGTTGTAAAAAAATGGCGTCCTTTCTTGTGATCGATTGATGTACAATGGCAAATTAGTTAATTTTTATTTCTCCTACAAAACGGGGGAAAAGTGTCAATTTTGACCCCAACAATTTAAGTCGTGCCAAATACGACCCGAACAATTGATCAGTGCCAAATACGATTTCAATTCAATTATAATTCGAAAAAACTATCCAAACTTCTTAAAACGTGTTTAAATCTACATTGACTCTAACAGAAGTTAGTCAATCGTTAACAAGATAAAACGACGTCGTTTTGATATACGAGGAAAAGTGTCAATTTCGATCCCAACACTCTCAGTCGTGCCAAATATGACCCGAACAAATGGTCAGTACCAAAACCGATCTCAACTTAATTATAATTTAAGAAAAACTACCTGAACTTCTTAAAACTTAAGTGGAAATTTTTTTATTTTTCAAAGTTAATATTATATATTTTGATATTTTGTTCAAAAATGTTAAGAGACCTTTTACCTTTCTTTCATTAAGATATGTTGTACAAAATATTAGACATATTAAACAATAACTAAAATATATAAAGCAATCACCCAAGTTTTGAATTGGATAAGATGAAGAAGAATAGTAGTTTATATAATGGGGAATTTCAATTTGTAATAATATTTCAAAAAATTACTTTAGTCTAGTTGTTAGTGTGCCCCTTTAAAAGGATATTCCGGCACGGGTTTGAGTCCCGAAATGAACATATTTTTTTTAAATATATATATATCAAAACGACGTCGTCTTATCTTGTTGACTAACTTCTGTTAGAGTCAATGTAGATTTAGGCAAGTTTTAAAAAGTTTGGGTAATTTTTCTTTAATTATAGTTGAGTTGAGGTCGTTTTGGCATTGGCCATTTGTTCGGGTTCTATTTGGCACGACTGAGAGTGTTGGGGTCGAAATTGACACTTTTCCTCGTATATCAAAACGACGTCGTTTTATCTTATTAACGGTTGAATAACTTCTGTTAGAGTCAATGTAGATTTTGGCACGTTTTAAAAAGTTCGGGTAGTGTTTTTGAATTATAATTGTGTTGAGGTCGTATTTGGCACTGATCAATTGTTCGGGGTATATTTGGCACAACTGAAATTGTTGGGGCCGAAATTGGCACTTTTCCCACAAAACGGTTAAGTTTATCGGTCTTCGTTGTTAAAATTGGTTTATATAGCCAAATGTGGGTTTTAAGCGAAAAAAAAACTCAAGTTAAAGATGATTTGGACAAACCCCTTTTTTTTTTTGATAAACGATTTGGACAAAATTTTAACCAAAAATTCAGTACAAAAATCTTTGAATAAGGTGTACCGTGTAGGCCTAGGCATAAAATTTTCTTCTTTTTTTTAACATTACAATCACTCATTCTATCAATAAGAGCACAATTATTGCTGAAACCGGTGGCACAGTTTCGTAGGAAACCCTTTTGGTTTTTTTTTTTTTTTTTTTTGTTTTTTGTCTGAAAAAAAAAATCAGAAAACAAATCAATCGCGGGCCGCCATGTGTCGGTGGGCCCTCGCACAGTCCAAGATCGATCCTTGTTTTGTATTTTCTATCACTGATGCTTAACTTTTTGTGGGGTCCACTCAAATATTTAATTATTTTTTGTTAAGGATCTCATTGTTAAGGATCCCCTTTAATGATGGTATAAGAGCATAATTAACGGGGGATTTAAGTGGGTTTCTTAGTGGTGGGTTCCATTATTTTTGCAAAAATCGGTTTTTAGAGGTGTGAAATAAGGACCGATCTTGGAAAGGTTTTTGCACTGTTCGCGGGCCCCACCGACACGTGGTTGCCCGCGATTAGTTCGCTTTTTAATTTTTCTTTTTTCCAGACAAAAAAAAATAATAATAATAATTTCCTAAGAAACCGGTTCACGGTTTCAGCTTTAATGATGGTCTAAGTGAAGTAAGTTCATGACCAGACTGGTCGTACTATATCACATACTGCAGAATTACACCAATTCAAGAGAGGGAAAACCATTAACTACTAGAGAGTTGATCGATACTAGTAGGTACCATTTAAGAAAATAATGTAATAGACCTCAAGCCTTCATGATTCAAAGGATATCTTCAAAGAGGTGAAATGCAGCCGATATGAGAACCACCATGATGCAAACCTTGCAGTGCTTCCAATCAGAACCAAACTTTATTGGGATTTGAAACCTTGGAAATCAACAAGGACGATAAGGAGAGAAACGATTATTCCTTGCAACTTCCCATATGAGCCATAACTCCAAATTGTTGGCCTGGATCTGTATAAAATCAGCCAAGAAGGGAGATTAGCCACGATCAACACCATGACCGAACCGTTGAACCAAGACCAAGAGAAAGCACTATTCCTAAACATCACTTCTTCACCACTTGAAATAACAACAAACAATGCATACATATACCGCGCCGGAAAGAACCAAGGCAAAAGGATGAAACAGAACCATAAACAACGACATAACCATTCAAGAGGCCTTCTCGCACAAGACGGGCTTCATACAATTTTGGAGACAATCCGACCACACTTCTCATTCAAAAGGAGCTTAGAAGATCCATTATGACCGAGAACATGCAAAGCTACATCAACTCCAACATCAAATCACCAAGAAGTCAAGAACCAACAACGTAAACAAAAGATAAGCCAATAAATTAACAGCCACGAAACCTCAATCTCGATCTGAAATCCTAGTGATGAGGTTAAACAGGCACATGAAGAGAGGATTCACCACACCAAAAAGAGAACACTCCAGCCCACCTTTTGTTGACACCACTGCAGTTGGAGACAGGAGCGGACGCACGTTGATGGGTACGGGGTCACGTGCCCCCTGACTGATTATATAAATTTTGTGTTTAACGTTAGTGCTCTTTGGTCAAATATATCAGTTGTTTAAGTGTGCCCTGTTTCTAGCTTGTGTGAAAGGTTCGATTTTCCTGGCCAGAAGCTTTTAATATAACATTTTATTTCCTGCCATATTAGTTTCTTGCGGTCCCATTAAATGAAACGTAATCTATTTTCTCTGTGTGTTTAATTTGTTTTGCATGATTTTTTTCCTTCTTGCTCTTTGAAACTATTTCATACTTTTATTCAATTATTTTTATACTAGAGTCGATAGAGAATAAATTTTTAAAACAACCTAAGTATTTTTTCATGAACAAAAAGATGATTCACAAAAAATAAAAAAAAATTATACTTTAAAATAAATATTTAATTACTATTTGGCTAATATATAATACTCCATCCGTTTCACAAAGATATATTTTCTAGTGTTTTCACACATATTAAGAAAACATATTAAATCACTATATTAAATGTATCGTTTTCTGTAATTTTCAAGTTTCAATAACTTTTAACCAATAGTAATTCAATAAAGTCAATTAATTTTATTGAAGTTTACAATTTTTTTATAGAAAACATAAAACTTCTATTTTTGTGAAACAAATTTTTTTTCTCTAAAATATCTATTTTAGTGAAACAGAAATAATATTATCTAAAACGTTAATATTAAATTATATAATATATTTATAATATTGTGCCTCCAATTAAAAGAATTTCTAGATCCGTCACTGGTTGGAGAAGAAAATGTTGCCAAAAAACAAAGTAGTAAACGAAAAGAACGACAACAAACAAGATCTAAGGGTTAAGACTAATATTTAAAGAGAGATGCAGTCTATGGATATATTCTGTTTTTGTGGATATTTAAGTGGGCTGAATGCAAATGCCCAAATCCATGTGGGTGTTTATGGACAATATAATTTACTTTTACCAACATGTGGTTTAAACTTGAAATGTGTTGGTATCTCAAGTTTGTGTCTTCCTACCACTCGACCACAAGATCCCGGACAATACGATTGTATATTTAACACCAAAATCTATGTTACAAGACATTCACTAGTGATTTAAGACGACATATTTCATCTGCTTTTGCTCATTAGAATATAGTAGTTACGATAACCTCGATTTAACTATTTGTAACCAATGTAACTTGCAAAGATTTAAGTTAACAAGCCCGTGAATTTTCTATTGGGAAAATTGCTTAAAAAAACTTCAAAGTGGCACTCGTCAACATTGTAAACCTTCAAGTTTTTTACTAACATATATATCACAAAAAAAACTTCATCTTAATTTACATGTTCATCAAGTCAATAAAGCCACGAGAACTATTAAAATGTGATGATATGTCTGCTTTATATTTTAAATAATTAAAAATTAGAAAAAAATAAAATAACTAAAAACAAATCAGAAAATAACTAAAAATCAAAATATATGTCCAAACCCAACCCGAAGCGAGGTCAACCTTTTAACGGATCGCGCGGGTTGGTCCACCGCGGGTTGCTGTGTGCATACATATGTCCAACCCGCCCGTATAGCTAAGCGGTTTTGCGGGCCAACCCGCGGATCTCCACTCATAATATTTAAAATATGCTATGTAGTTTCATGCTATTAATGTCATTTTAGAATAAATGTGCCTTATAAAGAAATAAATTATGGATTTTTTTCAGTAAATGATATGCATAGATGAAAAGCGTTCATTTTCAAAAAGATACGATAAAAAACTATAGAAAAACGAAAGATCACAAATAAATATATTTTACACTACTCTTATATTTTACACATGCGGACATAATCTTCTTATGAATACTTATTAGTTTATGTTTTATTAATTCAAAAACCAGTATAATAAGTTATTATTTATGTTCTCAAAATTTTAAATAAACATCATATCAAATTTTTTATATATGAAAATATTTTTCATCAAAATATATATATGGTTATTTTTTGGTTGAAATTTTATAAACACCTACCTATTAGAAATATTTTAGAAATAAAATTATACAAATGTTTTTATATGAATAATATTTAACTATAATTTATTTTCTATCTATTATTTTTAAAGTTTATAGTAGAAAATAGTATTTAAAATATTTAAGAAAAAATTTATGTTTTCAGTTATTTATAATCTTTACGCTCCATCAAAACTCTTTACTTTAGAAATATTAAATAAAGCAACCCGTTCAAGTAGTCTAACCCTCTGCAAACTAGATTTTAGTTTGGTCCGGGGGGACCAGCCCGTTGCAGATTGCGGTTTGTATATATATATTTATCATGATTCGCTCTGCTACTGGGCTAATTATACATAATCTGTGGGTTGTGGTCCACTTTGACATCTCTTAACCTAGGTGTGAATATGAGAATTAGTTACTTTAGCTTTTTGACATTTTTTTTCTTTCTGAAACAACAAAAATGTGGTTATAGAAAAATATATTTAGTTTCAACCCCGGTTCGGGGTTCGAAACTACGCTAGGCGCTAGTCGGGCGGCGATCACGGGCCTAGCGAGTTACCAGAAAATCAGAGATTAATCGCGGTATACGCGAGGCCTAGTTTAATTATTATTTTAATTATTATTATATTTAAATTAAATATAAAATATAAACATATTAGAATATAATAGTTTTTTGTATGTTATTATTGAATTTATATTTATGGGTTTAACAAAAGTTAATTGTTAGTATATGTGATGCCTTAACTTAGACTAGTTTTGAATTTTTCTCATATGTATATGCCTATATATTAACATATGCGCAAAATAACAATGTGATCGCTGTTTCCTAGTGGCCAAATGTGATGATCTTATTTTTTTATTTATGTCCCGACTTCTTCTATATACTGTTATGTTACTTTTTACCCCTGTTCGGAATCACGCTACGCGTTATCCGTGCGGTAACCCCGAGTTGTTAAAAAATCGGGATAAACTCAGAGTATACGCGGGGAGTAATTTTTAGTGAGTTTATTGTTGTAAAAAAATACAAAAGATTCATCAAATAGCAAAATAGATAATATAAAAACAAAAATAAAAAAATAAAACACTCACAAGAATTACCAAAAATATATATAGTTTGGATCATGAGACTAACATGCAAATTAAAAGTATAAATACTTATTATTTACGGTTAATGTGTTGAGCTTATGAATATTACAATTAATTGGGCCTATAGAAAATAAACTGAAAATCGTGAAGTCCTCATAATAAGCTTGAGGAATGTCGTCTTCTTCGTTTGGATTGATTTATCGAACCACCGGACATGACAGAAACCACCACGGTATCAATCATCAACGGTATCATGTGTACAACTTCGAATCATATGTTTATGCAACACTTCCGGGCTCATTATTTTTTTGAGAATCACGCTATCGTTGTAATTCTAATTGATCTGAGATTCTGAGTTTTTACTTTTTATACGCCGCGTTCTGTAATTCTACGGTCCAGGCGGACATAACTCGCCTCACCGTATAATGATACCGATCACCCCTGACTCGCCACGGTGCAGCTCCGATCACCGTATTCTCGGCCGCAAAATCGGTGACTCGGCCGAGTTTTAGAACAAGGGTTTCAACTGACTTAAGTAATAGACAATCTTTTTTTTTGAATAAATGCTAAATTTATTCGTCAAAAAACTTTTGTACATCAAGTGAAACCTTGTTTGAAAAGAGAAACTACTCTAACTTTACAGGTTTCAAAAACTCCTAAACTGCCTAAGTTATTTACAGTCTTTCGCTGAACCAGAACTGAACCAGAACTGTAGCACTTCTTCAAGTCCCTTAACTTTTTTCCCCAGCACCAAACTGAGCTTATTTCGTATAGTAATAAACAATCATCTCACAGCTTACACTGAAAAGCATGTTTATATGGACAAGCCATATAAATCACTGCCACATGAATGGCATCTAAACACGTTTTTCTACTACAGATTAACATTGGTCCTGACCACTTTTGGAAGTAGTATAAATCATATGATTTCAAAATATGAATACAATAACAACTACATGACTACAATCAAATCGTTGTTTCTGTATTTAATGAACTGTTCCATAATATTTAACGAATGATAAAAATTGTTTCTTTGTCTTTGTTTTGTTTTGTTTTGTTTTCAAAGGATTTGCTCCTGGCTCCTTAAGTTTTTGGAGCAATATTATAAAGTTTAGCTTTGATGAAAGTTGTACAATATGTGGAAATTTTACTTCTGTTATACTTTTGGTCTGGGGCCGGCTCAGGTACAGTGGCGAGCATGACGACCGCCCAGGACCCAGGAGCAACAGGGGTCCATAATGTTTTTTGAGTATTAGAAATTTATGTGGCAGAACAATTAGAGGTAGAAAAAAAATCAGTGATGTCCATATATAGTGATTTCTATCTTCAATTAACACATTCCCCAAAATCTCTTTTCCCCACTAAAATTATTTTTCCCCATTAAATTTCATTCCCCATAAACTATTCATAGTTTTGTTGTTTTATGAGATCATGCTCTGTTTTATTTGATATTATTTTATTTTCTTAAATAAAACATTTAGTAACTAGGTTTATATTTTAGACAAATCAGAATTTCATTCTTCAATACGTGTCGCTTCTTTTTAGCATGGGACAATTAGATTGTATCATGCTGAACATTTTAACAAATTTTTGAAAACAAGTGCTAATACAAATTTGAAAATTTAAAATCTGATGGTATAAAAACATTTTCTGTGAGATAACTGTTTTAATACGATTTTAATCACTTATAATCCCTTATGTAAGCATGATAATATTTTATGCATTTTGTTTAATATTGTTTTTGATAAACTATATACAATTTTGGTACGAATAAACAATACTAGTTAAGGGCCTATTTTGAAAATTGCCTGGTTAAACCGGCCCTGTTTTGGTCATGGTGAAGTTTTTCTCTAAGATGTTTTTTAAGGATTATTTGATAAATTATCATATTAAAATATTATATATGTGTTAATCATTTAAATTTAATTAGATACCATATAAAACAGATAAAATAAATGTTTGTGATTTATTTCTTATAAAATAATTGTAAATAAACCTCTAAGATGGTGTAATTTTAAGATTATGATTTTTTGTTGGTTGTGTTCTAAATTTTTGCTAATCCACTTAAGATCGCCGGAATATCTTTATAATAAAATTTTATTTTTTGCTGATTTTAACTCTAGAGTTTTCTCTTAACTCATCAGCGTTGGCCCAATTTTATGAAATATCAGTGAAATTGATGTGTATATTGTTATGAAAGAGTATTAGGGTGTAACTGGTGACCAATGAAAGAGAATAATGTATTCCTTACAATTCCTAAAAAAATTTACCATTTACAAGGAATTGTTTTTCCTCTGCATTCATTCTCATTCTTTTTATTTTAGAGGAATATTGAACAAATTTGTTCCTCACTAAAATCGATAAGGAATCATTTTTTTTTATTCACTAATATCATTTTTTTCCTACTTATTCCTAATGTTCCTGTAATGGTCACCAGTTAGACTTTTAGTGTGCGGATTCATGAGATCATATGAAAGAGTAGTTAGTGTGTGTTGGTAATTATGTATAGAAGATATAGGTTAGAATAGTTGCTATTTTTTCAGAATACAACCAAAAGAAAAGTTGAGAGATGAATCATAACTTTATAAAAAAAATATATAATTATTGGTGATCTACACCACAGTATATTATGTAACACTACAGTATATGATCAGGTCGTGCTCACCCTTCTAGTAAAAAAGCAAGAGTTTTGGGCTTCTAACTTATAGCGAAATAGATTAATACATACATATTATGAATGATTGCATACATATTATATAGGTTAATATTGTCGTCTTGCACGGAATGAACATTGTCTATATAAATTAGTTTACATATTATTATTTATTTTATTTTTTACATATTATGAAATAATATAATGATAAATATATATATTAAATTGGAAATTCAGTAAATATTATGTATATAATTAAATTGGTGCTAGCACATTAATCAAAATAATTACTCTTGTTTATTTACAATCATTTTATAATAAATAAATCAAAAAAATTATTTTATCTGTTTTATATAGTATATAATTAAATTTAAATGATTAACATATATATATAATATTTTAATATGATAATTTATCAAATAAAGCTTCATACTCATACATTTTTTATGATCATTTGTATTTTTTTTAAATATTGATAACAAAAAATTTAATGTGAGACTTTTGATAGTCTTAGTAATTTATAATTATTTTAAAAAATTAATGCAAAATTTTAAATTAAAATAACATGTATTTTATATGGTATATAGTTTAATTTACACAATACTAAATATATATATATATATATATATATCTATTTTTAACCAGAAAATTTATGATCATTTGTATCTTGTATAACAAAAAGTTAAACCACTGATTAAAAAAATTCAATTTGAGAATATTTTTATATTTTTAGTAATTTATAGTCGTTTTACAAAAATTTAAAATATAACATATACGGAAAGATATAAATTCTTCTTGGAAGTCTTCTTGAGAAATCTTCTAAGTCGAATAGTAAATATAGGCTAGTACATTTTATGTGAAAAGACTTCCCAGGAAGTCTTCTGAACCAAAAATATTTAACTTAATTGGATTTTTTGTCTCCTTATATAAATTTTTTTTACGCATTCTCTCTCTCTTCATCTCAAATGGCTGCAACAAAAAATGTAATGTTTCCCACTATAAAACTCCCCAACCTCTCTTCAATCTCTTTAAACTTGAAAACACCAAATTTTACATCAATTTCTCATATTTTTGTCTCATGTTTTTCTCACTACTTTATCTTGTTTTTGCAGGTTTTTAATTTCATGTTTTTCATCTTCTACTCTTTTAAAGGTAGATCTATAAATTTTGGATATGTATTCTTGTGTTTTTATATGTTAGATTTTAAAAAGTTACAAATTGAACCTAATGTGATTGTTTTATTTATTATTTGAAGCCATTTCATTGTTTTGGATATGCATGTTTTTCAGATCTGAGTCGGACTTCATTAGTAGATTTCTCCAAAAGTCTTTTTGATTTCTGGAGAAATCTTCCTCAGAAGCCTTTTGTGACAATAGTAAAAATAGGGTTTAGAAGATTCTTGGGAAGTCTTCTAGTGCATTTTATGTTAGAAGAATTTCCAGGAAGTCTTCTGAACCGAAAATATTTAGCCAAATTGAAATTTTTTTTATATAAAGAAAATTTACTTATTCTCTCTCTTCCTCTCAAATGGCTGCAGCAAAAATGTATTGTTTCATGTTTTTCTCACTACTTTATCTTGTTTTTGCAGGTTTTTTATTTCATGGTTGTTATCTTCTACTCCTTTAAAGGTATCTATAAATTTGGACTTGTATTTTTGTGTTTTTATGTTTTTGTAATTGTTTTTTTTTCTAATTTAAGTTTAAAAGTTTTATTTTTTGAAACTTTTCTTTGCTTGAAATCATTTTAAACATTTTTAGATATGCAGTTTTTAAAGAAATGAAGATCATATATCAGACTTCATAGAAGACTTCTCGGAAGACTTCTCAGAAAACTTCTCGAAATACTTCACGAGCAGACTTCTCAAGTAGAATTCTCAGAAGACTTCACACGAATTAAGAGGAATATTAGAATTTAAACGAAAAATTTAAGTGGAAAATTAAAATTTAATAGGATTAAATTTTAAGTGAAATTTGATTGCGAATTAGATGGCTTCTAATTTACGGTCAAATTTCACTTAAAGTTTAGTTTTCTTTTATGGTTACGAGACTCTTGTTTTGATAGATTATATAGTGTTGTAAATAATATATTTATTTTATCTCTAATATATTAAAAAAATATTTTAATGCTTGTTTCATTTATTCATGTTCATCTGATCATAAACTATTGTCTTCACTGTAAATATTTTGTTAAGATTATGGTTGTGAAAATTAAAAGAGAGCCTTATAATATAACAGTTGACACAAGTTCAACATAACAATAAGTTCATAACTCAATAATATAAGTTCAAAAACATAACCAACATAAAAATAAGTTTGTAACACAATGATATAAGTTCCAAAACATAACAATCATAAAATAAGTTCATAACACTAAATATGTATAGATATATGACTTCGAAGTTACTTAAATCTCATGAAAATTAAAAATATCTTATGATCTTTTTTTTTTAACTCAACATCAACTTCAATTAACCAACTTTTTCACCATACAACTTTTGTCAGACTCTACTTGGAATTTTATCCACTCTGGCACTACAGAATATAACTTAGAGACATTGGACACAAATGTGAAAGTCTCCTTTATTATTCTGTTAGCTGCCTTATTACCACCTCTTGGATAAAACCTCACTTCGACACTCGAGATTTGTTTCAGAGCTTGACAAATCGCTTCTATTACCGGTAATAGCATCGGCCAGACCTCTTCTTCCTCATTCAACATCTTAACCAGTGACAAGGAATCAGATTCAAAGATAATCTTATCCTACCTGAACCTTGCCATAGATTCATCTGCCCATTGAAGTGCCTCAGCCTCTGTTCTAATACTCGATTCCAGCCCTGTAACTACACTCGCTCCCGCGCATAACAACCGACCTTCCCCATCTCTGCATAACCACCCCACACCACTATTAAGCCTATCTTTATGCCAAGCTCCATCCGAGTTGCATTTCAACCAATTTGTGGGAGGTGGTTTCCACGGTTTTGCCTGCGAAGTGTTAATGGGGTGTGTCACCCTCTTATTTCCTTCCACACTCAAGTTAACCTGCTTTCTCCTTTCCCATTCATCTGCATCCTCACGAGCTTTCCTCAAAATACTCATCGCTTCATACTCTTTTCCGTTAAACAACAGTTTGTTCCTACACTTCCATAATCTCCATAGCAACCATGGAACCATTTCACTTTGTACCTCATCTCTTGGGTAGGCTTTCTTGATGTTTAAAGCGTGATCGATATTTGAGTACAGAGAATTCCCCATGACATCTTCTGGAGGCGCTGGGATCGGAGACAAGGCCCAAACCAATCTTGCGAATGGGCGCTGGAACAGAACATGATTCACTGTTTCTCCAACTTGACCACAACGAAGGCAGTCCCCATCTCTTGCAATGTGTCGCCTGGACATATTGTGAGCAACTGGTAGAGAGTTACTGATACATCTCCAAAGGAAGTGCTTCACTTTTGGGCTTGACTCAGTACTGGCCCACACTAGCTGATAGAGACTGTCTAGGCTCGGCTGTGTTAACTCCTCTCTGCTGTTACTTTTGTTGATGATATTGAACTGGACCCAATATCCTGATTTTACTGAGTAATGTCATGTGTTATTGAAGTCCCAGACCAATACATCTTTACTACCATTCCCGCAGGGTCTTATCAATTCAATCTTCCTCCTCTCCTCCGTTGGGAACAACCTTTCTAACACACTGTGGTTCCACTCCCTACCTTGGTTGATCAGGAAATCCTTGACTCTCAGGTTGGCTTACATAATCGAGCACTAGTTCTCCTGAACTTCTCATAACCTGAGCCTTCCTTGCAGGCTTCTGGTCTAGCCATTGATCTTGCCAAATTTTAGCATCATCGCCATTCCCAATCACCATTATTGCTCCTTGTTTTATTAACTGTTGAGCTGCGTGAGTACTCCTCCATGCGTAAGACGGCCTCGATCCCAGACTAGCATTTAGGGGGTCTTATTTTGCGTAGAATCTGCTCTTGAAAATTTTTCGCGAGCAAGGAATCCTTATGAGACAATAGACGCCAGAGTTGCTTTCCTAGCAGTGCTATATTGAAAATGTGTCCCTGAATCCAAGAGCCCCAACTGTTTTCGGTTGACAGAGGTACTCCCAACTCTTCCAATAGATTCCTCGGGATTCTTTCTTATTCCTCCACCAGAATTCAGACATCACTGAGACTATCTTTTTTGCAGACCGTCTTTGGTAAAAGGAAACACGACATAGTATAGGTTGGTAGAGCCAGAGCCACCGCCTTCAACAGAACTTCCTTTCCTGCTGGAGAGAGGAACCTAGTCTGCCACCCTTGCACTTTTTCGCTCAATCTTTCCTTCAGATAGCTCAGGATTGACACCTTTGACCCACCAAAAGCTTCAGGAAGGCCGAGATAGATTCCATCTCCTCCCTCTTGTTCTATCCCAAGTAGTTGTTTGATATCGGGTCTCCTTTCCTCTGGAAGGGGTTTGCCAAAGTAGATGCTGGATTTTTGATAATTGATACGCTGCCCCGACACCAAACTATAACTTCTCAGAATCCGTGTGAGGTTCTCTAGCTCCTCGTTGTTCCCTTTGCAGTAGAACATACTGTCATCCGCATACAACAAATGTGATACCGCCGGTGCACCCCTTGCCACTTTAAGTCCTGTAATCTCTCCTGTGCTCTCTTCTTTTTTCAGCCTTTGAATCAGCAGTTCTGTGCATATTACAAATAGATAAGGGGACAGTGGGTCTCCTTGCCTCAGCCCTCTTGTCGGTTTAATGTCTCCATAGGGTGTACCATTGATCAGAACTTGATATTGAGCAGAAGAGACACACTCCATCACCAGGCTACACCACCAGACTTGATATTCTTAAAACTACTTAATATTTTTAAAAGTTTAAAAATATATCTTGTCGTTATTTAACACTCTTGAAATACAAGTTTTACAAAAACTAACGGAGAAGACTTTTCCCAGCATACTTCTTAAAAAGTCTTCTCTCAATAGCTAGAAACATTAATAAACATGAATGTTTGTAACCTCATAATTATAAACCAATTAAGTTATGAATTTCATTAATGAGCCCTAATTTTGACCAATACACTTGAAATAACAAGAAAATCTTAAAATTCATTTTAAATTATGAGAAATGTAAGTTTATTAAATATTGACGTAGAAAGAAGTCTTCCTTTGCGATTGAAAATTAACGAAGGAAGAGTCTTTCTTTGTAAATTTACGGAGGAAGAGTCTTTCTTTATAAATATTGGCTTACTTTTTTTTGATTTTTTTTTCGAAAATACAAGAGAAAAATTGTAGAGAAGTCTTCTCCGATAATTAAGTTAATTTTTCAATTGACCAAAGTTTTCAGATATTTGACTTTTCCAAAGAAGACTTCTAAGTCTTCAAAGTGTCGCAAGAAATCTTCATATGTTAGTTTTGCACTTGACCATGTTTGAATTTTTGAGAGAAGACTTTTATAGAACTCTTCTACAGGTTTGACCAGAATCCTTGAGTAAAACAAAAGAAGGCTGCCAAAAAACTTCCTAAGAAGTCTTCTAATTAATATTAAACTAGATGATAACCCGTGTGCATGTGCGGCGTGAGTTTTATGCTAATGATTGGTCATTATATGGTTTTAACATTTTGCAACACTAAACTTTTTATTGATTGTAAAATGACGAATACAAATGTTGGTCTCTTAAATGTATCATCGTTGTTGAAGAGTGAACATATTACAACTCATTTTAATTATTTTAAGACTTTATATGCACAAAAGAAAAATTAAGTTTTGCGGCTGATCAGATCATCAAAACCAGATATGCAACATCGATTGTAAAATGACGAAAGTAGATAAGATTTTCTGCTCTCGATTTGTTTACTATTGACTCTCCATAAGTTATTTTATTTTTTACCTCTATACACTTGTGCTTTCTTTCTTGTTTCTGTTTCACTGATATGAGTTTTGTTTCTTTTTTTTTTTAACTTCTTCTATTAATTCGGTGAATTACATAAGTGTCAATTTAAAAAGATGGACATCTGTAAAAATTAGTTCCACTCCATATACATATCGATGAATCAAAATTTTCAAGAAAATCACCGCCAATCTCTATTCACAGGTTAATGTTCAAATCTAATATATCAAACTGTTATAGAATGTAAGTGCATACTATAAATATAAATGTCTGTTTAGTATATATTCACCAGTTCAGTCTAAAAATCATCTAATTCCAAAACAACAAAATAAATTACTTATTTTATTAACTTATGCTTTTGAGGTTTAGTTACTTAAGAGTATACCGATAAAAATGTATATATAATACTCTACAATTTTAGTATATGTAAGCTATGTATAAACTAAGAACTGTTTGATTTATTAAATGATGAACCAAAAAAATTATAATAAATAGTTCAAATCTCTTATTCTTACAATTATAATATCAAGATATGATATTAGGGAGAAACAAATATTAGACAAATGATCAAATCTTTCATTCTTCGAACAAACTCAAAAAGAGGTGATTGAAATCTTGTCATGATATTTCATTAAAAGCTTTTTAGGAATAAAAATCAGGACTAAATTATTTAATCTGAATGAAATAATATGTATATAGTGCTTTCAATATTAAAAAACACTTCGATTTGAAGAAGTGCATTTCTAGCATTGGCAAGATCAAATAATATATTAGAAACCACCTATTTAAAAAATATGTTTTATAAATAAAAGTATATACATTATAGTAAGCACATAAATCATAACCCATACCTTTTGTTTATTTACAATCATGTTTTTGGTAAATAAATCAAAACAATCATTATATTTACTTTATATGGTATATAATTAAACTTTATTGATATTGTCATTGATATATATAGAGTATATTTTAATATAAATATTTATTATTGACACTTCCTACTCATATGATTTTATTAACATTTGTATGTTTTCTGTAACAAAAATATAAACCGTTAATCACAAAACTTTTAATGTGAGATTTTTCAATACAAATTTCAAAATTAAACTATTAATATCCCGATATTTTTAATGCAAACTTGAAAATTAACATATTATATATTTTTATATAGTATATAATTTAATTTAAATGATATTAATATATATATATATATATATCTATTAGTGAGACTTCATATTCATATGATTTACGATCATTTGTCACTTGCTTGAAAAAAACCATTGATCACAAAGTTTTCAATGTGGGACTTTTACAATTTATAGTCATTTTAAAAACTCAAAATATAAATTATTAGAAAAAATCTAATTTTTTTACTATATGCTTAATGTGATTTAAATTTATTTTAATAATATAAAATTAAGTAAAAAAGAGAGAGGATACAAAAATTGTTATCAAATATGTATTATTCATAATCATTAATTGTCATATATAGGTTAATCAAACTAGGTAATTCCGTAGCTTTTATTTAAAGAAAGAATTGAGAATATTATTTTGTACGCTACTGATCAATTTCATAGTTAGTTTAATAAAAAAATAATATATATTTATATAGACCAACTTATTTTTCTAAGGATTCTAAGAATCATCCTAGTGTTGACACAAGGCTACGAAAACATGTTGTAATGCTCCAAGATTAATATATAGGGATGTTTAATTCTTTATTGTCAATTGCAATACTAATCTACGCAGACTTCTTGCGACACTTCGAAGACTTCATGTGACGGTACTAAAACTTCTATAGAATTCTTCCCTGAAAATATTTATACGGCATGTTTCTTTGAAAAGTCAAAAATCTAAAACTTTGGTCAATTGCAAAACTAATATGCTTATTAGAGAATACTTCTATTTTTTGGTTATAAAGAATAGTTAGAAGACTTCCTACGAAAACACACAAAATAGTCAATTGCAAAACTAAGATGACCAGAAAAGATATAATATTTTACACACCAAAAATCAGACATCTTTTGATGGCATCAACCATCATCATGAATAAACCAACATGATCTAACACATAAAACAATTTTATTTAATCATGAATTTATAATAGTTGATAAATGATAATATACTATTACATTCATCTGATATATTATTCTGAATTTATAAATTAAATTAATTTGATATATAAAGATATATTACTGTGTCTTCAAGCAACCATCATAAGCATTGGTCGATTTTCCATACGCGTTACTGCATTCAATTACTGGCTTATTTCCATCGACCGTAGTAAATATCAATTCAATCTAGAACTAGATCTTTGCAAAATGTGACTTCGCTGCAATCTATCTTTATAATCTCATCTTGTCGTGACGTTCCATGAATATATGTGAATGTCACGTTGCTAATTACCACTACTAATGATTCATATTAAGTAAAATATACACAAAAATGAAAAAAATAATAAAAAACCTAAATTCTACTTAGAAGTTTTACATTTTACCAGTGTTTTGAAAACTGTGCCAGATCGGCCGGTCAATACGGTTTGACTGTGACTCGTTGAAGAAGCCGAGTCCGGTTTGATTTAAAACCCGGATTTGAGAAAAACTGGTGAAACCGGCTAAAACCGGTAAAACCAGTGACCCGGTTCAACTTCAAAACCCGATTCTAAAGAAATCAACATATAATTAATGTTTTTCAATTGTTATTAAAATTTAATATTTTATTACCAATGATTAACTTTCACTCTTTAATTAATTTTCTTTTTAATCTACTTTAAAAGAAAAAAATATTTTTTAAAAATTCATTTTGACCCTCATATTCTATTTTCATTTTGACATGCATATTCATAAAATTTAAGACTTTTAATTGTAAAAACTTTTAATTGTAAAAATAAATAAATTCATAATTTAAATGGTCGATCATTTGTTTTTTTATCAATTTCAATTGATATATTATTCACTTGTTAACTGTATATATAACTAAACTTATAGTTATTATTTATCATCTAATTAATAAAAGAGAACATAGAACGTGGTATATATATAACTACATTGTAGGTCCATATACATATAGTGTAAATATATGATTGTATATATTTATTTATTTTTAAATAGAAAACCCGGTTTGACCGGTTGAACCGATCCGACCACTGAACCAGTAGTTATACCGAATCGGTATCTGGTCCGGTTTTAAATCTCATCTTGTCGTGAGGTTCCATGAATATCCGTGAATCTCACGTTGCTAATCACCACTGCTAATGATTCCTATTAAGTAAAAGATACACAAAAAATAAAAAAATAATAAAAAAGCCTAATTCTACTTAGAAGTCTTACATTTACAGAGAGAAAATAATTTACCTCTACGTTGATATGTCCCTTGTTATAGTGTTGATCGATTATAATTGGATTTTTGGTTTCAGTGAGCGTGATATCGTTGAAAACTATATTCCTTGCATATCATTTTCCATTCTAAACATTAAAATTAAAGGGTTGATTGGCAAGTGATTTAGAAGTGTCGTAAAATCTCTCTACAGCCTAAATTATTTCTACACCTCAAATTTTTGTCAATCATGCTTTGTAAAGATTTTTTAAAGCTATAGATTTTTCTTTCTTTTTAATTTATTTTTAGCTGTGGAAAGCCATAAATCTAGAGCACTTATTTTTTTGCTTTAGAAAATTTATATGTAAGTTATTAATTTTTTTTAAACCTACAGCTAATATTCTACAGCAAAATTATCTACAACCACAGTAAAAAAAATCTACAGTTTTATTTCTAAAGCAAAAATATAAAGCTACAGCTCCTTACAATCATCCCCTAACTAAAACAAATTCTATCATTATTATAACACTTCATTTAATTCTTATATGGATAAATATAATTAAAATAAACCATCTGTTGCACACAAAAAAAAAGACAAATATAATTAAAGATTTATTACCGGCCATATCTTAATTCTCGCTATATTGTTCGTCTCATTGAAGGTGCAGTTAATATCTATTTATGGCATTAACAAAATCACATAAAAGTTGGAAAGAAAAACTAATCAAAGATATACCTTATTCCATGTCCAGGACCACATTGCATCCTTGTGATGTTGATATTTATACTTCCACAGTTTAAAGCTACACAATCATCTCCTGCAATGTTTCAACATGCAATACGAATAAACATATTATACCATTTGAAACTGGAAATTTAGTGATTCTAAAAGGAGAGATATCTAACTCCGTACCAGTTCCAACGATAATGTCATATATTTCTACATCAGTTGATGTTGAAATATCAATTCCATCGGTGTTAGGACTATCACGAGGCGCAATAACTTTTATTTCACTTGTCTGCAGTCGTGGATTGAGATACGGTTTCTCGGGGCTATCGAATGAGGTTATTCCATTTATTTCAAGATTATTGCATCCTTGAAAATGCAATTGCTACAATAAAAAAAAACATTTCTCTGAAGTAATGATCCAAAGTGGAAACCATAATTCCACAGTTTCCTTGAATAAACTTTACATCCGTCTCTGTCTTTCCTCATCTTGTAATACATAATATTTAAGACATATATATAAATTTGAAACCAGAGCAATGCTGAAAGTTTTAAACACGTTCATCCTACAACCCGCAGTCATAGGTTCGAGTGACCAATCCCTAATATATAAATTGAGGAGCACTACACCAATCATTCTTTTGTAGTTATGTGTCATCACAAGGATTATTCTTAGAATCCTTATAAAAATTAGTTGGTCCATCTAAATATATATTGTATTTTTTATTAAACTAAATATAAAATTGATTAGTAGTGTACAAAAAAAATATTTTTCTTTATTTCCTTAAATAAAAGCTACGGAATTACCTAATATGACTAACATAAATAAATAAAAACTAAACAATTACATTAATCATATAATATGTTATATTTTATAAATTTTAAAGTGACTATAAATTACTAATATTGTTAAGAGTCTCACATTAAAAAAATCGTGATCAATGGTTTAAATATTTTTGTTATAACAAGATACAAATGTTCATAAAATCATATATATAAGAAGTTTCATTTAATAGATATTCAGATTAAATATATATATATATATATATATAAATATATTTATATATTATTAAAATTAAACTATATACCATAAAAATACATAAATATGTTAATTTCAATATTTTCATTGCAAAAGTATTGAGACCTTAATATTTTAATTTTAAAATTTGCATTGAATTTTCAAAAACAATTATAAAATTACTAAAATTATTAAAAATCTCAAACTGAAAATTTTGTGATTGATGGTTTAATTTTTTTGGTACAAATAATATACAAATATTAATAAAATTATATGAGTAGGAAGCCTTACTTAATAAATATCCAGATTAATATATACTATATATATATATATCTGTGTCAATATCACATATAAAATAAATAAAATGATTATTTTTATTTATTTACCAATAAAAACATTCAAAATAAACAAGAGAGCTTATTTTGATCTATGTGATTACGCCAATTTTATTATATACATAATTGTTACTCGCTTCTCAATTATTCAATATATTATTATTTCATAATATGTAATGAACACAAAATAAATAATAATATGTAAAAGTAAATTGTATATATAATATTCATTCCGCGTTTTCATCTTGTGCAAGGCGCGGGTCTTCAGCTAGTCATGATATTATCAGATAATCTATCTTGGTGTATTGATAGTCCGGGGTGGGAATCATAAGTCCATGATACCATATTTATTTTATTTTGGATATGTCTGTTTTATTTTGTAAATGAAAAATTAAATTATTATACCAACAAAAGGCAAAAGTCATCATTTGATTTTGCATATAATTTCCCACTATATGTTAACATTTAAGAATAAAAAGTGTTTATGAAAGATAATCTTGATATAAATATGTAAATAAATATAATGACTTTTAATTTTAATTTTGAATATATTATTAATTATAATTTTTTTTCTTCACTGTCATAATTATTACTTATTTTATTTAAAATTAAGAAAATATTTTATGAATTTGTTTAAAAAAATTAAATTTAAAAAAAAAAACTAATTTTTGTTGACCAAAACCATTTTAATCCCATCATTAGTCACCTATACAATCGTATGGAAGTAAACCTCCAGAGAACGAATGTATGTTTCATTCTAAAAAAATTACTCGCGGTCATGTTTGCGAGTTATTTCCATATGTCTTTCGATTTAAGTTTCCTTTTTATTCATATGGTTTTATAATTTTCTACACACCAAAAATCAGACATGTTTTGATCGCATCAACCATCATCATGAATAAACCAACATGATCTAACACATAAAACATTTTATTCAATCATGAATACATAATAGTTGATAAATGATAATATACTATTACATTCATCTGATATATTATTCCCAATTTATAAATAAAACTAATTTGATATAAAAAGATATATTACTGAGTCTTCAAGCAACCATCATAAGCATTGGTTGAATTTCCATACGCGTTACTGCATTCAACTATTGGCTTATTTCCGTCGACCGTAGTAATATTAATTCTATCTAGAACGATATCTTTGCAACATGTGACTTCGCTGCAATCTATCTTTATAATCTCATCTTGTCGGGACGTTCCATGAAAATCCGTGAATGTCACGTTGCTAATCGCCACAGCTGATGATTCCTATTAAGTAAAAGATATACAAAAAATAAAAATAATAAATAAAAATAACCTAAAGTCTGCTTAGAAGTTTTATACTTTACTGAAAGAAAGAAAATAATTTACCTCTACGTCGATACGTCCCTTGTCTATATACTGTTGATCGATTATAATTGGATTTTTGGTTTCAGTGAGCATAATATCCATGAAAACAATATTCCTTGCGTATCCTTTTCCATTCTAAACATTAAAATTAAATACAAATAAGTAAAACAAATCTTATCATTATAATAACACTTCATTTAATTCTTATATAAGAAAATATAGTTAAAGATTTATTACCGGCCATGTCTTAATTCTCGCTCCATTGTTCGTGTCATTGAAAGTGCAGTTGGTCACTTGGACGTTCTCAACTATAGATTCTTCTCCATCTTTTCCTAAACTTCCCACACTATATATAATCATTAACGTAAAGAAAAAAAAAATTGTTATTAAATCTTAAAGTTAATATATATTTGATGGCATTAACAAAATCACATACAAGTTGGAAAAAAAACTAATCAAAGATATACCTTATTCCATGTCCAGGACCACATCGCATCCTTGCGATGCTGATATTTATACTTCCACTGTTTAAAGCTACACAATCATCTCCTGCAATGTTTTAACATATTGAAATACGAATAACCCTATTATACCATTTGAAATTGGAAATTTAGTGATTCCAAAAGGAGAGATATCTAACTACGTACCAGTTCCAACGATGGTGTCATATATTTCTACATCAGTTGATGTTGAAATATCAATTCCATCGGTGTTAGGACTATCACCAGGCGCAATAAGTTTTATTTGCGTGATTTTCACTTGTCTGCAGTCGGTGAGTGAGATATGGTTTCTCGGGCTATCGAATGAGGTTATTCCATTTATTTCAAGATTATTGCATCCTTGAAAATGCAATTGCTACAATAAAAAGAGAACCTTTCGCTATGAGCTCTTAGTAGCAGAATTTGAAGTCAATATAATAGAGAACAACTATATGTACTCACAGTAGGGCGTTTAGAAGCTGGCATATTGGCCTAGATTGAATGAATATGAGAAAAAAAAACATTAGACCCACATTTTCTGATTATAAATACAGCTAAACAAATTTCGTTTCTTTTAATATATAAAAAATATTTCACCTCCCAGAAAGATGAACCACGTCCATTGATTGTTCCTGAACCAAGGACCGTTAGACCGATGATTTTATTAAAACTGACCCACTCGTATGACTTAAAGTCTGACCATACTGCTTTGTTAAGAGGGGCGACAATCTTTCCTTCCAACTGTAAAGTTGATCACAAATACATTCCAAATGAACTCATAATTTTTTCAATAAATAAGTTTTCAAATGTATCTAAAAATTATAAGTCTTTCAGTGTTACCTGAACTTGTACAGATGGAGAGTTACAAGGACCTTGAAACACTAGAGGTTGTAGTAAAAAGGTATTATCTGAAGGAACAAGGAGGGTTTTATTACTCCCACCACTACTGCACATAGCTTTCCATGCTTCTACAAACGCCTTTTTTCCAGAAAAAAAGAAAAACAAATTTATACGAATTAGTGGATAAATAACTAAATATTTGTAAAATAATTATGATCTACTTGTAGGAACAAGTAACAATAGAAAATAAATAGTAAATATATGGCTTGGTTATTATATTTTTTTGGTTTGACTACAAAAAGTTTTTATACAAGAAAACCTTTATACAAAAACATGGCGCCAATCATGCTGGGGAATCATGGCCAATCCTTTAGCGCATTCATTTAATGAATAGAATCGCGATTCGAAATTATTTTGTTTGGCTTTTAATTACAAATTGTTTTATATCTTAATTTTTAACTTTATAATTAAAATATTATTCTGGATAACAACACAATATATATATATATATATATAAATTATTATTTTTTAAAGAATGTTTTTATTTTTGAAAATTTTATTATATTAGTTCATAATCAATTATCTAATATAACATATAAATTTAATATTATTAATAAAAAATTCGTTTTAATTATATGATAAGTTATATACAAATAAAACTATAGATTCCAAAATGTTTGTACTGCAAGAAAATTATATCATAATTTCAGTTTCATCATTTTGTTTTGTAAAATAAACATGATTCTAAACTTTATAGGCTTAAAGCTTCTCTTCATACAGCTCAAAATGAAGAGTTGTGTTATAATTTTTTTTATGAAAAAAAATTGAATATACTATAATGGAAAAATCGAGATAATGTTTTGCAATATTATACCTCTGAATCATCGGTAGTACCATCTCCCTTAGCACCAAATTTAAGGACATCATAGACTTGGCCATTTAAAAATCCAAAATTGACTAACGTCAACACAAACACAACACGTACTATAATTTCCTAGAACATCCAAAAACAAGGTCAGATGGAAATAAAAATATTAAGTAAAAGAGAAACTATATATATATATATATATATATATATATATATATATATATATATATATTTAACATCGTATGTACCATTATGTGAGGATGATACGATGATTTCATTGACAAAAGAAAAAGATGTTGATATCAGATGATTGATTGTAAGTTATTGTGTCTATGTGTGTGTTGTTTATGACATATTTATATACTTACAAATCATAGATGTAATTCTGAAAATCGCATATAGGGGATGTACTAAATCCAATTAGATGATTAGACTTAGAAGTAAATCTTTTCAAAAATTTAAGAAATATATTTCATAAAATAATCAAGAATATAAGTTGCAAGCGAGATAAAAATACATAAACAGAAAACAAAATGCATAGAAACATTCAAAAGTAGAATTAGATTGGATGTATAGTACAATCAGAATACATTAACCTAATGATATTTTTACAATCATCACTTATATGTAACTTAATGGAGATTGACATGGAAAATATACATATTTATATTTTAATAATTTTTACACTTTAATATATAGATTATTATTTAAGGTAAAAGATAAAATTGAAATTATTTGATAGCCCATTTCATTCTTATACTGACTTTACTTTCTAGTAAATTTTATGAAAGATAATATTAAAAATTATCTTTTTGATTTTTAGTAATAAAAGCAAAGATTTATTCTTCATTAGAAAACACAAGTTCTTCTTTCTCTTCTTCTCTACTTTTTTTTTATCTTTCTTGTATAAGACCTCCTTAAGGTTTTTTTTACTTTGAATTGTTGTTGGTTGTTTTTGTTTCTTTGATGTAATAAGTTGTTTAAAAACAACAGTGTAACCTTTCAGAAAATGATAATCTTAACATCTTACAAAAAAAAACAAATGTTGACTTATTTATGTGAATATATATTTTATTTTAAATCATTATAATGGACAAATAAAGCACCATAATTTGTACAACAATTTTTCTTAGATTCACCTCATCATACTCACCATTTTACCATTTTAATTACATAATTTTACAGGAGCTTCTTCACCCTTCCCGTTTATTTTTTCTTTATTTATAACTACAATATAAAGTTATAAACTATATATATTATAAATTAATAATTTATTTACCCTTGAAGTCTAACAATTAAAAATAGAACATAATTCAATATAGATATATGATTCTATTAATAAATTAGCAGTTGCAAATTTGACATTTCTAGAAATATCAAAAGTCGTATATTAGTTAATTATCTTATTAGTTAATTATCTTCTAAATGACATTTATTTCTAATTCTTTTTGGATGAGAATATTTTGGCTGAGGTGGATAGTCCCAAAAGCCTTGAATTTAGTCCCTTTTATATAATAGGATAGTATACTTCAGAAAATGATCTTTACCATAACGAATAACAATTTAATCCACTGAAAAGTAAAGAAGGATAAATGTCTTTTTAATAATGGTCAAATAGTCAATTACAGCATTATATTTTTTTAATTTTTATAATTTATGATGATCAACTACTTGTAAATATGTGATATTGAAGAATTTGACGGACAACAATTTCGTCTGTAGCATTCAGATCTACGGACGGTTTTGCATGTACAACATTTTTGATGAACATGATTTCTTCATAGCACACGAACATCACAAACGGTTATACCTATAACACTCTAAAACTTTTGATATGTTCTGCATCCTCTAATATTTAAAAAATTGCATTTTCTGGAAATCTAATTCCAAACCTGTCATAAAAACATTTAAAATTTGATCACTAGGCTACACTACTTCGGCAAGAAAAATTATTTAGAAGAAAAGAATCTGGCCAGATGGGATCACCTGATGTGACATAATATTTTCTGATTCTTAGTCTATTAAAACATTACTATTGTTAGATAGTGAAGAGAGTACCTTGTAATATCAACTAGGTAGTATCCTGAGCTTTGCGCGAAATGAGATTATTAATTTTGTTATTTTTAAAATATTAAAACATTAGTTAGGTTTACTTTGGATATCAGTTCGGTTTTGGGTTGTTTTCGGGTTATAATATCCTATTATATAACTACATTCTAAATCAATATTTATTTTTTGTTTGGTTAAAATGGTTGAGGTCTTTGATTTTTTGGTGATAAACGAAAGACTATTAGTATTTGTTTGGTTTCATGTTATATGAATTTTAGACAATCTTAATGTCAACCAATCGTTTCATATTATAATTTCTAAACGAATTCGTAATAAACTCAAATCTAGATAATTGTTAAAGAAAACAAGCGAAAAATTATAAAGACAAATCATTTCATTCTAATTTGGTTAATGGTGAAATGAAGATTTAAAAATAAAAATATTATATATTATGTCTGAATTAGAATCCTCACTTGTGATAAATATTTCGTTATGCCACAAGCAACAGAATACTGCTTCCACAAACGTATAATCTTCACCCTAATCATCCACATAGACTTGGATGGTTTCAAATCAGACACATCAGTTATCGCAACCATTATAGAACAATGAGTTAAGTTTCCTCAGGTTTCTCGTTTAGGTTATGACTAAAAAGAATGGGAGAAGTGAGTCTTACATAGATCTAATAAACCTAATTCAAGTCAAGTCGTATCTCCGAAAAATATAAATTAAATATCGTATATTTGTACCTTGCTCATCACACTTCGACATATATGCCATAAACCGCAAATGTGAAATATATGCAAATCCCCTATCGTTAATAACCTTGCCAATCACTCAATATAGCAAAATATCGTCCAAACACTACAAGAAAACATGTCTGTTGCAAGGGAAAAAACCGTCGCAATTCTCTTGCAAATTGCGATTTGCAAGGAAATTGCGAGGAAAACATATTTCTCGCAAATCCATGCTCGCAAATTAAAAACGCTCGCAATTATCTTGCAAATTAGCGAGGGAAAAAGGTTCCTCGCAAATTTGCGACGGAAAATGTTTCATCGCAAATTTGCAACGGAAAATGTTTCCTCGCAAATTTGCAATGGAAAATGATTTCTCGCAAATTTGCAATAGATTTAAGAAACACAGTTCCCTCGCAATTTCTCGAAAAATATTTAAAAAAAAATTATGAAATTGAAAAATAAAATAAATATATAGCATCTATATAACTAACAAATAATTTCACTCTTACCAAAAATATATTAATTGTATATATATGTGAATATGTGTACATATGAGAATATATCATGAATAATATAAATTTACAAATACATAGTCCTATATATTAAACCGGTTTACAACTTTTTTTTTTATTTCTTTTTTTGTTGGCACCTCACACCTGTTTACAACTTAACCTAATTTTTTTTTCAAAAAGAAAAAGTAAAAAAAAAACTAATAAAAAAAAAGACGCCGGCCGATGTCCTTCCCATGTCTCTATCCTTGCTTCTTCTTCATCACCGGCAAGAGTCACGAACGACGGCGAAAACTGCAGATTTCAGGGACCTGGTCAGAGGCGGTGAGTGAGGAAAGGCGGGAGAATCCGGTGAAGAAGAGAGAGCTTCAGATTTGGGAGGCGTTCGCGAATTTGGCAGTACATCAAAGGAGGAGATCTGGATTCGCATATGAGGAAGGGAGGCGTGGAAAAGAAGATGAACGGTTAAAGGCTCGTGAAGGATGAGAGATAAGAAGAAATTGTAGACTAGATTATGAGATGTTAAGGAAATAAAGATGAAGAATTGCAGATGAGGAAGAGTTAAGCAAGAAGAAGTGTTAAGGAGGAGACTCCGGGACGTGAAAGGAGGAGAGAAGAAGATTAAAAAAAAAGCATTTAGATATTCCACCAATGAGGAGAAGAGGCGGAGATTGAAACGAAACAGCATCTGAACCATTGATTCAAGTTTAATCAATGGTCATAGATTGCATCTATGCATTGACCAATGAGAGTTTTACTTTTAAAATTTTTTAAACATTTTAGTTAATGGTAGATAATTTAGTGGATGCGTTTGATTATATTTTGGCTTTATAACTAGTTTATTAATTAAAAGTAGATTAAAGTTATAAAGTTAAACTATAATTTATGTTTGTAAGAATTATATCCTACTAACTTTATATAATAAGTTTGCAAATTTTTCTATTTAATTTATACTTTAGTGTTTATGATATAAGATTTGGAGTGCAATTTGGAGTTTAAGATTTAGAGATGAAGTTTGGATTATGGTGTTTGCACTTTTGATTTCAAGATTTGAAATTAAATTTGGGAAATATTAATTTTGACTTTAAATTTAAAATTTAAAATTTAAATTTCAAAAGATTAGAGTTTTACAATTTTTATATATGTTTAGGGTTAAAATTTAATTTAGGGTTTAGGGATTTAATAGTCACACAAAAAAATGTGTCTAGTCGTGACTAGTTTTGGAATTTTCATTTTAGTTGGGAAAATGATTTTGCAAGGGAAATGCAATGGATCCCTCACATTGCAGATCCATTGCAAATTCATAAATATTGTATTTTAGGGCTTCGTTTGGGGTTTTGTTACGTTTTCGGTAAACTATATGTATTTATTGATTCAGTTCAAAACAAATAATTAACGTGCAAATATGTTTAACATTTTCCAAAATTTTAGTTTACGTATATGAGTTATATAAGTTATAAGGGTTTGGTCTTAATTACTTGTAATATAGTTTGAGATATTATATAAATTTTGAGTAATTGGGGAAAAAATGAATTTGCAAGGGAATTGCGAGGATTCCCTTGCAAATTCATCGCAAATTTGAGATTTGCAATGGAATTGCGAGGGATCCCTCGCAAATTCCTTGCAAATTCATAAGTCAATGACTTTAGGGTTTCGTTTGGGGTATTGGTATATTTTTGGTGGACTAATATGTATTTTGTATTTGTTGTTTGAAAAAATAATTGACGTGAAATTTTGTTTCAATTTTTTTTTGGAAACTTATTTGACGTGTATTTATTGTATAAATTATAGAGTTTTGATGTTTAGTACTTTGTAATATTAATTTTAAGTGTCAGAAAATATTTATCCTGTAAATATTTAGTTGACTGATATTGATTAAATTTCCAAAAATATTCATCGATGTACTTGTTAAACACAAAATATTTTAATTAATAATTTTTTACTAACTTTATTTGATTTTTGGAGAAAAATGATAAAATGTAGATACCATGCAAGTTCTTTGCAAATCTATTGCAAATTTGCAAGGGAGCTGTGAGGAAACAAGATAGACATACAAAATTCTTACAAATCCCTTGCAAATTTGCGAGAGAAATGTTTCATTGCAAATTTGCGACGGATTTGCGAGGACGCTGTAACTTCCATCGCAAATCTCTCGCAAATTTGCGAGGAAAAATTTTCCTCGCAAATTTGCGAGAGATTTGCGAGGATAATAATTTTCCTCGTAAATTTGCGAGAGATTTGCGAGGATAATAATTTTTCTTGTAATTCCGTTGCAAACCTGTCGCAAATTTGCAAGAAAAATTTTCGCTCGCAAATTTCCCTTGCAATCGGCGTGTTTTCTTGTAGTGAAACACTCACGCAGCGGTTCCCATTGGTATTACAACCACCAATTTTGTATTTCGGTTTAATAGTCTTAACCATGATAATATAAATTTTGTTTACGACAATTGATCCTTTTCAGTCTCTTAAATACAAAATCTTGCATGCATAAATAATCAGCCTCACATAATGAACTCCAAAATGTATAACATCAACATAATGTTGCACGTAGGATAATAAGCTATGACTGAAACAAAAGTTGTGCTCTGTGTCGAAAACTTGATTTCTTAACTGACAAAATCTTGCACGTAGGATCCTAAGCTATGACTGAAACAAAAGTTGTGCCCTGTATCGAGAACTTGATTTCTTAGCTGACAAAATATTTCACATAGGATCATAAGCTATAACATCAACGAAATCTCATCCCACATAGTTTTCGAGAACTTTATTTATTAGCTGCCTCTAGTTACTAATTAGCCGACCTTCTAAGTTTTTTCTCTGGGCAGTTAAGTGCTTCGCAACACTCCATATACAGAAAGGGGTCTTTGAATCGCCTTGACATATTTCACGTGAAGCGATTCTGCCGATATAAGCTTTTCCTCAGTTTGAAGCTCTACTCTCCTCCATTCAAAGACAACTTCAAAGCTTTAAACCTTGGAGCATTGCTTTCCATAGTGAAGGGAACCGTTGCGTTAATGCGATCTATTTCGGCATTACTCGTGACCAACGGTATCAGTCTTATATAGCACATGCTGGTCAGTCGTGCTTGAACCAATTAATCCAAGGAGAAGCATCTACAGCCGTTGCACCAGACTGAACTCGTCAAAGCCTTTCAAAGTAGCGACTCTCTTGAATGGTAATGGCCTCTGTTTTATTTTGGATAAAGCACTCTTGTTTTGAGCTCTTCATATCTGTTGCTGATTTTTTCGGCCCTTTTTAAGACTCACTTTCTCTTCTCTTTCTTGTACCTTTTGTCGAGATTGAGATGTCTCCTTTACAATAATGAATTTATAAAATCTTAATAAATTAGTTCAATTTTCAGCAATCAGATCTATGAATTGATATGAGCAAAACGAGCTTCTCATCATGTCCATCGGCATGAGCTAAATGATAAAACGTGGTTGTGTTTAATTGTAAGCAAAATAGAAGCTCTATTAAGGCGACACGTCAGCTTCCGTATTTTCAGAGTAATGTGAGGCCGCCACGTGTCAAATGTAGTGTGAAAGCATTAAATTACAATGCTTCTCTTTTAATATATAGATGATTAATGTGAAAAAAATTAGTTTAACCTTTATTTATTAATTTATTTCTAGATTAGCTATAATTTTATTTACTAGTTTTATTTTCACGCTGATTACAGCGTTTTACCACATGCCAATTAACCTAATGTGCACGCTACCACAATCGAATGGTATATCGATACATCACTTAAGGATCGAATCCACAAGTAAATAGTGATCTATAACACTAAGAATACACAAACTTTCCTAATCTAAGAAAATAGGAAGATGGATGATTGGTAACAAGCTAAAATCCTAGAAATATAAACAAGGTGATCTCAAATTCAATCAAGAAACAAGTTCAAGAACTAACCTTTCAATCAAATGCTAAGGATGGATCCATGGGCAAAGATAATTGATATAAGGTGATCAAGGTTCAATCTAGGATATTCAAATAAAACAATCAACAAGTCTGTAGGTCTAGAACTCATTCAAAGAGATTAATCCACTCATGTGACAATAATTCATATGCTAATCATGCATTAAACATCAACTCCCGTTGGCCTAACATATTCAAGCATGCATTGTGTTAAAGTCTACTAACCATCTAGAAATCCTAACATCAAATCTCTTTGGTTATTCAAGCTAGAGCAACACTAAGTTCATTCAAACATTTTAACAAACACCTTCCGGGAAAAAAAATAGCTTTAGGTCTAGATATGAGTGATCAAGTCTAATCTAGCATTAAGAGCACTTAGCAAACAATGTTAATCAAGAAAGAAGCATCATAAATATCTACCTAATTCACTTAACCCATGAATCACAAGGTCACTACTCAATAATCTCCATGGGAAACCTTAAACCCATGTAAGGATCAAGGCTAATCATGTTAATGAGAATAAGAAACACAAGTATAAGATGAATTACTTTTTAAAATGATTAAAAGGTTCAAGCTTTTACCAGATTTAGACAAAGTCTTGAGAGATAATGAGAGTAGTCCAACTTTTAAGTCACTACTCAATAATCTCCATGGGAAACCTTAAACCCATGTAAGGATCAAGGCTAATCATGTTAATGAGAAAAAGAAACACAAGTATAAGATGAATTACTTTTTAAAATGATGAAAAGGTTCAAGCTTTTACCAGATTTAGACAAAGTCTTGAGAGATAATGAGATTAGTCCAACTTTTAAGTCTAAAATGTATTTATAGAACTTCTAAAAACGAGTGGGCCCGTTAACAAATATAAAAAGCCCATAAAACAAATGAAAAGCAACCAAATAGAAATTATGGAGCGGCTTAGTATTCCCGCTGTCAAGGTCGTGTGAGATACATCGGTTCTACCTTCCCGCTGCAAATGGCGCTTGATTTCTTGTCCTCGATGTGGTCGTGTCTGAGTCGTAGAGCGGTTCATGTTCCCCACTGTGGATAATCGCTCCAGGATGTGCTGGGTTCCCATCAATGTGCTCAGACCGCTATACGATGTCCGCTCTAGTACTTTGTGATGATCTGAAAATGCGTTAACTTGCTCGAGTGCTGGAACGGTTTGGTCTCATCGCTCTGTTCATCCGCTCTATGGTCCGTCCGAGTTACAGCAACTTCAGCACCCAGCTTCCATGAAATCGCTCTGCATCTCGAGATTGGAGACCATCTTTAGCTCCTCACCGCCGCCGTGCTCTGCTCCATACCGGCTTCATCTCTGTCGATTCTGCCCTCAGTGTCACGTCGTGATTCCTCCACCGCTGTGCTTGATATATAGTGTTTTTAGTGACTTTTAGCATTTCAATTTATCTCATATTGATCATTTAAATTGCATATTAGGTGTACATATTGCATTTACATTCATAATTGCATATAATAGGGGCTAAAGTAGTAAAGTGCACACATGAGAAGTTTGGGGCTAAATCGTGAGGTCATTCTTACAATTTATAAAGGTTATGGGCGATTTGAAAACCATCAAGAGACGAGAGACCCATTGTGAAATTATAGAAGGTCTGGTCTGCGCATCTTAAAGTTTGGGGGTGATTCGAGAGGACTTGTCTGTAAATTTAATAGTTTTGGGGTCACATCATACATAGCGAAAAGATAAAGGGCCAGATGTGTAAAAAGTCCAAAATCCACCAATGTTGCTTCGTGGTTCCTCCGCTACGAGAAGACTGCGACTTCCCCGACGACGGAGTGAAGCTGAGAGCACGACCATGACAGAGCTGAGCATGACGACTGAGCACGGCGAAGATGACTAGGACAAAGACGAAGTAGATTTACGGCTTGGTTTGAGCTTGGCAGAGGAGAGACGACTTGGACCAGAGATCTTGTGGTGGAGCACGACTGGTTGACGACACGGGCTGAGCTTGGCTGCGGTGGATAGGAGAGACGCCGCGGACTCACACAGCGGGTTGGTTGCGACCGCGGAAACATGGCAGAGACTCGAGCATGGGAAGAAGCGGACCCGGACCACAGACACGGGATGAGCTTCACCGCGGATTCGTGGCAGAGAGCTCCAGGGAGAACCGCGGGTAGACGTCGCAGGTGAAGGCAGGCCGCGGCCGTGTTACGATGAATCCGACCAGGCCATTTCGCGAGGTGATACCGCGGGATGTGTGGGTAGCGATTAGGCCTGGATGTTTGGGTACCCGTTGGCGTTTGGATCGGATTTTTTAGATTTCGGTTCTCTTTTATAACACCTCCTAGGTCCTATTCTAGTAAATTTGCAAGTACAGGTCGGGTTCGGATATAACACATCGGGTTCAGGTCGGTTTTGTATCACATCATAGAACCCATAAAGTAATCATATATCATTCGGATTCGGGTTATATCGGATCGGTTTGGATATACCCGAAATAAAATCTAAAATTTAAAAGTAAAACATAGGAAATATATATTTATTTATATATAATTAAGTATTTAAAGTAGTTATTTAAATTTTAAATACTTATTGTTAGATAACATATCAAAATAAATATGAAATTGAATATTTGAAGTATATATTCATGTTTCATATAATTATATCCCATATATATTATTTGAGAAGCATTACAACTTCTTTTTGTAGCCACATGTCATCACTAGAATGATTCTTAGAATCATTAGAGAATTATGTTGGTCCATCTAATTATATAATAAGATTTTTATTAAACTAACAATAAATTCATCATTAATGTACTTTATTATTTCCTTAAATAAAATTTACGGAATTGCCTAATGTGGCTAAAGTATATATGGCAATTAATGATTTTGAATAATAAAGATTTGATAAAAAAATAGTATATCTTCTATCATATTTGTTTAATTTTAAACTATTAAATAAATTAAACAACCACAATAACCATATAATAAAAATTTAGATTTTTATGTATATGTTATATTTTGAATTTTTACAAACGGCTATAAATTACAAAAACTGTTAAGAGTCTCACATTCAAATTTTATGATCCATGGTTTAAAAATTTTGTTATGACAAAATACAAATGAATACAAAAATTATATAAGTAAAAAGTCTAATTTAATTAATTATTAAGATTGATATATATATATCATTTTAAATTAAACTATAAACTATATAAAATACAATATTTTAGTTTCAAAATTTACTTTGAACAATTTTTTTGATAAAAGTTTTGAACGATCATTGACAACTTTTTTTTTTAATTATAAATTACTAAAACTATTAATCCCACAATGAAAATTTTGTTATCAGTAATTTAAATTTTTTTCTATAAAAAAGATAAATGATCGAAAAAACTATATGAGTAGAAATCATCATTTAATAAATATTAATATTAAAAATATACTAAAATATATTATTTATGTTAGTATCATTTAAATTTAATTACATATCTTATCAAATATAAAAAAAATATTTTTTGGATTAATAAAATTAATTTATATGTTCGCACCAATTTAATTGTATATTTAATAGTTATTGAACTTTAATTATTTAATATATATTAATTATTTTATAATATGTAAAAATATTTAATACATAAAATAATTTTTATATATAATGTTGATCCCGCGCAAGGTGCGGGTCTTAACCTAGTTGTATATTATTTGGGACATTCGGATCGGTTTCTTCGGATATTTTTTCGGATTTTTTGGTTTTCGGGTTATCCGTTCTAGGTCGTTTAATAACACTTCGGGTTCGGATATGTTTTGTACCACCTTACAAGATCCATTCAGATATTTTTTACATTTCGGACCGGATACGGATCGGGTTTTTTGGTTCGGGTTCGGTTCGGATTTTGGGTTACGGATATTATGCCCAGGCCTAGTCGCGATCGAAGTACTTGATTTCGCGGGCTTACTTCGCGGGCTAGAGATGGTCGAGGCCGTCATCCGAAACAGATCATTTTCCATTTTATCCTTGTGTTTTTAAGCTAGTATAAATATATTGTAAACCGAATTTTAGAAGGATATCTTGTTATTTATCAAATAAAAAACCATTTTGGAGATAAAGATTTAATCTTGATCTATTTCTTTTGTGTTTGCTTGATTACCTTGATCATTAATCATGTTTGGTCTTAAATCAACCAATGATTTTGAGTGAGTAGTCATATTTGGATTCATGGGTTAGGATGATTAGGATAATTAAATGATGATCTAGGGTGTTTAGAGTTATATTAATCTATTCAATTGCTTGTTTGAGTAATCTTAATGCTAGTTTAGAGTTGACCTCTTTAGATTAGAACTCTAGACATTTCATTGCCCGGGAGGTGTTTGATGAAATGTCTGAGCCAACTCAACTTGCTCTTTGCTAGCTTAACCAAAGGCATTTGATGTTAGGAGAGCTTAGATAGTTAATAGACCCACTCTTAACGATTACTTGAATGACACAAACCAAAGGCATTTGATGTTTGATCAATGAAACTAAATGAACATTTATCTTGACAAAGAACTTGTTTAGCCTTGTTGTCTAGACTTAAGGGAATATGTTGATTGATACCTTGCCATTCTAGATTGAAGTTTAATAATCTGAAGTCAAATTCCTAGACTCATGAGTCCTCCTTTATCCTATTGCTTGAAAGTTTGTTAATTTATTGTCTTAGAGTCTTGTTAGTTAAATCATATCGCTTCATTACACTGAGCGCACTTAGATTAAGTATGAACCTGTATTATCTTTGCATTGAAACCATTTAGAATTGGATTGACTCTTAAATACTACATTGATTCGATACTTGGATTTAAATAAAGTCCTTATCAGTGCTCTCAACTCGCGGTGAGCCCTCTGTTTCCCTAGCTTCACCTCCATCGACATGGCTAACTCGATATGCGACCTTCCACCATAGAGTACCGATCAACCTTCTCCATCAGCAGAAACCTCCATCATCACCTCTCCCTTGCTGTGTCTTGGCCATCGTCTTCTCGTTGGATGAAAGCTCGAGACACCAACGGAACATTATCTTTCCTAGCCCTATATCTCAAGGAGCAATCTTCAAAGGACCATGTCTAATTTTATTTATAAATTGATTTTTTTAATTCGTAAATTAATACAATTACATATTTACCCTTTTCTTCCTTAACCTAATCTAATAAAAGAGAGCTGCCAAAAGTTTTTTATTTCATTTTCTTCTTTTCTTGTTTCTTCTCTCTTTTTTTTATCTGCGATTTTCTCCTTCTTTGCAACTAGCGGTTCCTTATTAAAATTTTAATATTTAACCAAAAATCTATTTATTTTTATTATTTAATTAAGATTCGTTGGATTTCATTTTTTTGGCTACATATATACTTAATTTTAAATACTTAATTTTGAAAAATTAATATAGGATTGCATAGATATATTTTCCACTGACTTACGTACATGATGTTCGACAAATTTAATTGAGATCCGATAGAAATTTTTATTTTATTTTCTGACAACAAATTAACTTAACTTGACAGATTAAATTTAGGATTTTTTTTTTTTGTCATTGAAATAACTTCCAAAAGTTTGATCCCCAAAGCCAATGCTATGAGGGAAACTGATAAAAGATAAGTTTAATCCTTAAGTGTTGTAGTACTTAAGATGTCAATCCAATCTCTAGTGATTCTAAGCACTAAGAATGCAAGCCATTTATCTCAATCTAAGTGCAATCAAATGATGTTTGTTTGTAACAAGTAATAGTGCGAAATAACTTGAGTTTTAATTCAAATATAACAAAGAAGAACCAATGGGTATATAGGCAATTGATTTCAAGGTGATAGTTCTAAATCAAGGCGTCTAACTTCAAATAATCTTAACTTTCTATAGGTCTAGATTTCATTCAATTTAGATTAATCCACTCCCGTGGTAGAAACCCTTATGCAATTATGAACTAAACATCAACTTCCGTTCGTTTTGTTCACTCAAACATACATTAAGTTCTAGTCTACTAACCATCTAGCAATCCTAACAACAATTCCTTGGTTATTCAAGCTAGAGCTTTACTAGGTCCATTCAAGCATTATGCAAACACTTTCGATGCCCTACAAACACTTAGAATCTAAATTAAAATGGCCAAAATTAATCTAGCATTAAGAATACTTAGTAAGCATAGAAATCTAAGCATTTAAGCATTAGAACACCTTAACTCTTCCCTAATCACCCATTAATCTACCTAACCCATTGATCCTAAGGGTGATTACTCACTAATCATCTTGTTTACACTTAATCCCATGATGGATAGAAGCATAACCAAGATGATATGATATATGAAAACAAAAAAACAGAAATTAGATGAAGAGAATGGCTAAAGGAAAACAAGACTTTATAACATAAACTTCAAGAACACTCCAAGAACAAATGTTTTTTCTCAAACTCTCAAAATACAAAATATGAAACTATAAAACTTTCACTCTCTACTCTTTGTTGTATTGTACTCTGTGTATTGTGTCTTCCTCCTTCCCCTTGCAGTCTCTTTTATAGCCTAAGTAAAGGAGGATGACAACACATCCATCATGTGAAAGCATAAAGCATAAAACACACTCATAAAAGTTATTCTCCACTTTCTTCCATTATAGAACACCTTTTGCCCCTTCATATGGCCAAAGTAGTCTTGCCTCTTCAGAAAAGGTAGAGAAAGTTAGGCCAAAAGAACCACCAAACTCATGATAGACAACCCATCCCCCATGTTGCAAGCTTTAAAGAGATAAAACTCACTCATTAAAGTTTTCTCCACTTTCTCCATGTTGCACACACCTTTAGAATACCAAAAATAAGAAGAATAATGAATAGTAATGAGTTTTATAGGTTTTAAGTGAATAAAAATGAGTCTAAAGGCTTAAAATTCGAAGGCTATTGTTGATGTTGCTAGGGTGGCCGCTAGGAATGTCATACTGATATGTGTGTAGTATTTTGATCATAAATCCCTCAATACAGCTCCAAACGACTTGAAACCACCTCCATTGTAAAGCTAACTCAATTTACCATGTCTTCCCAAAAGACAAGTTTCAAAAGATATCTTTAAGACCTTCATCCATGCTTGTCTTTCACACGTTCGGTTCAAGACTCCTCGAAAGCTCCTTTTGTGCTCTAATCACCTCCAAAACTCCAAACAATTCATCCAACACCTACAAGATGCAAATGTACATGCAATAGACTCTAAATGCAAATAAATGTAAGGTTAATGCATGAATATATATGAAATAACAAAGCTAAAACTATGCAAAATCACAACACATCAACTCCCCCACACTAGTCCTTTACTTGTCCTCAAGTAAACTTTCAAGAACATGGGAAGTGATGTTTCAATACACACATGGAAATTCATGACCTTAAGAAACTCTTCAATGCCATCGTTGTGATATCCTTACAAAATCATACCAAATAGCAAGAGCAAAATGTTTTTATTAGCTCTAACTTCTCTAGGCCTATCAATTCCTTTGATCTTTTAACTCATTATCATGAATCCTCAAATCAACCAACTCTCACATTCAATAAGAAATATCATAAGTGAATTCTCGCAAATTGCCAATTGGTCCAAATCATTTGGTTTGGTGAGAAAAAATGGCTTAATGTGAAGAATGAGAAGGGTCCAAATACTTTTTGCTATGGTGACTTACACTCAAGAATAGGAGCTTGATCATTATGCAAAATTTATCTAAGAAAAGAAGCAATTAATGCATACATAAATCGGTTCTCATCATTCTACCATTTTCCTAGACAATTTTTAAGTTCTACCCTTTCTTTTCTTCATCTCAAATCCCAAATATACACCCATTTTCATCTCTTACCCAATGAACACTCTTTTCTTTTCTTTGTCTTAACAACTATGTATCTTAGCTCAAAATTTTCTTTTCCCCATTCTTTTTTTTTTTTCTTTTTGGGGTTTTTATTGACACAATCTGAGCTATCTTCTTAATTTTTTTTTTTTTTAGTTGTTTTAGACACACTTTTTGATTCATTTCCTTTACATAATCTTTCCCAATTCAATCCCCAAGATCAAAATAATTAAAGCACATCATTCCAACCACCATCCTAGATGCTAGCCCAAAAGAGGTCCTAATGCTAGCAAGAGATGAGAACAAATCAATGTCGCTCCTAATACTTTCAAGATTTTGCACATGACAAGCTTTCACAAAAAGACCTCACTCAACAATTAATGATGGTTTGAAAGAAGGGAAGGGTTTAGGGTATGGACTACCACTTGAGTTGTCAAAAAGATTGGTAAAACGGTTTATACAAGCTCAAGTGTGTGTAAAGCCATGATTTAGTACTCAAGAGACCATAAGCAAGAAGCATTAAGTTCATTTAAGTCAACTAAGATCGGAGTTGGTTTCAAAGAGTAAGATTCAATGAGTCTTAAGAGGAGTTTTCAAGGCTCGAAGTCTACAAGAAATTCAGAAGAAGCTCAAGCTACTTATTATGATTCAAAAGGGTATCAACAATGAGTTCATTGCATGAGTCCTTTGTAAGGATTTTACCTATGCATTCTATATGATCTAGACTCAAACCTAAAGATGCAAATGATATAACTAAATGTTTTTTTTTTTGTAATTTTTGGAATTTTGCAAATTTTTATGGATTTTCTATGCAAATGGATATGCAATGCTTATGACAAGTAAACAAAACAGAAAACATGTGAGATAAGTAGACTCTCCCCCCCACACTTACTTCACACAGTCTCTTGTGTGAGAGCAAGGTGAAAGAAGAGGTCTAGAAGAAACAAACATGAAAACTATATATTTCCAATGGTTGTAGAGACACTTAGCTTGGAGTTGCTAGATGGAGTTGAATAATTTTAACACTTGTAGGTTTGCTGGATGGCCATCTTTCTTCTTTGATTAAGTGGAGAATCACCTGAAAATTTTAAACACACTTATCAAACACACAAAAGAAAAACCACACAAGTTAAACAGTAATATATATAGGGATAGATGTGGGACTTCCTCCCAAGTGAGCTTGTTTTAAGTCTCTAGCTTGACTACCCCTTTTTGGTTTAGGCTGGTTTGGGATCGGTAAGTGGAACCGAGGTTCCTTCCTTCTCAGGTGTGGCCGCCATGTACAGCTTGACTCTTTGGCCATTCACTGTAAAGTCCCCACCGGTCTTGTTCCAAAGCACAATTGCTCCATATGGCCTCACTTCTTTGATCTTGAAAGGGCCGGACCATCTTGACTTAAGTTTTCCAGGGAACAACTTCAATCGAGAGTTGAAGAGCAACACTTGATCTCCAATGTTGAACTCCCTCTTCAGGATCTTCTTGTCATGGAATGCCTTGGTCTTTTCTTTGTAAATCCTTGAGTTCTCAAAAGCATCAAGTCGAATCTCATCAAGCTCATGGAGTTGGAAAAGTCTTTTCTCTTTGGCACTCTTGATGTCAAAGTTCAGCATCTTAACAGCCCATAATGCCTTGTACTCAAGCTCCACTGGCAGATGGCAAGCTTTCCCATAGACAAGATTGAAGGGAGTGGTTCCCAAGGGTGTCTTGAAAGCAGTCCTATAGGCCCAAAGTGCATCATCAAGCTTTGTAGACCAATCCTTCCTTGTTGTCCCCACAGTCTTCTCCAAAATGGACTTTATCTCCCTGTTGGAAATCTCAACTTGGCCACTTGTTTGGGGATGATAAGCAGTTGCCACCTTGTGCTTGACACCATTCTTCTTAAGAAGGTTCTCAAAAAGTTTGTTGATGAAGTGGGTGCCTCCATCACTGATCACAACTCTTGGGACTCCAAACCTTGGGAAGATAATGCTCTTGAACATCTTGAGGACAACCTTAGCATCATTGGTTGGGCTGGCTATAGCTTCCACCCATTTGGAGACATAATCCACAGCAACAAGAATGTATTCATTACCATAGGAAGATGGGAATGGTCCCATGAAGTCAATGCCCCACACATCAAACACTTCCACTTCCAAGATAGGATTTTGAGGCATCTCATTTCTCTTGGTGATGTTCCCTCTCCTTTGGCATGGGTCACACCTTGACACAAACTCTTGTGTGTCTTTGAACATATGGGGCCACCAAAATCCTGCTTGTAGCACCTTGGAGACAGTCTTGAAGGTGGCAAAGTGACCTCCATAGGCTGATCCATGGCAGTGTGTGAGGATTCCTTCCACCTCCTCTTGAGCTACTACTCTTCTATAGATTTGATCTTTGCAAAGAGTGTAGAGGTAAGGCTCGTCCCAGTAGTATCTCTTCACATCCTTGAAGAACTTCTTCCTTGCATAGCCTGTCAGATTCAATGGTTCCCTTCCACATGCCAAGTAGTTCACTAGATCAGCATACCATGGGCCTGTTTCATCAATTGCCTTCATTTCTTCAATCTTCCTTCCAGTCTCACAAGCTGTGACCATTGCTTCTATAGCCATAATCTGCTCTTCAGGGAGTCCCTCATCAATAGGAATCCCACACTCCACTCTTAATCTTGAAAGGTGATCAGCTACACCATTCTCCACTCCTGGCTTGTCCTTGATTTCGAGATCAAACTCTTGTAGTATTAATATCCATCTGAGCAGCCTTGGCTTGGCATCCTTCTTGGCTAGTAGATGTCGTAGTGCAGCATGATCAGTGTATACAATGACCTTAGACCCTACCAGGTAGCTCCTGAACTTCTCGAAGGCATAGACAATTGCCAACAGCTCCTTCTCAGTTGTGGCATACTTCATTTGGGCATCATCAAGTGTTCTACTAGCATAGTAGATCACATGTGTCTTCTTGTCCTTCTTTTGCCCCAAGACTGCCCCCACAGCATAGTCACTGGCGTCGCACATGATTTCGAAGGGTAGACTCCAATCTGGTGGTTGAACTATTGGGGCACTGGTGAGCTCCTCCTTCAGCTTCTTAAAGGCTTCTAGGCATTCTTCATCAAAGTTGAAGATGATCTCCTTGCACAGCAGCTTGGTCAATGGTCTAGCTATTTTGGAGAAGTCTTTGATGAACCTTCTGTAGAAACCAGCATGGCCAAGGAAGCTTCTTATATCCTTCACTGTTCTTGGTGGAGCTAGACCAACCATGACATCTATCTTGGCTTTGTCCACTTCAATTCCTTTCTCAGAAACTTTGTGTCCAAGAACAATCCCTTCCTTGACCATGAAGTGACACTTCTCCCAATTGAGCACCAGGTTAGTGTCCTCACATCTCTGTAATACCCTGCAAAGATTTGACAAACAAGTAGCAAACGAAGAACCGTATACAGAAAAATCATCCATAAACACCTCCATTACATCCTCAATAAGATCAGAGAAAATCGACATCATTGCTCTTTGGAATGTTGCTGGTGCATTGCACAGTCCAAATGGCATCCTTCGATATGCAAAGGTACCATAAGGACAAGTGAATGTCGTTTTCTCTTGGTCATTTGGGTGTATAGGGATTTGGAAAAATCCAGAGTATCCATCAAGGAAACAATAATAGGGATGGTTAGCTAGCCTCTCTAACATCTGATCAATGAATGGTAAAGGGAAATGATCCTTTCTAGAGGCTGCATTCAGTTTTCGATAGTCAATGCACATCCTATGTCCAGTTATTGTTCTTGTTGGTATTAACTCATCATTTTCGTTCTTAACAACTGTTATGCCACCCTTTTTAGGAACTACATGCACAGGTGAAACCCAATTGCTATCAGAGATAGGATAGATCACACCAGCATCTAACAATTTGATTATCTCTTTTTTAACAACATCTTTCAAATTAGGATTTAATCTTCTTTGGTGTTCAATTGAAGTTTTAGATTCATCCTCTAGATGTATCCTATGCATGCACAAAGATGGTGAGATTCCTTTAATGTCATCAAGTGAGTATCCTAGTGCTTTTCTATACTTTTTAAGTTCATTTAAAAGCATAGACAATTCATTCTCAGTCAGCTCACTACTCACAATGACAGGATATGTCTCATTAGGTCCAAGGAAAGCATACCTTACACCATCGGGAAGAGGTTTAAGCTCCACTTTTGGTGCCTTGAGCTCACTCCAATCAGCTTCATGGAGGTTCTCTTGAATGTCTGCTGAGGCAGCATGTTGAGTCACTTGTGGCAACTCCATGAACTCATCTTCTCCATCCTCCTCAAGGTGAACATCTAGCCTTCTTACTAGCTCATCACTCTCCTTGTTTTCAATCATTTGGGTCTCTCTTTCAATGGTCAGGGCATGTTGAAGAGAGTCCTCAATCGCTAACTCCTCAAGGAAATCATCAGCCAAGACATCCATCTCATCAATGTAGAATATTTCTCTTTGAGTTGTGGGCTTCTTCATCATCTCCTTGATATCAAAATGGAGAGTGTGATCTTTTTCAAGGTGGAGATCAATTGTGCCATCTCTCACATTCACCATTGCTCCAGCAGTTGCCAAGAAAGGTCTTCCAAAGATCAAAGGATCTCTAGGCTCTTCATCCATCTCAAGCACTACAAAGTCAGTAGGCACTTCACAATTTCCTATCTTGACAGGAAGATCTTCTAGGATGCCAATGGGGAGCTTGACAGATCGATCAGCTAGCACCAAAGAGATCTTGCACTTTTTATATTGTGTAAACCCAAGCTTCTTGGCAATGGATAGTGGCATGAGGCTGACACTTGCTCCCAAATCACATAGACATCTCTCAAATGTCAAAGGTCCAATGGCGCATGGCAGGGTGAAACTACCAGGGTCTTCTAGCTTCCTTGGGACAGTCAGTCTCTGAATAATGGCGCTGCACTCATGAGTAAGAATCACCATCCCTTCCATCTCTTTCTTCTTTTGTTCTACAGCATCTTTCAAGAACTTGCTGTATTGTGGAACCAGCATAAATGCATCAATTATGGGCATGGTGAGATGAACTTCACTCATTTGCTTGTCAAACAAGGCTTTGTACTTCTCTAGGAGTTGCTTCTTGAATCTTCCAGGAAAGGGAAGCTTTGGCTCATAGGGAGGAGGAGTGAACAATTTCTCCTTTGTTGATGTAGCAGCCTCATTTTTGTTCTCAACTTTCTCCTCTCCAATCTTTCTCTTGCCCTTAGCTTCAACTATCTTCTCCAAGATTTCCTCATTAGTCTTCTCATCCACAATCACCACATCATCATCTACATTGATGACCACCTCCCCACCTTGTTTCTCATTATCCTTAATGAGAACTTTAGGAGGCAACTCTCTTCCACTCCTTAGGGTGATTGCCTTTATTGTCTCCTTTGGGTTTTGTTCAGGCTTTCCAGGTAGGGAACCTTGTTGGCGACTTGAGCTGGCTGTCATAGAGACAAACTGGTTCTCCAAGGCTTTGAACTTGTTGTTTAGATCATGGTAATTCCCATCAATCTTGTTGTGGAGATTTTTCAGCTCATACCCTAATTGTTTCTCACTTCTTGCTTGTCCCTCCAATAATTGTTTCAGCATAGCTTCAGTACTACTCTCTTGTGGAGGTTGTGTTGATGATCCAGCTTGGTCTTGTGCAGGTTGACTTGGTTTTGGTGAGAATCCAGGAGGGAAGTTCTGTTTGGGTTGGTAACCACCTTGGTTGTTGTTGTAGAATGGCTTAGGCTGATTGTTGTAGAATGGTCTTGGCTGGTAGTTGTTGAATGGCTTCTGTTGGTTGTTGTAGAAGGGTTTCTGTTGGTAGTTGTTCTGGTATTGATAGTCAGGCTCCTTCTTGTACCATGTACCCTGAGCATTGACATAGTACATATCTTCTTGGCATTCTACTCTATCAACTTCAGCAACCATATGTAACTCCTCTTTCTTGGTCTTTTCTGATAGTAGCATGTCAATCTTGTCTTGAAGTGCTTTCAGCTCTCTCTTTGTGGTCATATCTTCTCCTCCACCACCTCTGTCTCTTCTATCATATTCATCATTGTAGACAGAGTCACTCTGTGTCATGTTCTCCAAGAGTTCTAAAGCATCTTCCACAGTCCTCCCCAAGAAGTTTCCATTGCTTGCAGTGTCAAGCTGGCTTTTGAATTTAGGCAAGACTCCTCTGTAGAAAGTGCTTAGCAAGCTCTCATTGTTGAAGCCATGGTGAGGACATTGAGACAGGTAGCTTCTGAATCTCTCCCATGCGTCTAAAAATCCTTCAAGTCCTCTTTGTTGAAAACCAGAGATCTGATTTCTAAGGTTGGCAGTCCTTGTAGCTGAGAAGAACTTGTTGAGGAAGGCCTTCTTGCATTCATCCCAAGTGGTGATAGTATCACTTGAGATGTTTTTCTCCCAAGTGTGAGCCTTGTCTCCCAAAGAGAAGGGAAACAATCTGAGCTTGAAAGCATCCTCTGAAACTCCATTTGTTTTTGACAAGCCACAGTACTTATCAAATCTGTCAAGGTGATCTAGTGGGTCTTCCAAGGCAAGTCCATGGTACTTGTTGTTTTCAATCATGTTGATGAGGCTTGACTTGATCTCGAAATTGTTGTTGGCAACTGGCGGTGCCCTAATGCCCAACCTATTCCCATTTATGTTAGGTTGATCATAAGTGCCAATGGATCTTCCCAGGCGTTGTTGATTTTGAGGCCTAAGGTTTGCAGCTCCTTGGCCATGTTCCTCTTGAGCAGCTCCAGGAGGAACTCCTTGGACATTTTGTCTATGATCATCAACTTCATAGACACCTTCCGGTTGATTCGGGTTTCTCTCCATCTCAAGCCCCAATCTATGTAAGTGGGCTTGCTTTTCTCTTTCTCTTCTCTGTCTTCCCAACTCTCTTTCTAAGGCTTTGATGTTGTCCACTCTTGGTGCAAGATTTTGTTGATCCTTTGCTTCTCAAGTTCATGCACCTGTCATCCAAATAGAGATGAAGATAGATAATTAGTAACTTAAAAATGAAAAATAAGACTTAGTCTCAAGTAATGACCAAATCCTAATGTCAAAATCAATCTAGAGAATGGCAACGGCGCCAAAACTTGATAAAGGATAAGTTTAATCCTTAAGTGTTGTAGTACTTAAGATGTCAATCCAATCTCTAGTGATTCTAAGCACTAAGAATGCAAGCCATTTATCTCAATCTAAGTGCAATCAAATGATGTTTGTTTGTAACAAGTAATAGTGCGAAATAACTTGAGTTTTAATTCAAATATAACAAAGAAGAACCAATGGGTATATAGGCAATTGATTTCAAGGTGATAGTTCTAAATCAAGGCGTCTAACTTCAAATAATCTTAACTTTCTATAGGTCTAGATTTCATTCAATTTAGATTAATCCACTCCCGTGGTAGAAACCCTTATGCAATTATGAACTAAACATCAACTTCCGTTCGTTTTGTTCACTCAAACATACATTAAGTTCTAGTCTACTAACCATCTAGCAATCCTAACAACAATTCCTTGGTTATTCAAGCTAGAGCTTTACTAGGTCCATTCAAGCATTATGCAAACACTTTCGATGCCCTACAAACACTTAGAATCTAAATTAAAATGGCCAAAATTAATCTAGCATTAAGAATACTTAGTAAGCATAGAAATCTAAGCATTTAACCATTAGAACACCTTAACTCTTCCCTAATCACCCATTAATCTACCTAACCCATTGATCCTAAGGGTGATTACTCACTAATCATCTTGTTTACACTTAATCCCATGATGGATAGAAGCATAACCAAGATGATATGATATATGAAAACAAAAAAACAGAAATTAGATGAAGAGAATGGCTAAAGGAAAACAAGACTTTATAACATAAACTTCAAGAACACTCCAAGAACAAATGTTTTTTCTCAAACTCTCAAAATACAAAATATGAAACTATAAAACTTTCACTCTCTACTCTTTGTTGTATTGTACTCTGTGTATTGTGTCTTCCTCCTTCCCCTTGCAGTCTCTTTTATAGCCTAAGTAAAGGAGGATGACAACACATCCATCATGTGAAAGCATAAAGCATAAAACACACTCATAAAAGTTATTCTCCACTTTCTTCCATTATAGAACACCTTTTGCCCCTTCATATGGCCAAAGTAGTCTTGCCTCTTCAGAAAAGGTAGAGAAAGTTAGGCCAAAAGAACCACCAAACTCATGATAGACAACCCATCCCCCATGTTGCAAGCTTTAAAGAGATAAAACTCACTCATTAAAGTTTTCTCCACTTTCTCCATGTTGCACACACCTTTAGAATACCAAAAATAAGAAGAATAATGAATAGTAATGAGTTTTATAGGTTTTAAGTGAATAAAAATGAGTCTAAAGGCTTAAAATTCGAAGGCTATTGTTGATGTTGCTAGGGTGGCCGCTAGGAATGTCATACTGATATGTGTGTAGTATTTTGATCATAAATCCCTCAATACAGCTCCAAACGACTTGAAACCACCTCCATTGTAAAGCTAACTCAATTTACCATGTCTTCCCAAAAGACAAGTTTCAAAAGATATCTTTAAGACCTTCATCCATGCTTGTCTTTCACACGTTCGGTTCAAGACTCCTCGAAAGCTCCTTTTGTGCTCTAATCACCTCCAAAACTCCAAACAATTCATCCAACACCTACAAGATGCAAATGTACATGCAATAGACTCTAAATGCAAATAAATGTAAGGTTAATTCATGAATATATATGAAATAACAAAGCTAAAACTATGCAAAATCACAACACATCAGAAACAAAGAAAAGACAAACAAATATAAAAAACATACACCAGTAGGTGCTTAAATGAAAGAAAAAAAACCTAAAGAGAGAAATGAGTTTTTGAAGATATAAATGGCTTCATACTCCATTAGGTGAAGCCATTGAAGGCTCATCTGCAATATTTAGACGAAGAGGAGACATCATCAACAAGAATGATATCAGTAAGCCAACTTAAACCTCCACGAGCTACATAGGATTGAACTCGTCCATTCTTATACTACAGCGATCTCAGTTGCTACTCTATTTGCAGCCACAGTCACTACTTCACCACATTAGTGTTGGAAGCAGTTCAGTGCTTGCCGAGTACGCTTAATAGTATTGGACAGCCCAAGAAACCAATGCGGATTTTTCAGGACAGCCCACTTAACCGTTTACCATGAAGGTATAGACGGACACAATAGATTAGAAACTAAAGATTCCACGCACACCAATAGGGGCTATGGTAAAGATAAATTTCCAAAGAAAATAAGCACACCAATAAGAACACCGTCGATCTTCCGCTCCGGTATAAGTTTAACCAGGCACCCGACCGTTGAACTTCCAATCCGGAACACAACCAGATCCGTTGCAAAACACTCAAACCAAAATCACTGAAAAGGAGGTTGAGTTCACACAACAACCACAACTAATACCACCGAACTCCTGTAACTGTTATCACCACCACCACTGCTCCTTTATATGAAGTGAAACTCCATTACAGAAACGTATGGGAGAGTGAAGAAGAGCCACCAGAACCTTCAAAAGCCCGCTCAGAAACACACGGAAGAACAACCTGTCACAACTGACGAAAAGATCTAAAAAAACAATAAATCTAAGCAACAAAAAAGAGCAAATTGATGAAAAAGCTGAAAGAGAAAAGAGAGATCTCCCCCGGCATAAGCGACAAGCGCCACCGGGGGAAAAACGAAGATCAGATCAGAGGGATTTGGGTGTGACGAAGATCACAACTACATTCACTTTCAAAATCCAGTCCATTACAGTTATCTAACAACCTAACTCATTTAATACACATCACAAAAATATCATCAACTAGTTCATCATATCAATACAACACAGTCCATTTAGTCTTTTAAACAGTATGAGACTTCTTATACATCACGAATATAGATTTAACAACCTAACAACAATCAAGCTAAGCAATAACAGCAAATGGTATGGAAGATCAAGAGAATAAACTAGTTTCAAAACCACCATACCTGGGAAATAGATGTGTAAAAATGAGTTAACTCGCTCAACTCAGCTTAATTAATGATGAACTTAGATCTTTCATAAAATAGTTAAGTTCGGCTAATTTATTATATGTTTTCCAGTATGTAAAATTGAACTCAAATTGTCTTGATCAGAAGTTAAATAAATTGACTCGGGGTATTAAAAATAAAAATAATAATTATGTATCATAAAATCTTAAAATAAAATTTAGAACGTAATTTTAAAACTAAATATTAAAATAATTTCAAAATAATAATTATTGAAATCTGAAAATAATTTCAACATACCATATTGCTATGAAAACAAGCAAACGTTCAGAGATTTTATTAACTTCAACATAAACGAAGATAAAATAGAAAATCTTGATGAACTGCTTCGCTGGGAGATTGAAACACACCAGAAGATCGCCAAACGAAAGAAATGTCTGTCATCGAAACTTTTTACAACAAAAAGCAAAAGGAGAGGGATTGGTGAACGGTGACCGGCGGCACCGGAACTTAACTTTGATTAACAAAAATTTAGAGAGGAGACAGGGCAAATAGAGAAAGAAGTTATCCAAATTCGTAAACGATGACTTAATATGTATTTATATAGGAAGATTTACCTAATTTGTAAGTGTAATGTATATTTACGTACAAAATTCTTGGGAAATTAAAAAATGTGATACATTACTTAATTTCATCTTATATAGTTAAAATGTAAAAGAAATTTTTTTTTGATATATATATATAAGTAATTTAAACTCTATACTATCAAGCTCATGAGCTCATGCTCATTTCTACACCCCCTACTTGGAAATAAGATATACATCAGCAGAAAAGAAGTATATCTGAAGAGGAAGAACAAAGAGAAACGAACATTAACACACAAGCGATAAGGCTCGGTGGTGGAACACCCGCGATGAACGACCGACGAACGGCTAAGCAACGAGAGAGAGAGAGAGAGAGAGAGAGAGAGAGAGAGAGAGAGAGAGAGAGAGAGAGAGAGAGAGAGAGAGAGAGAGAGAGAGAGAGAGAGAGAGAGAGGCTATTAAACTATAGTCACAAAAAAAATCATGACTATTTTGGAATTAGCCACGAAATAGTCATGAAATGGACACAAAATGCAAAACGTAAATATTTGTGTTAAAATTGTGGCTCAAAAAGCCATGAAATAATCACCGAATAAAATGTGATTAAAAATAGTTACGATTTTGTCATAAATTTGATAAAGTGCTCACGAAATAAAAAGTGACTAAAATCATGGTGAATTGTGAAGCTTTTCTTTTGTCACGAAAAATTTGGGACTTTTTATAAAGTAGCTACAAATTATCCACAAACGTTTTGTGACAAATTGTACACGAAATAAAACTTGTCTATAATCCTGGTAATCGACAAAAAAAATCATTCGATTTAGTCATGTAATGTTTTGTGGTTTTTATAAAATAATCACTAATTTGCCACAAAATTGTTCATGTCTATTTATAACTATAAACCCTAGTTAGACTTTTAACGCCTAAACTTTAAAGACAAACCTTAAAACTTTAATCTTTTAATACTTTAACCTCCAATCTTTAACTTATACTCAAAACTTAATCCTTTCAAATTTTAATCTCAAATCTTAATTTTAAACTCCAAACACTATATATACTCCAGACCCTTTAAACTAGACTTCAAACCTTATTCTCCAAACTCCAAACTTTAAAATTTAAATAAAATAAAATTTCAAATTATAAAACCATAATATCAAAATATACTTAAAACATTTACATGTAAACTTTATGAAAATTGATTTTCATACTAAAAGATAGTATTTATAAAATTAATTAAAATTTTAATTATTAATATTTAAATTTTAATATTCAGTTTTCAAAATCTTAAGTTTTAAAATGTAGTGTGATTTGTTGAAATGTCCTACTAGTTAAACAAGAACATAGTTTTCCTTAGTTATGCTAGTTATACAACAACCAACAACAAGCAACATAAGCTTTAAACATAAAAAACAGCGAGATAATCATAGCAGTAGTACCATTGTTCCACCGCTATTTCAAAAACCAACAAAAAGCAACAAACAAGTTTAAAACAGCTAAAAGGATCTCATTTTTGCTTCGTAGACCTCGTCATTGGCCTGCTTAAGTTGTCATTCAGTGTGTGGACCGCCTTTTTAACACCATTTCCCTTTTTCTTCCTCTTCTTCACATCCTCATGTGAGTTTTCACATACTTTCTCAACATGAGCATTCACTTCACTTATTACCTCTTCCTCCACATTGAGCATTCCTACCATTTAATTGCTCCTTCATATAAGCTTCTGAGGCAGCGAGTCATATGTCAAACTCATCAACCTTTTCTACAATTTTCTTCATCCACTCTCCCATTTATTATTTCATACCATTAACGAGTTCTACCAATCATTTAACTTTACCGTGTTCTCCGGTGTTCCAATGGTGGATTTTCTCTCGTTCACATCATTCTCAAGGGGAGGGGCTTTTCGGGCAGCCACGTCTTCATCGAACAACCCTTGAAACCTTATGATATATCTTTTACCAAGCCTATGCATCCAAATATCAACAACAGTCAACCACGTCATTCTTATCATCTATGTCATCTTTTTCTGTTATCCGAGCTAGTAAAGTTTCTTCATCAGCAGAAGCGCTCAAGATGCTATCAATGTCCTTCATTTAACAAGGAATAAAGATTAAAAAAATTTAGAAAGCCAAACAAATATATTCATAAAGAAGGACTACTAACCTCAGTTGCACCAAGTTCTTCATTTATTTTTGATAGTGGAAGTTTTTTCATTTCAATTTTATTGAACTTTGATTTGCACATCTTTGGACATGTTGGGTCTAAGCCTTCAACAGATTCGCAGAATTTTGTGCCCAATTCCTAAATTTCCTTGAAGGCTAAAAGCTACACATGAAACATATAGTTACAAATTGGTAAAAGAGCAAGAATGCCTAGTGCCACCAAATCACACTTACAAAACTTACCTATGAATACAAAAACTTGGAATCGGCCATATCACACCTTTCTTAACAACCCCACCAAAATGAGACATTGTGTGTAAAATCTCTCTTAGCATGTGTTCAAACAATCTTCCCCAAGGAAATGTCTTACATAATTTGAGATCATCCACAACTCTAAGAAAGAACGGCTCCACAGAAGGGGCATCTACTCCTGTCTTTCTCTACCCGATGATAATGCCAGATGTATTTAAAATGCAAGAAGCATTAAGTTCCAAACCTAAACATTTATGTGCAATAAGTTGTAAAGATCATTATATGTGCTAAATTAATATGGAAGTATGCGCTACAGTCGTCTCAGTGAGCATTTGACAAAAAAGATACTAAAATTTCCATATACGCCCATGTGTTTTCATAAAGATAACAACATCTTGATTTGTGATAATCACAGTATACGTTGATTATCGCAGTAGACGTTGATAATTTTAACATTATCGGAACTCAAGGAGAAATACAAAAGACATCAGATTATTTAAAATGAGAATTCAAGATGAAAGATCTCGTGTAGGTAAAATATTGTCTACGCTTACAAATCGAGCATTCTAAAAAAAAAAAATTCATATCAGTCTACATACACCAAAAGAGTACTAAAACTCTTTAACATGGATATATAAACTTCTTTTAGCACCCTGATGGTCGTTAGATCAATTATATCAAAAAAATGATCTAAAATATCTGATTGTGAAGTTCGACATTTAAGTGCAATTGGAGCTCGTATATATCTTGAAAATTGTACTCGGTCTGATATATCCTTCGCCAACAATCTTTTCGCAAGATCCAGTTCGTTTCCTACGCGAGGACATTGGAATGAAATTAAACATGTCTTTCGATATCTCCAAGGGACTATTTATTTATGATTATTTTATCCTAAAAATATGAAATGTCAAATGATTGGTTTTGCAGATGCATGCTATTTGTCAGCTCCGCATAAAGATTGTTGACAGACGGGATACATTTTCACAATCGGAAGCACCACCATATCTTGGTGTTCTCATGGTTACTTCTTCAAATCATGCTGAGATTATTGTACTCCATAAAGAAAGTCCTTAATGTGTATGGTTGAGATCAATAAATTGATATATCTGATCAAGTCGTAGGAATAACAAAGATACGCCCCCAAAAATTTTATATGAAGGAAATGCAGCATGCATTACTCAAACGAAAGAAGAATATATCAAAACCGATCGAACCAAACATATACCTCCAAAGTTCTTCTCATTTACTCAAGAGTTCGAGATGGATAAATAAATTGAAGTCAAGTATGTTCAGTCATGTGACAATGCTGCAGACCTCTTCACAAAATCATTTTATACCTCGGTGTTAAAAAAACATGTCTATAATATAAGAATTCGCCACTTACAAGATCTATAAAATTATTCAATCGAGTGGAAACTTACGTAATTGTACAATTTTTACTTTACTATGGCATTTTCCACTGGATTTCCTAGAAAAAATTTTAACGAGGTAACAAAGATGTTAAACAAGAGAGAATAGTGACACCGGTCTCCAAAAAGGAGTTTTATGAAAGTCAACAAAGTTTTCTCCATCCAAATGTCAATGCCGATACTTTGACAAAAACGTGCAGAAGAAGTTAGATGGAGCCCACTGTTACTAAGCACGCACAATAACTTATTTTTCACTTTTATATATATGATCAATTTCAGTCATCTCTAACTTGCACCTCACCATTTTTTTTCGTTGTCTTCGTAATCAACTCTCTCATATATATTTATCTTATATCAGTATTATCTCAATTCTATTGGTATAAAATTTTATCTTTATTTAAATTTCTAAACATAATAAAATTGTAAGCATTATTATAATAAATATCAGTTTTATATTAATAAAGATCATTTTAAATTTTGCGAGTGACATTTGGAATAGGAAAGAAAAAGTAAACAAGGAATAGGAAAGAAAAAGAGAACAACACGACTCCAAATTTGAAAATGACGCAATAATCTAAATTGGCCTTTGAATCTAAAAAAAATAAAAATTTCCTAGAATGGCAGAATAGTTTTTTTTAGTTTATTTTCACAAAAATATCATTCAATTGAAGAAAATGATCAAAGTAAATGTAAAAATACATTTTTACCTAAGATTAATTAATCTAGACTTAGAATTTAGAGTTAAGATGTGAGGTTTTGGGAATAGGTTCTCAAATTTTTAAAAATAAAAATAAATATTAAAAAATTCAAAATAGAAAAAAAAATATTTTGGTCTTTTTTTTAAGGCTATTTTTGTAACAAAAATTTTAAAAATCTATTTGAGAGAACTGTCCATCACGGCATCATTGATAAAAAAAAATAAAAATAGAAATGAATTGTCCATCTAAAAATGTTAAAGGCTTTACCAGAAATAAATAAAAACAATATTAGCTCGCAATTGAATTACATTTATGATCGATGTAAGAATATACTTTCCAATATTGTACACTTTCGACTCGGTTTCCCTTAAACCCCTTGGCGCCGATAATTAGGGCTTTTCATCATCTCTCCGGCCACACTTGACCGAACCTTCATCAGATTCGTATGAAACCATGTATTTGGTTTCTCGGACGTTGACAAGAGCTCTCTGCTCCTCACTTTACCACTCGAGAGCTGCCAAACTCCCAACTCGAAAATGGGTGATCTCTCACCAAATCCGCTTATACACAGCCACCACCGGTAAAATCATCCGCGCGGCGGAATCATCGGAGGATGTTACGGCGGAGAAAGAATTGGCTCGGCCGACGATGATTGAGTACCAACCGGAAATAGCGAAACAGGTTAACCTAACCGGATTCGTGGATCAACCGGTTCAATTCAAGTCTTACTCCGACGGAAAGTCCTGGGCTGGGACGGTTATCTCTCAACGCTCCGGTTTAAAATCATCTGATTTCTGGTAACATTCTCATCTGTTTCTGTTAGCATTATTGGCTCTCGTCTCTTTGATGAATCAAAGTTGAGATTTTTGCAGGATTCCGATTATATTCGAAGGTGAATTAGCTAAAATAGCAGCTCACCATGTCAAGAAAGATGATCGGATTCATATCTCCGGGAAGCTCTTTATAGATTCACCTCCTCCCAATGTCACCTATCCTCAATCCAATGTCCAGGTGAATTTTTTTAAATTAAAAACAAGAAGTTGAGTCTAGATTCTTTAGTCTCATCCTTCTCCATCCCTTTTATATGTATAGTTCCTTGGTTTCATGATAATAACATATGAAGGTTGTTCATTTATAACAGATTATGGTTCAGAATCTCAACTTCGTACAGGGTGCGATCCCACCGCCCCAAATAGAAGAAATGAGCTTCCCACCATCTGATATTGAAGAACTCAGCACCAAGAAACAGACTTGTATGTCTTTTGTTCTTTTTATGATGTTGTTTTATGTTCAGTTCCTGTTTTCTTAAACTTACTAAAGTGGTGTTGGGTCCTGAACAATTCAAGATTTCTATCTTTTCTATACAATGTTCGAGTTAACAGGTTTTTTTTTCCTTCAGCAAGAACAATGAAGGTTCAAGTCATGGTTGAAGAAAGCTCTGATGATTTGAAGCATCTACTTGAAAATCCTAAAGAGTTGTTGGATTTGGTAAACGCACCTGAGGCAGGAGAAATCAGCATCCCATTGCCTGAAATAGAAGAACTCACCACCAAGAAGCAGCCTGGTGTGTCTTTTATGTTCTTTATGACGTTTTCTTAAACTTAACGTTACTCCTCTGTTGCTTTCAACTTGTGGATCCTGATCGACTCTCTTATGCGCTACCTTTGTTTTTTCTTATACATTGTTTTCATTATAATGATTCTTTTCATTGACTGTTCAAGTAACAGTTTCATTCTGTTGTATTTTTTTTTTCAGCAAGATCTAACAAGGTTACAGTCTTGGATCAAGGGACCTCTAATCCTTGGAATCATCTACTTGAAAATCCTAAAGAGTGGCTGGACTATCGTGGGAGTAAAGCCAGCGGATTGGTAAACACACTTTGATTTGGATTCAGTTTTGTCTCAGTCATGATACTTGATACCTTGGAGACTAAAAATCTTTTCGTTTATTGATAATCTTCTGTGCAGGTGAAACCTAAACATCCTGACTTTAAGGGCAAGGTTGGTGGTGGTCTTTCTCTGTGGCTTAACGATGCTCCTGATTGGGTTTTACAAAAACTCAATGAGCTTGAGTTTGATGTTTTTCTCCCTAAAGGAAAATTGAAACACCTTAAAGGTAAGTTTCCCTTTTGGAAACTAGTAGTCAGGTGTGTGGCATTTTGTTACGATCTCGTTTTCCTCGAACGATCTGTCCTGCAATGTAGGTGAGGAATTTTGGAAGGACTTGGTTCAGAACCCCGATAAATGGTATGACAACAGATCAAGAAAGGTAACATATATGAAGACACTAGTCTCTGCACATATCCCCCTCATGTTTATATTCAGACCTTTCCCGGTAACGTTTCTAAAACTACGTGTAGACAAACATTAAAGCCCCTGACTTCAAGCATAAAGAGAGTGGTGAGGCACTGTGGATGACTGACTCTCCTACTTGGGTATTGTCAAAATTGCCGCCTCTAAAGAAGAATCAAGAACAGTCTCTCATGCCTAATACTATCTCAACGCCAACACCCAAACAAGCTAAAAGTGAATTTCTCCTTTTTATCAAGTCTTAGGCAGCTATGTAACATTTTGTTACTGTCTCGTTTTACTATAACGACATTGTCTTGAGATGCAGGAGAGGAATCTTGGAAGGACTTGGTTCAGAACCCTGATAAATGGTATGACAACAGATCAAGAAAGGTAACATATTTGAAGACACTAGTCTCTGCCCAGATCTCCTCTAATGTTCATTTTGACATTCCCCAATAATGTTTTTGAACCAAGCGTAGACAAACGCTAAATCCCCTGACTTTAAGCATAAAGAGAGTGGTGAAGCACTGTGGATGACCGACTCTCCGACTTGGGTACTGCCAAAGTTACCACCTCTAAAGACGAATCATGAACAACCTCTAATGGCCAATACAGTCTCCCAGCCAGCATTGAAAAATCAGAAAAGTAAGTTCTCATTTAACTAAGTCTTAGGCAGCTATGTGGCGTTTACTTACTGTCTCAGTTTTGTAAAATAAGCCGTTTTAATATATGTAGGAGAGGAGCTGTGGAAGGACTTGGTTCAGAATCCAGACAAATGGTGGGACAACAGATTAAAAAGGGTAATAAATAATAAGCTTTGTTGCTTGTGGCATCTTAGAAACCTTGAAGATCTCGTCTCTTCCCATTTCGCTTCTTTGTGTTCATTTTCTACTCTCATTAACATTATGGAAACTACGTGTAGACAAACGCGAAAGCTCCTGATTTCAAGCATAAGGAGAATGGTGAAGCTCTGTGGTTGGACAATTCTCCAACTTGGGTATTGTCAAAGTTACCACCACTAAATGAAGAAATACCAGACCGGACCTAAGTTCGTTTTGCAGCCTTATTGAAACATACCCACATGTTGATCTTGGTGACCCACGATGTAAAAAAGGGTGTTTGACTTTTATTTCTACATATTTAAACCCTTATTGGTAGATTAACTCATTGATCCTGAGTTAATGAGAGATCATCAAAAGTAACAACATTAGTATATTTTTAAAATCATGATTACGGGCTGGAAAAGAAAATGTATCTGAAAATTCAAACCACTAAGTGAATTCGTATAGATCTTGTTTTATAGTATTTTGGATTTTATGTTTTACTTGAACTAAATCCAAACTCAAATGGATATTGATCAAGTCCAAAAAATTCAAAAACCAAAAAGGGAAACCATAGCAAACATGAATTTAATACTGAATAAGTATTTAGCTAATTATTTGTTACACGAATAATTAACTACATTCAGTTAATGCATATTTCTGATATTTGGTTAAATATTAAGAATTTTATATTTTTAACAATTGTATTTGAAGCTAATTTATGAATAAGTTTCATTTTGAAGTTCAAACAATGTACATTTTTAAGTTTAAATAATCATATACATTTATGAAATTGTTAGTTACTAATTTTAAATTCTTTATGTTTCCCTCTTTTTAATAATTACTTCATAATCATGCCACCGAGATTTTATTAGTTTAAATTGGTTAAACTTGCTAAATTTGTGAACTAAATTTTATACTTTTGAATAAACAAAATCCAAATTAGGATTGAACCCAAATTTAAAATTTGTTCAACCGAATTCGTAATGTGTTTTATATTTGAACCAAATCCGAGAAAACTTAAACCAAAATATGAACCAAACGTTAAAAATTTTCTAATGGAGCTAAATTTCATGCCCCAGAAGAATTAAAACCTGATTGAACCTGAATCGTACCTAATTGGACACATAAACGTCCAAATATAATGATCACATCCTTTACTTTTTTATATTTTTATCAATACTAGAGAGAGGAAATTGATTTTTGTATTTGTGATCCACAAATTTAATATTTTAGCGCTCTGCATAAAAAAGAGTGTTTTTGAAAATTATATTTGAAGTTAAATTATGAATAAGTTCAAACAATGTACATTTTTAAGTTTAAATAATCATAAATTTATGAAATTGTTAGTTACTAATTTTAAATTCTTTATGTTTTCCTCTTTTTAATAATCAATTCTTAATCATGCCACCAAGATTTTATTAGCGTAAATTGGTTAAACGTGCCAAATTTGTGAACTAAATTTTATACTTTTGAATTGCAAATAAAATCAAAATTAGGATTGAACCCAAATTTAAAATTGGTTCAACCGAATTCGTAATGTGTTTTATATTTGAACCAAATCCGAGAAATAACATACAAATTCACACAAACAACAATAAATAACGTACAAAATTCACGAGAAGATCAGAGAAAGTGGATCACTCTCAAAATCAAATAGATCTCATGAAGAACACACCTTATTCTGTTATCCGTGACTAAATCGATCCCTCGTGAGTAGTGAGTCGTGACTTTGGATTGAGCTCTTGTGATTCAATAACCGAGAATGCACAGACCCATCTAACACATAAGATATGAATCAGTAGCTAATAGTGAAAATCCATAACACAAATCACACATAAACAGTCCGAAGATGACGAAATCAGATCTATTGATTCATCGGAGACTCAAAATCGAAAACGGCGAAGAGGAATCGAAAAAGGCCAAGAAGAATCGAAGAAATCGAAGAAGCCAAAGAAAAATTGTGTGTTTCCCCCAATTTGCTAAACCTATATATTTTATTTTATTTGGCCGTCCATTGTCCAATTGGTTAAGCCCAAGCTCAACTTTGTCGATGGATGTAATTGGGTTCGCCCATTTGGACAAAATTTATTTAATTAGGATTCAATATGGGTGGCCATATCATCTGGACACGGACCACCCATTGGTAGTCCGCTCATTTGACAATTCTAGTTGCAGAGGACGACAACTCTTTTTTCTATAGACTGAGACTTGAACTCGAGCAAAGCTTGCTTTTCAAATTTGTATGCTTCAGTAACATGATAACTGAAACCAAGTAAATGAAAGAATCTCATATTTTGTAGGAAAATGAATACAAAGGGACGAACTAATTGCAAAATGCCTTTGCAATGATGATAATGTAACTTAAAAAAATTGAAAATACAAGTAGTCAACTGTATAAAAGGACAAAAACCCCGTGTCACTAGCCTTTAGACTCTTTACTGTCCTTAATACGTACATCATGTGCTTGTGAAGAGATAAAACAGAAGCTGAGACCTAACTACGTTCAAATTGCTCGACGGCAACAGAAAAACAGCTGCTAGCTAGCTGGGTTGTGAACATGAACTTTTTTTACTCGGGTCCGCCAAAATCATCACTAGTGGTTATACCCGTGTAGCCTAAGACCAGCCTGCAGATACCACTGTAGTTAATTGTACAAAACAGAACTTCTCATTGATGGCCGACACTAATCAGAAAGATTCATGCTCGGCTGCCAATTTCATAATTTATTCATTCCTCTCCTCAGATAGATCTTATTCAATGTGGAATCTGAAACAAAGGGAACCATCGAATAAACATAAATACATAACAAAAATTGAGACAAGAATAATTCTGCTTTATGGAGTTTTAAGCAAGAAATGAGCTTAAACGCTTATGTTCAAGAACTTACTTTGCCGGTTTCAGTTGGGTCTTTAGGATTATTGTTGTTGCTCCAATCACCTACTACATTTCTCTGATCCTTCTGTGGAAATGTTTGATTCTGTCCTTGTCCGGAAAACCCTGCTGATCCATGTGTAGGACCATAGCTTCCTCCACTTTGCAGATTGTAATTCCCTTCCCCCGTCTGGATATACTTCACCGGACTCCCTTGGTTGAAGTTTGCAGATGTCCCTTGACCGCTACTGGTTGGTGTTCCTTGGTGTGGAGGCACCGATGCTCCTTGGCTGTGACTATAACTCGCTTGATATGAAGGCATTGCAAATCCTTGACCTTGCCATTGTCCATGATTTGGTGTACCTTGGCTTTGATAGTAAGTCCCCTGATACAAAGGCATTCCACATCCTGGACATTGCCATTGTCCAGGGAATGGAGCTCCTTGACCTTGATTGTAACTCCACTGATATTGGGGCATTTGATTTCCAAACTGTGGAGGACCATAGTTTCCACCATTAGGTGGACTGAAATTCCATTGAGCTCCTTGGTTGTAATTTTGATGTGGTCCTTGGAGAAAGTTACCATGTGGTGGCCCTTGGTTGTAGTTCACAAACGCCCATTGACCATTATTTCCTGGTGTTCCTTGGTTGTAGTTTACTTGGTATGGAGGCACCGGAGCTCCTTGACCTGGGCTGTAACCAATCCGATATGAAGGTATTTGACCTCCTTGAGCTTGCCCTGGCATCGGATTTCCCTGGCCTTGGTTGTAACTCCCTTGATATGGAGACAATAACTGACCTCCTCCTTGACCTTGCCCGTGTCCATATCCTGGACTCCCTGCTCCTTGTGAAGGACCATAGTTTCCACCACTCTGCGGAGTGTTATTCCCTCTGCCTATTTGGTTGTAGTTTTCATGTGTCCCTTGGGTAAGGTTGCCTTGTGGTGGCCCTTGGTTGTAGTTCACCACTGCTCCTTGACTGTAACTGCTTGGCGATCCTTGATATGGAGGCGCCTGAGCTCCCTGTCCTTGGCTATAACCCATATGATTGAAGGATGTTTGACTTCCTTGACCTTTCCCTTGCTCTTGTGCATAAATTGGTGTTCCCTGGCCTTGGTTATAACTCCTTTGAGATGAAGGCATTTGACTTTCTTGACTTTGCACTTGTCCTACGAACGGAGTTCCTTGGCCCTGCTTGAAACTCCCTTGAAACGAAGGTATTTGATTACCTTGAACCTGCCTTTGTCCTAAGGTGGGATTTCCTTGATCTCGATTGAAATTCCATTGAAATGAAGGCCCTTGTCTTGAGGTTGACACTTCACCTCGACCTTTCCATTGTCTTGGGGTCGGTCGCCATTGTATTGGAGTCAAAGGTCCTTGGTTTTGCTTGAAACTCCTCTCTTGCTCTGGAGGCATTCGACTTCCTTGATCTTGCCCTTGTATTGGAGCCAGAGTTCCTTGATCTTGCTTGAACAATATCTGCTCTGGAGGCGTTTGACTTCCTTGACCTAACACTTGTCCTGAGGTTAGCTCCTGAACTGGCTGCGTTTGAGCTTCCTGAGTTTTACCTTCTTCCGACGCACTCTCCTTCTCCAAAGAATCAAATCCTTCTTTAGTGGGGACAGGAACTGGACCAGGTGTAATCACACCATCCTCGTATTTGTCTCCTGAAAATTGAAAACACACAGCTTAATTACAAACCAATACTCCACAACGTTCTAGACTATAGAAACAAAACAACTCACCTCCATACACCTTGTTTCCAACGTCAACATAAGAATCAGGAATAATGTACTGAACCCCAGGCAAATCTGTTTAAAAAAAAAACACCAATCAAAGATCAAATCCAGTCCATTCTCAAAGCATCAAATGCTTCTCTCCTAATCATTACCTCTAAACTTTTCTACTTCTCCTATAGACATAGTCGCTTGAAAGCCTTGGTAACTAGTTGTGCAAATTGCATATATCTTCTTCTTAGCTTCTTCCAAGCTAAACAAACACACACACAAAGCAATCAACTTTTAACAAACATCTTACAAAAAAAACAGGAAGCTTCAGATTCGAACCTTAGACCAAGCCCTTTAGCGCAGGTCTGCTCGAAGATGGAGATCATTTCCTCTCTGGACGGAGGATTCTCCTTTGGGAAATCCATTGTGATTAGCCAATGGTTGAAATCACATCCTTCGTTATCTGGCGTGAATGAGTCTTCTCCGGTGTAAGGATCGTACTGATATTGAGTCGTCGAGAACAATCTCGCCGGAGATTGAGTAAACTCCGTTGGTTGCTTCACCAGGGTTTGCCGTAACAGAGGCGATACGGGAGGGAAATGGGAGACGCGAGCTGGAGTGAAGGGTCGTTGGAAAGAGGAGGGTAAAGCGAGGAGAACTCGCCGGAGACGGTGGGAGAGCATGGCGGCCATTGATGCCGGAGACTTTCCTCTACACAGTGATGGGTTTAGGGCTTTCGTGCGGTTTTTTAATATTTACTATTTAGTCTAATACCCTTATATGTTTGGGATATTATGAAAAATGAGCCAACATTTTATGATTATCAATTTTAACCACATTTATTGGTATTGGGCCTACAGCTACACAGTAGTAACATTCACAAGCACTTGTTGTTCATGAGAATCATGACTATAGAACCTAAAAGATTATGACAAGAAGTCAGTGCTTGAAATGATTAAACTAAAAACGATCAGGAGGTTGGTTTTCTTAAACAGGTTGTTCCAGAGATGATCAGAGGATGGTTTCTAATTTGTTTGAAAATACATTTGCGCCTCAAGGAAGAGCAAAAATCCCACGAAGCTGAGCATCCTTCGTTGATACAACATTCAGGTTGAAGAACATAACACATCTACCCAAAACACACAAATGAAAGCTTGCATATGGTATGGATAAGAGGAATATATAAGCCCAAGAGTCGTTTTTGTTGATCTCATATCCTTTTCTAGAACGCTTTCGCTCAGCGTCTTTAGACATCTGATTATTTGTTGAGTCCTTGTATAAGTCCAGCTTTGTCATCTTCTTGATCTTGCTACATTTCTTGTTCAGCCAAGGCATTATAGTGTTGCCACTTGGCCTTTCTTCAAAGGAAGTTTCTGTGATGAGGAGCTTTCTTTCATCCTAAAAGATATGAGCCTGGAGGAAGAAGAGACGAATGCTGAAATAACTTTGAGCGATGGTGAGGATGATGCTGATGTCGAAGCTGACGGGATCAATGTTGCTTGCGAGGCTGGTGATACCTTTGAGGAAAATCATTATGCAGCCCTTTTGCTAACCATAGTTTTAACTTAAAATATGAATATCTTCAACTCTTCATATATAACTTTAAATTATATATAAAGCTACAAATATACAAAGGAGTGTAGTTAATTTACATGACAAGAAGTCATGAACAACACTATACTTGTAAAGTGTGCTATTAAATACAATGGGGGTGTTTGTTTCTTGAATATACACATTTCTATCAACAGAAAAAGAGAGTGGTGGCTCTGTTCTTTAAGGTCTGAATCACTTCCATATGACTGTTTAAACTGCTTCATGTGCATTCACCACGATGCCCTTGAGGATCCACATTCTTCTGCAATGTCCAAATTCAAAATTCTATATTCACAGCTTTCTTGGTCGGCAAGGAAGGCAACAAATGAAATTGATGGATAAACAGGGATGAGAATGCACCTGCAAGTATGCATTCTTCAGTAGCATCCAGCCAAAGAGCAATTTGAAAGCATATGGTTTCTTCCAGGAAAAAAGACATTTCAAGGTATGCTCAAGCTTCCTCCATAGTGTTCACTGATCAAGGCCTATGTGAAGAAAAAGAAGTCTGATTACTTTGCCATTTTCCAATATTCACAAATGATTTAATTTCAAAACGTAGCTTATCCAAAGTGGAACTACACAGTCATTTATAATGTAGATGGAAAGCTTGCACTGACCTGAATAAAGGGAGACACAATCTCACAGACTTGGTGGAAGAGTTGGCTCCTTGCAGCTAATCTGAAGGTAAAGTATAATCATCACCAAAAGTGGTAAGAATCTATGAACAATAAAATAAATCTTTGAACGGAATCAGAATAGTCAGAATGTTCAAAAATGCAAAGGCATATTCATGATTGATTACAGGTGTAAGAAAGATCTATGAATAGAATTTTACCTTCTCAGAAGGCGGAAGCAGAGATATATCTCCTCAATATCACCTTCTACCTTGATCTTAACGTACTCTTTAAGAAATTCACACACATCGTATACAGTTTTCTCCAAATCACTGGCACTTTCATCATGAAAACTCCCGACTTCTGAAATAGCACGTTGAAGCACCGTAGATAACATAGGCCTTGACTGAGCCACCTTGTAATATATCTCTGACATTTTCTCCAAAGTAGAATTGCCGCTAACTTTGAAATTCTCTACCCACAAAGGAGGATTCCCAAACCAGAGAGAGCTACTTGAGAATCCAATCTCATTCTCAGCGTCATTTATATATGTTGTCTCCTTATCTTGTTTCTTACCAGTCTCCATGGGAGCATCTGACGATGACTGTTGTCTCCGGTGGGCATGAAATGCTCCCAGTACATCAGCTCTCAACTCTTCAGGTAATTCTTGTAACACAGAGACGTCGACTTGACTAAGGGATAACGGCACCAAATCATTCATTTCGATGCCACGCTCTTTAGGTTCTCTTGCAATAGGAGGATGCGCTACATGAGGTTCATCCAAGGAGACGTGTGAAGAATCGCTGTTGATTTTTCTTTTGCCTCGTTTTTTCTCAATCAACTCAAACAACTTCCCGCCGTAGGTTCCATCTAATTCCAAAAGGAGCTCTGGAGGAAGGTTCTCTAGAACTTCCATGTCAAGGTGACACATGGGCGGCAGGGACGAATTTGTATCATCTGACTGAACTGAGGGTTCTGCTGAATTACATTCTCGGAGACTAGAAACTCCACCAGTATCACGCCTCTTACAATCTGCTAGAAGATAGTAATTAAGGAAGCAGCTTTCACAGCTATCAACTTAACCAAGACATTGTGTGGACTAAAAAGAGCATTTATTACCTGGGATTTCTCTAACTTCTGCAGCAAAGACATTATCATCTTTTTCTGTTTGGACATAGGCAGGCGCAGAGTTGAGCCATGATGTCAGAGTCTTTGAACCTTGAGAGTTATGGGAACAAATATCAAATGAATGTCGAGACAACAGTGTTTGGGAATTAAATTAACTTTTTCTGATTTTCTAGATAAACACACATACAGACAAGTCATAGTGAAGAGTTTTAGGAAACTACCTTTATTAGAAGGATCTGGACCCTCAAGCTTAGAGACCTGAAGCCCAACCCCACGAACTTCCTTAACATCTATCTTGAGAGAAACAAAAGTTGAGGGTTAATAATCCAAATTCAAGGAATAGCTAAAACGAAAAAGAAACAAAATAGCAAAAGCTGCAAGCAATTCAACAGTTTGCTAGAAAAGAATAGATTTCTCAGGGATTTCTCACAGTCGTGTACTGTAAAATATCATTTGCAACTTTTAAGCTTCTACAAGTCAATAAAATGGTCCCAGAAAATCGATAAAATAATTAAATGCATCTACTTGAGGAAATGATAGAGTGGCAATAAGGGAGATAATCGCCAAGAGCTAGCCACAGGTTCATCTAATCTTTCAAACTAATCTTATGACTCTTATCCATCTTCTATAACATTTGAAAATTCAGATAAGCTGCTTCTTGCATTTCATGTGAAGGACTTAAATAGGCTCAACTGAGGGTAAAAGCTACAACAAAACCATCTTCAAAAAAGCAGATAAGGCCCACTTACCCAAGCAAAATGACCCAAACAACTTCTTTGAAATCCTCTGTAGAACTTCTACGTCATCAGTAGCGGCAGGAACCTATAGCATCAATGTTAATCAGCCAGGCTTTAAGGATTGCACAAGCATATATGAAAAGTTACAGCACTTAGCAACTGTGAGATAAAAGAAAACTATCATCCTAGTTTCGAACTTTTATGGTACCCACTCACAGTGATAGAACGGCTAAAGTTATCACAGTCTCCACAACCCATATACTTTGCAGGTTCTTCGGCATCCTTTTTTCTCCTTTTTACCTGAAACAGCACCACGAACTTTCAATGTTTTTATCTCATGATAAATGCTTTCAGCATGGCATATAATACCCAATGCGATGCTGTGAAAAAAGCATAATACTACATATCTTTAAAGCAATAAAATTAAGAGAAGGCATAATACCTTAAGAGTAAAAGTGCGTCCTATCATTTCACATCCTTGCAGACGCAGAGAAACTTCCTTGCATAGGCATTGGAGGAAGTGCTGAACCTGCAACCGTCAGCAACCATAGCCATTCTTGGTTCAACATCAAATGAATTATGTTTGGAAAAAAAGCAAGAAAAGGCATAATTCACGAGAATACATACATCTTGCTGATCTCTAAACCTTACGCCCCAATTCACTTCAGCCCCTATGGACTTGCTCTCCTGTAAATAAAAAATCTCCAGGTTACTGGTTGAGCTAAATTAAAAGCTCACATTTAAGACATGTCAAAAGAAAAATATCACCTATAGAGAGAAAAACTAGGAAATGTAAAACAAATGAGTGAGTCAACTGCTAAGCAGACCTGCACCGCCCTAACAGACCGAAGGTCTAGTCCTCTGCTATAACTCCAAAGCATCTCACCGGTTTTCACCCCAAAATCCTTTTGAAGAGCATCCTGCAAATCCCAATAGATTTTTTTTTATCATGATTGTCACAATTTCACTTTTTCTCAATAACAATTCCACTTTCCTTGTAATTGTAGAATGTTCTCAAAATAAGTTTTGTAGTAAGTAAAATTGTATATGGTGATTTTCTCAACTTCAAAAGCTATTTCGATGTAAAGCTTAACCAAAGTAAAATATTGGTGCCAAACTGTTTCTTGGAAAATTTATATTTAACTATGTATAAGGCCAGCGCACTAAACGAGAATCACATGCTCTTTTAAGGAAAATACGATTTTTTGGCTTCCAGACATGTCTACAACCACAAAGATGTTTTACCTTGGATATCAAACGTAACTGCCTACAGGTTTGAATATTTTGCTTCTCCAGCTTCTCCTTCAACACAGAACCTACACCAGGAAGTGTGCCGACTGCAAGCTGATCCAAGAACTCCTCTACCTGCAAAAACGGCACACACTATCATGAACCGAGCTTCTATACAAAATGGCTTCTACATTCAAGAAAATAACCACAGCTCATAGTCCATAGACCTCTTTCCACTAGCACAAGTCACTGAACAAACATATATACACTAAAAATAGAAAGCAGTTTACAGAAATCACCTTCTCAGCAGAGATATGAAACTGACCGGCTGGTTTAGCAACTCTGGTAGCAAGGCGAGCCATTAGCATAGTACCGCCTATCCCAGCACTTGCACTGCATCCAGTAGTCTCAATGATCTCTCTTCTTATTGTTGATGCTGTGTACTCAGGTTCTACATCTCTCAAATCCGAGACATCTAAAAAGGCTTCATCGCAGCTTACCGCCTAACACCAAAAAAGAAACATTATTTTTAACATTAGGTTAACGCCAGCAACTGGAAAAAGGATCTATTTGAAGGCTGACCTGAACTTTTCTGCAATGCCTATGCAGGATGTCATAAAACTGATCAGCTACCTGCGATTGAGTTACAATGTCATACATGCTGTACCGACTCGACAACAAACAAGACACACTAAACTCCAAAAAATACCTCTTCATAGGCTTGAAAGTTGTAAGGAACAATAACAAGCTGAGGACAAAGGTCTTTGGCATGTCTTACAAACATACCTGCCTTGACTCCTAGAATTAGAAAATTGCATCAAGTTAGTGCATAAGCAGAAAAGTAATGACCCATAGCTTAACTAAGCTTAAGAAAGATTACTTTAGTATAAGACAGACCATAAGCCCGAGCTGGATAGTTTGCAGAGGAAATTTCCGCCGTTCCTTTCGGATTATCTGAGTGACATACGGCTACGGGCTTGTCTTGTAATTCAAGACGGTTCCTGATTACCACTGACACAAAGAAGGAATCCTGGGATCATATCACAGATTTAAATAATTAGAATGCAACAACTGAAAGTGAGAACAGAAAAACGCAATCCTAATCGCAAGCTTCAAGCATTTTTTTGTTCTTCACTTTCTTTAGTGGCTAATTTCATGCTTAAACGTATATTTATTGTATTGTGGGAAAATACAGAAAAGAGAATAGGCCAGGACTTTCTTTTGTTTCCCCTACATAGGATAAAGAAAACTGCTTAGAGTGTGCAAATTACCAAATCGATGTGGATAATGGTTAACTTCTTGGCATTTTCAGCTGTATTCTGGCCAGAATCTGCCCATTTAAGTCCATTAAAAGAGCCATGGAATCTTTTACGGTATCTGTTTCTCCATGTTCCAATAAAATGCAGCCTTGAATTCTGCAGAAACAAAATTAAATATGGAAAAATGCATCTTCAGAGTCTGCTTTGCTGTAAGACCATGCATCCTAGACACCAAGTTATAGAAATTGCCTCGTAAGAGATACCCTAGCTAACAATGTTTCTATAAAGATTTACCTTGAAGTAGTTTTCAACAAAATTGGGGTCCTCGAGAGTTGAATGGCGCCTTACAGAGGATCCACCAGCAGGTGCAACCGGTTTTCCATGGGAGGATTTGTTGTCCGAAGCAGAAGGCAGATTGGTGGTGGACTGGAGTTCACTACTAAGTTCTTTCTCATCGTTGTCATAGCTACCAAGTATGTCTGCATTCACTTCAGAAGATTTAAGATCGTGAGTTATTGTTTGTGCAGTCATCTCTGGGGTAGTCTTCTCAGTATAAACGCCATCAATTTCATCAGCAACGTGGTCTCTTGATTCCTCTGAATCTCCTGCTATAATTGAACTTCCGTCTTCAGCTTCACTGTATCCAGTTTCAGGTTGAGAAGATGTAACCGGCGGATTGGAAAGTCTTCTGGGTGCAAAAAACGCAGACAACTTTGGCTGGGTATCATTCAGTTGATCTAGCTGGTAAGGAACCCCTGTGATGTGATAAAGACAGAAAAGAGCATTGAACCAGATGACCAAAGAGTTTTGTGCAGTTATGACAAAAATTATAAAATCAAAAAATTTCTAAATATGTTTTGCATGGTTTTAAGTGAATCTGGATCGTCTGGTGTAGACTTACATCCCAAAAGTCTGTTGGAAGAGATAGAGTCCACTATCCATGAGGGTTTCACAACAGGTAACCCTCTGCTGAATGCCCTGATTAGAAAAAGAAAAAAGAAACCTTTTTTCAATAAACGAACATGGGAGTTTGTAAGAAACTGAGAAGGACACTAACCGTAGATTCTTGACTTTACTATCTGGAAGATTGCTGCAGACGATATGTGTTACAGAACGCCTAGAAAAGTAGTTCTCGAATCTCCCACCATACCTCAGCATGTAACCTCGCAATTCCTAGACAGATGTAAACACAGTTAAACCACAGATCTGTACAAATAAATACTGGATCCTGAGTAATTTAAACCAAAGCGGTAGAGGTAAACCTGATGGGAAGGAATGGTGAAACCATCCACAAAGATTGAAACCCCTTGGAATATAAGCTTCTCAGAACCCGAAACACCACTAGAAGCCTTGGTTTCAAATTGCTTCTGTAGTTTCCGATTTTTCACTTCCATGTAACTACAAAAATCACACAACATAAAATGATAACAATGCTCACCGTTTATAAGACAAGTAAAGATTAGACAGAGAATAAGACATTAAAATGCCAAATCAAACACTTTATGAGGGAAAGTCCAAACCTTTACATGGTAATTTCAAAAACCCAACACTACAAGTGTTAGTTACATAGAATTAGAGAAGAACCTTCCGAAATCGGAAAATGGAAAAGAACGAGAAGAAGAAGATGGAGGACGAGAAGAAGAACCTTCAAATTGATCATTATTTATATTGCTTTCTTATATCATCCCTAATGATTTAAATTTCCTCTTTGCTATTCGAGCCTAGTAGTGTTATTAAAAGTAAACAAATATTAAAGTCGAGAATAATCTTTTACTTAAAGTTTCGTTTAGATTTGATGGAAGGTGTTTTGTAGGTTAGGTAGTGGTTCAGGGGCTTTCTATCAAAAGCGAATAGTTTGAGGGGTTTTTGCTATTTATTATTTTCGCGCGCTATCCCGAGAAAAAAAAAAAGAAAACCCTCTCAGAAAAAGTTAACCCCTTTCTTGTTCCCCTCTCGATTTTCTCAGATTACTATGTAGAAAGAAAGATTCAATTTTGCTATAGAAAAAAATGCCAGTGGCGAGACCAGAGACATCGGATGCAAGAGTTATCGCTCATGTCGACATGGATTGCTTCTACGTTCAAGGTCTCCTTACCTATCTAACCCTAATGTCGCTATACACTTAAGTGAGAGAAGGTCCCAATGGATTACTATAAGCTCTTTCGAATTTGAATAACTGTTGGCGTTCTGGGTTTCCAACTTCTGGAAAAAGGGTTTTGTTTTTTTTTTTCCTCTGTTGACTTCGTTTAGGGATTATATGTTAAGTTATCTCCTTTTTCTTGTCTAAAATTGTGCCCTTTTATTACCTGATTAGTGGAGCAACGGAAGCAACCGGAGCTGCGAGGACTTCCTACTGCTGTTGTACAGTACAATGAATGGCAAGGTGGTGCTTTGATTGCTGTTAGCTACGAAGCACGTAGTTGTGGCGTCAAGCGGTTAGTCTAATTCAATAATATGCTTCTTTCCCCTCCTCCCAATCGTATCAAATCTTGTTTATTGTGTGTCTAAAGGATGAAATTTTCAGGTCCATGAGAGGTGAAGAGGCTAAAGCTGCTTGCCCTGAGATTCAGTTGGTTCAAGTTCCTGTCGCTCGTGGTAAAGCTGACCTGAATACCTATCGCAGTGCCGGTTCAGAGGTTGTTGGAACTTGGAAGTATGCTTAAAATGTTTGTGTTTGTGTCTCTAACTATATGCTAAAGTTATCCCCTTCTATGTCTCTCCGTAGGTGGTTTCGATTCTAGCACAAAGCGGTAAATGTGAGAGGGCTTCCATTGACGAAGTGTATCTTGACCTCACCGATGCAGCTGAAAGCATGCTCGCCGATGCGCCTCCAGAGGGTTTGGAATCTATAGATGAAGAAGCTCTTAAATCCCATATTCTTGGAATGAGCAGAGAGGTTTGATTGAGATTCTTCTAATATATTTGATCCTAAGTTGTTTTCTACTGTTGTGATACAGATTTTTTTTGCTTTGATTCAGGATGGAGATGATTTTAAGGAGAGTGTCCGTGATTGGATATGTAGAAAAGATGCTGATCGTCGTGATAAGTTATTAGGTTGTGGAATCATCATTGTTGCAGAACTACGGAAACAAGTGTTGAAGGAGACTGAGTTTAGCTGTTCTGCTGGCATTGCCCATAACAAGGCAAGAAGCGATTTCTTTTGTATGTTTTAGTTTCCTTTTATTGCTACTTTTAGTGACAACATGTAACTTAACAAGCAGATGCTAGCCAAACTTGCTAGTGGAATGAACAAACCTGCCCAGCAAACTGTTGTACCATACGCAGCTGTAGAGGAACTTCTCAGTTCTTTGCCAATAAAGAAAATGTAAGTAAGCTAGACCCTATTTACTGACCCCCAGTGGATATTTTCTTTATAAGAATTAAATCATTTGTGTTATACACATGTTAATTTATGTATAAACATGTAAGGTTTGGTATTTATTATCCGTATGTTCTAAAAAAGTTTAAACATGTCTTAACCTTGGAATTGCATCATTGATCTCTGTCCCATGATCATAAGATTGTTAGTTGCTGTCGGCAATTATTTAGATACTCTAATTATGTATCTTGCAGGAAACAACTGGGAGGAAAGCTGGGAACTAGCTTGCAAACTGACTTGGGAATTGACACTGTGAGTGACTTGTTGCAGTTTTCTGAAACGAAGCTGCAAGAACATTACGGAATAAATACTGGGTAATAATAAATCTTGAAAAGATAGAAATTTGTTCTCATCGACTCTTTAGGCTAGTGAAGATTAGCCTGCCAAAATATGAATCTGGTTACCTAAAAGACCACTTATGTGCTTTATAACATAAACTTAAAAGGATGTGGGACTTGTGCTTGTTTGTAACTAAGGTTATCAATACTTGTTTTGATGTGCCTTGTAGTACATGGTTATGGAATATTGCAAGAGGGATCAGTGGGGAAGAAGTGCAAGGCCGTCTTCTCCCCAAAAGCCATGGTTCTGGAAAGACATTTCCTGGACCTCGTGCTTTGAGGTCACTCTCAAATGTAAGACTTGAATCTCAGCCAGATTATTTACTTATACCATATAACTGTTATCTTAATAAAAATCTGTTAATACTTTTAGGTCCAGCATTGGCTGAATCAGCTTTCTGAAGAACTATACGAGCGTCTCAGTTCTGACTTGGAGCAGAATAAGCGGATTGCAAGCACCCTTACCCTTCATGCTAGCGCTTTCAGAGTACTTATTTTTCTCCTGTATTTGTTGTTTGCACAAATGTTTTGCTTAGTTATATACCCTTGTGGAGTTAAAATCATTTTTTGGTAAAATACTATGCAGTCAAAGGATTCAGATTCGCAAAAGAAGTTTCCTTCAAAATCATGTCCTCTGAGATATGGGGTAACCAAGATTCAGGAAGATGCCTTTAACTTGTTCCAAGCTGCGTTGCGTGAATACATGGGACCTTTCGGGACTAAACCTCAAGGCAATAAGAAAGAAACATGGAGAATAACAGGACTCTCTGTTTCAGCAAGCAAGATCGTGGATATACCATCTGTAAGTTCACATAGCATCTAAAATATCTTCTATATATTTCCCACTATCGAACATGTAGCTTGTTTTCTACACTGTACTGGTAGAAGTGATGTTTTATTCGTAGGGCACAAGCTCGATAATGAGATATTTTCAAAGTCAATCAACTATTCCTTCAAGTTCAGAAAGTGGTTGTCCTCAAGAACATGTAGCGATGACTCCCTCAGGTATTCCAGAGTCTTCCTGTGTATTTGCAGAACTGTTCTTGAATCAACTTAATTTCATGTTTTGTCTTGCAATTTGTGTAGCTAGTGAAAGTTGTTCTGAACAGAAATCAGCAGAAACCGAAGCAGCAATGCCTAATAAAGACATCAGCATAACTGATACTTCGCCTGATTTAGACAATTCATATGGAAACATGGACATGGTCCCTGAAAAGGTATCTATACCCGAAAGTTTTTACTCTCATCTCTCTAGAAAAAAAGGCCAAACACAACCAGGCACAATTAAGTTATCAGTTTCAAGAGATTAGAAATTTGAAGAGGTTCTGTGTATAGTTTGAATGACTCAAGAGCTTATCAAGCTATTTTATCAAGTAACTGTTGTACCATTGAAGAACCAACTGTGCAGTTTCCTTGTCAGGATGCCTCTTGTCAATCAAGTGAAGCAAAGGAGTTTCCAACCCAATCAGGCACACAAACGAAGACAATTGGGCGGAAGATAAACAACTCCAAGGAGAAGAATCGGGTATGCTAGTTTATAACCGTTTCTTTGCTTGTTTCTGTAATACACAAACCTTCAGCCTTTTTCTGAGAATCTGTTTTGTTTATATGTTCTTAGGGAATGCCTTCAATTGTCGATATTTTTAAGAATTACAATGCAACTCCTCAATCACAGCAAGAGACTCGAGAAGATTCAACAGTGTCATTAACAAGTAACAGAGGCAACTTGAGTAGCTCCACAAACCATAGTAGTGAAGTGAATCAAGAGGTGGAAGATAGAAGAGAAACAGAATGGGGATACAAGGTTGGTGAAATCGATCAGTCTGTTTTCGACGAGTTGCCCTATGAGATTCAAAGAGAATTCAGGAGTTTCCTACGTCCTAATAAACGGCCTAACGCTGGTAAAAGCAAAGGTGATGGTTCTGCTTCCTCAAGCATTGCTCATTATTTTTCACCACTGAAGAGATAGGTTCAGGCTCTTGTGTCTCTGTGGTTAAACTGTGTATTGCGTAGTCTTTATTTCTTGTTTGAGATAATATGATATTGTATTTACAAATACAATAGTTATATTATTATTATTCAATATTCTAGAAAAATGGTTAGGCTAAACATCCTACTTAATTACTCTCTCATTTCTTAGTATGGGGACCTTTTTACTTGTGTACCCAATCAAAATTTTGTATAAAACGTTATTCTAAGAAAGTCAAGACTGTTAACTATTATATATCAAACTTCTTCTAAACAAGACTTGCCTTATTTTCTTGCCAACACATACTTCTCTTCCTTTGTAGTTGTTTAGATCTTTGGTCTTTTTGGTATTAGTCATCTTTTTAATTTCTGTCAAAAAAAGAAAATTCGGTATAAAATTTAACATTTACGACAACAAAAAGTAAAAAGAGAATGATCAAGTCGTTGTTTATATTGCCAGATTGTGTAATATTGTTTCACATCATTTAATAGTTGTACAGTTAAAAAAAAAATCTGTAGAAACACAAAAAAAACGTGTTATAGGAATAAACAGAAAACCTGAACCCGGTTTCTGGTTTAAAGACAAAACAGCAGGCCACTATCATGCCATCCAATGGATTAATTATTTTCATTTTGTGTGTAAATTACGAAAATATCCTCAAACTTGGTCTCCAAATAAGCAATTAATGTAACCTTTAAGAGTGTCCGATATCTCAAGAAATCTATCTTAACACCAAAATCAAAGAAGCTTGTTTTAAAAAAAATCCATTAGCTGCCAGCCTAATTTGTCTCTGTGTGCGCAACCCACACGTGAGAGCACGCATCTATTCAACAACTTCTCTGTGTGTTTCGTGTAATATATATACATACAACAAAGGGACTTGGGTGATCTCATTTCAGTGTAGCTTTAAAGCTTTCGAAGATATATAACCCAATTGAAGAAGAAACCAAAGTGTTCCCCCGAATCTCAGCTTCTGGTGGGTACTTCAAGTTTCGTGCTTTTTGTTTGCTTTCTTGCGATAAAGCTTTCCTCTTTGTGTCCCTACATTTATGTCGATTCCATCATTTATTTTGATTCTTGTCTTAATCAATCAGAGCACTTTTGGGCAAAACCCATGAAATAGAATCAGATCTTTCTCTGTAAATCTTCGTCCAATGAAACTCACATCAAAAATAATTTTTTTGGCAGCAGGCGAAGAAATTAAAATTAGCCATTAGGGAGCTCACTTGTGTTATAAATTGATCATATTTTTGTGTTATTAACTTCAAATCTTTTGTGTTACTAAATTGATCTCCCTTTTTTTTTTGGTTTTACAGTGCGAGAGAAGATGACAGGAGGAGCCATGTCTCTTTTATCCAAGTTACGGTGTATCACAGTAGATGTTACTGGTACACTCATAGCTTACAAAGGAGAGCTTGGTGATTACTATTGTATGGCTGCTAAAGCCATTGGCTTGCCCTGTCCTGATTACAAACGTGTCCATGAAGGTTTCAAGCTAGCTTACACTGACATGGCTCAAAAGTACCCTTGTTTCGGTTTCTCCGCCAAAATACCAAACCTTGTCTGGTGGAAAACCGTTGTCAGAGACTCATTTGTCAAGGTAATATGCTAATTTGATTCTTTAGATTTTCATGTTAAAGCATATGTTACCTACTTTGATGTTGAAGGGAGGGTTTTGATATTTAAATTAGGCAGGATATGAGTATGATGAGGAGACATTTGAGAAAGTGTTCAAACGAATCTATTCAACGTTTGGTTCTGCTGCACCTTACTCTGTCTTTCAAGATTCTCGCCCCTTCTTGAGATGGGCACGCCAGAAAGGTCTTATAGTTGGACTTGTTAGCAACGCCGAGTATCGATATCAAGAAGTTATTTTACCTGCCTTGGGTTTGAACAAGGTATTGAACAAGTCTCTCTCACTGTGAAATATGTTTGTGATTTTCGAAGTTGATTCTCAAGTTTTCTCATATGCTTGATTGGTTTGTTTTAGGGAGAGTGGGATTTTGGGGTGTTCTCTGGTATTGAAGGGGTGGAGAAACCAGATCCGAGGATTTACAAGTTGGCTCTAGAGAGAGCTGGGAACATTGCGCCTGAAGAGGTTTTGCATATCGGAGATAGTATGCGTAAAGATTATGTTCCGGCAAAGAGTATTGGGATGCATGCTTTGTTGCTTGATAGGTTTAAGACAGAAGCTGCTAAAGACTGGAGGGAAGCTGGAGCTATTGTGCTTCCTGATTTGGTTGCTGTTCAACAGCTTTTGGAGTCTGATAAGTTGAAATGTTAAAAAAAAATAGAGTTTATCTTAAGTAAGAATCTGATATATTGTAGTATTGCACATTTTGGCTCTTTCTTCTTATGAGTAAAAAGAGTTTAAATGTCCCATTTTGGTTTCTTCGCTGATAGTATATTTGCTCCAAGTTCTTCAGGTTCTCAAAGGTCAAGATCTATTCAAACAGAAAATACAATTCCAACTTGGTGAATCACTTAACAAGTGCAGTTTTTAATAATCTACATAAGCAAGAAAGCATGCCTCTCCTTACTTTATTTTGAGATTATTACACAACATAACATATGTTTACATTTATGACTTAAACAGGTGCTTCAGCCCTGGGAGGGATCTTCCTTATGACAGAGATGGAATCTCCAACTTTGATTGTCTTGTTACCTTTGCCTTGGTTGTTGTTGGTAATGTGCCAATTCCAAACCATATCCTTACCAAAGAAAACCTGTCATAAACCGAAATCGAAATCGATTTAGCATCAATGTACAAACAAGATAACTTGAGATCTTTTATAGGTCTTTCAATATCTCACCTTTCCATGCGGTTTCTTGTGTGGGATTAAGACTTTGTCTGATCAGAATTTCATCAGAGTTTCAATTGGTTCAGTTGCATCCGGAAACACCAGTTTCTTGATTCACAGATGGTAACTGAAATAACAAAACAGTTGAAAAAAACACTTCAAGTGAAACAATCTGACTTTAGTTTTACTTGTTCACGTCATATTCACCTTGCAGCGGCTACATAGCCTAACAACTCCTTGGAAGACAAGTTCTTTTATCATGACTTCATCCCAGAGATCTTCTCCGAAAGGATCACAGTTATCCACAATAATACTACAAGAGAAACAAGAAAATCAAGATTAGGAAGAAAAACAACCATCCTTGAAGATAGAATTCAGGAACAAAGATAGCTTACTTGGGTCGAAAACGGTTCATAGGCACCGGTTCTGAAAGAAGTGTATTCAGTTAGTCTAAAGAACCCTAATCACAAAACAACAGAAGAGGAAGATTAAATGCATACTATACTTTACAGATATCAATATAGGCTTACCTGAGAGGCAACCAATAAAGGGAAACGTATTTGCAAATGTTGTGGTGTAATCTGGTGCAAACTGAGGAGGTGAAGGCCTAGTTTCAGTTTCTGTATCAAAATTAAGAAAACTTGACGTCAAATCTATGCATCCAAAATATGTTACAAATAAAATATTCACAAGAACAAAAAAAAAAAAGGCCAAGACCTTTATCAAACCGAACCAACGGCTTTGTTTGCCAAGATAATCTGAAAACCACTTAGCAGCTTTTTCTCCTTCATCAAATGCAGAGCCAGACCATTCCCACATAGACACACCTTGAGCCACTGAGCTTGGTTTAGTCATTGGGATCTTTAATAGACTCATACCTGGAGCTCTTACCACTAACCCATTCAATGAATATCTATCACGTCCACCATAAAGAAGAAGAAAAATGATATCCAAAGAAGATTATATGAAACATATTTTTTTTGTATTTTTCCAATATTAAAACAGTAGTACCATGATTTATGTTGAATAATTGCAGCATATATTAAATACCAAACAAAAACTTGGAGTCAGGGCTGCATCTACTGCCGAGCCATCTATTATATCAGTTTTGGATTCTTCTTAAATGAATGTGGTTTATTGAACCGGTGTAAAGGTTTGTAACTCAAACTTGTATAGTGAGCTAATGATTAAGAATTAAAATACGATTTTGTGAAGTAAAACGTTTATTGGTACAAACACAAGTTCATAAGCCAGGTTAAGGTGTTGATTATGTACTGATCTTGAAGTGGTTTTGGGTATGTTTTTGAAAAAAACCACCTTTTACCCAATCAAACTCTTAAATAAATAGATTTCCTTTGACCAAAAAAAAAGAAGAAAAGATAAATATTTTTCCTTCAATCAAAGGAAACTAGTTTTATTTTTTTTCCTAATTTTTAAAGAAAATCCAAAAACTACATCTGTTAAGTTTTTCATCAAATTATGTCGGTTTTTCAATTTTTTTAATATTGCTATTAATTTTAGATTTTAGAAAAGTATCATTTTATATACAATAACAAAGTTCCTGTTTTTATAAATTTAATAAATTCAGAAAATTTCAAAAGAAAATTTTATTTAAACCTTACTATTTTAATTAACTTTTATATAAAGTACTTACAGAAAATTAATAATAATAGAAATATTTGTGCCCAAATCCATTAACTGTCTGGTCTTAATTCTTTATTTTTAATAATTAATTACTTAAATAACATATTGTAGTATTTTTAAATATCAATTTCGAAATATTCAATAAAATTGAAATTTTTAAGAGCATGCAGTTTTATATAATTATCTTTGTATGTATGTTTTTGGTGATAATATAATGTATTTTAATTGCTTTAAATTTTTTTATTATTATTCTTATTATTTTATTCTTTATTAATTTAATCTAAATTTTTTAAACTAAAATTTTCTAAAATCTAAATCATCGTCCAAGTTTTTCTAAAAGCTAAAATCTACAGAAAAATCAGAAACTAAAAATTGAAAAAACTAAAATCTTAAAACTAAATCAAAAACCAAACCCTAAAAAGCAATAAAATCAGTTTAAAATCAATTTAAATTTTGAGGAGTAAGAAAAAAGGAAAGATACAACTAAAAAGAAAATAGTGAACAACTTGTAACAGATTCAGCTTATCATAAATAAGATATATAAGAATGCAAATATGAAAATCAATTTAGATTTTGAGGAATAACCAAAAAAAAAGGAATAAGAAACTGAAAAGGAAATTAAACATGATAATTTAGTTTAAAAAACTAAACACGATAAACAACAAAAACAAAAGGAAAGAGTGAAAACCCAAAGCGAATAGTGAACAACGTACTCAAGTAGCTTCATATATATAAGAACGCTAGAGACTCCTCTAGCTATCATTGATTCGATTACTTGTTTCTCAGACCAAAAACAAAACACAATAGAGTCAAGAACCCTAGTTACAGAGAATGACTAAGATGGTGATGATTAGAGAAGACAACAACAACATCAGCAAAGCTCCGAATGTTGTTGGCCAATCTTCTTCAGTACTAGAGTTTGTCTGTGTACTTGGCCGAGGTAGTTTTGGTTCGGTCACTCTCATAAGAGACTCCAAACACCGGTTACACGCTGAGAAATCATCTCCGATAGCTTACATGGAGAGTCTCAAGAAAGAGCATAGGATCATGCTTCGTTTCCGTAACCATCCACGCATCGTCCAAACCACAAACCCTAATCTTCACATAGGTATCAACCTCGACCATTGTTACATGTACATGGAGTTTGCCTCCAAAGGTACTCTCCACAACTTCATCACCCACTTCTCTGGCCAACCAATGCCTGAGGTTATGATCGGACGCGCTGCTCTCATGATCCTTCAAGGACTCGAGGCTCTTCACTCTCACGGCTACGTTCACTGCGACCTCAAGCCGGCTAACGTTCTCCTCTTTCCTTCCAAGATTGTCGGAGAGCCGTGGGATCTCAAGCTTGCTGACTTCGGTCTATCTAAGGAGCCTTCTTGTACGAATCCAAGGTCCTCCTTGTCTGGCGGTACAAAGGAGTACATGCCCCCTGAGTCTTTGGGACCCAACCGAGTGAAGATGATTGGACCGGCTGTTGACATGTGGGCTCTAGGGTGTGTTGTGCTTCAGATGTATGGAGGCCGTCCAGTGAAGTTGGGAGAATGTTTTTACAAGTGGAGGCTTCCGAGACTTGTATCTCCGCTGGCCAATGACTTCTTGAGGCGGTGCATGGCGTTGCAGCCCTCACGCAGAGCCACCGCAGCGGATCTGTTGAAACATCCTTTTGTTTGCACCAAGGCTACATCATATGCTTCAGTACTGTCCTCCTCCTCCTGTCATAAGACACAATTAATATTGTGGTAGAAGACAAGGAGGAGACCGATGATGATGGATCCAAGACCTAGCTAGAGATTTGATCTGCTGAGTTCTCAACCGTTAGGTCTCGATTGTTAAAGAAAGTTGTCTTTAATTTTATTCAGTTGAGTTTGAGTCTTGATTTGATTGTTGTTGCACAGTTAAGAACAGTATAATTCATGTTTTGGTACTTGAGTTAATATTCTTATAATGTATCTTTGTCTTTGCCTGATGATTGCTATTGAAATGTTTAAAAGAATCTAATATATACTAGTATTATTACACAGTTTAAATTAGTCAAACAGAAAAACATTCACACATTCATTTGGAGGCATTAATCCAGTGGAAAGGTTTACCTGGTTATGAGCAATCATGGCTCTATGTGTGTTTTTTTCAATAAATCCTATCGGCTGATCCATGTGAGAGACCAGATTTTACCTGAAGGGGGAGGGGGGATGGGGGTATTGATAGACCCTTGAGAGTATACATCAGGAAGAGAGGCAGAGGAGTTGAGAAAAAAAGGCTTAATATGAGATGACGTGGCAGAGGAATTGGAGGGAAGTGAAGATAATTGATGGTGAGTGGAGAGAAGTATAAATAATGAGAGTCTGTTGTAGATAATTTCTCATGAAAGTTTGTTAGAGAAGATTGAAGTCGTGAGAGGGTTTGTCTCTGCGATTCAGTTTACTCAAGGAGAAAGGTCCTTGGGATTGTAATTCACTTTTGATATTCAATAATACATTGCTTATTGCTTATAACAAGTTAACAACCATACAAAAATTCGTTTCTTTTTTAACTTTTCTGGACTAACCCCATTCAGTGAATGTCCATCACTTCCACCATACAGAAGAAGAAAAATGATATCTAAAGAATATTATATGAAACATATTTTTTTAGTATTTTCCGATATTAAAACTGTAGGACCATGATTTATGTTGAATAATTGCAGCATATATTAATACCAAACAAAACTTATAAAAGAAAACAATAAACGATGCCATATTACACGAACCCGTTGTATGTATAGAAGCCGATAGTGAAGCCCAACTTATGATCCATTTAAGAAGCTTTTGTAACTACGTAACTAGGGTTTTATAAACCACTATATATGTCGTTAAAATACTTGCTAGTAGGTCTGATCATAAAATCCATAATTCGAAATCCGAACTGAACCCGAACCGAAAAATCCGATCCGTACCTGGTCTGAAATGTAAAAAATACCCGAATGGATCTTGTAAGGTGGTACAAAACATATCCGAACCCGAAGTGTTATTAATCGAACCCGAACGGGTAACCCGAAAACAAGAAAAATAAAAAAATCCGAAAAGATATCCGAAGAAACCGGTCCGAATGTCCAAACTACTCCCTCCGTTTCAATATAGATGATGTTTTAGAAGGATTATTTTGTTTCAATTTACATGAAGTTTTGAGATTTTAAGGTTAACTTTAACTTTATTGGAAACTGTTCAACCAATTAGATTTTACCGTCTTTTTTATAATTGGTTAACTGATTTTAAAATTATATCTTTAAATTTTTTTTAAGAAAAAATTAATTTTCTTAATCTTTGTGCAGTTAGGCAAAACATCAAGTATTATGAAACGGATGGAGTATACAATGTAATTATATGAAACATGAATATATATTTCAAATATTCAATTTCATATTTATTTTGATATGGTATCTAACAATAAGTATTTAAATTTTAAATAACCACTTTAAAAACTTAATTATATATAAATAAGTATATATTTCTTATGTTTTGTTTTTAAATTTTAGATTTCATTTCGGGTATATCCGAACTGATCCGATATAATCTGAATCCAAATGATATATGGTTACTTTATGGGTTCTATGATGTGATACAAAACCGATCCTAACCCGATGTGTTATATCCGAACCCGACCCGTACTTGCAAATTTACAAGAATGGGATCTATGAGGTGTTATAAAAAAGAACTGAAATCCGAAAAACCCGACCCGAATGCCAACAGGTACCCGAACGCCCAGGCCTACTTGCTAGTATACAACCTTGGCTGCCTTTCAAGCAGCCTCTCTTTTATCTTTATGAATTAATCCAAAACCTTCTTATCTTGGTGACAATCTAAGTTTTCCTCTCTTTAGTTTGTTGCATTCAATAAAGCTCTCATGAGCTATTTCAATATATCTTTTCTATCTTAATAAAGCTCATTTGAGCAAAGTCTAGTATTGTTCAGTTTGTCCACATGGTATCAGAGCCAGGTTTTCTACTTGAAGTTGAAAAGCTTTGAAGACAGCACACACATCAGACTTTGATTTAAGGGGATAAAACTCAATGGTTTTATGGTTCGTTTGATGCTGTCTGCTGATGGTTTAGATATTAGGATTGAACTCATGAAGCTATAGATTGCAACTGTAATGTTTTGGGTTTGATTATAATGAGATTAGTGGCAGCAAGTTTATGTTTTTTTGATGAGTGCACACAAGATGTTTGGTTAAATGTCCAAGAGAAAAACAGATTGTGAGAACGAGGAGTTTTGGTGGCATATGGATAGGAAATAGAGAGTTGAGGTTTAGTCTGTTGTAGGATGGATATTCTCTTTGGCTGTGAGATAGCTTAGTCCAGTTAAGAGGATTAAAAAAAAAAAAAATCCCCAACTTGTTGTGAGACAAATAGGTGAAAAGAACCTGAAGATGTTCTCACACTTATGTCTATTCTCCAAGCTGAATAGAGTCATCTACCTACTTGCCATGGACCTTCAACTGCTTATGCTCCCTTCAAATCCATCTTCTTTTGCATTTTCAAACTTGGCTCAGCTGCTTGATTCACTACCCGATGCCAAGTTTGCGGGAGGATATTGAAGCCCATAGTGAAGCCCAACTTATGATCCATTAAGAAGCTTTTGTAACTATGTAACTAGGGTTTTATAAACCACTATATATGTCGTTAGAATACTTGCTAGTATGCAACCTTGGATGCCTTTCAAGCAGCTTCTCTTTTATCTTTATGAATTAATCCAAAACCTTCTTATCTTGGTGACAATCTAAGCTTCCCTCTCTTTAGTTTGTTGCATTCAATAAAGCTCTCATGAGCTATTTCAATATCTCTTTTCTATCTTAATAAAGCTCATTTGAGCAAAGTCTAGTATTGTTCAGTTTGTCCACAGTATGAAGGTAATGAACCAAAACTTTGTGTTGTACTCTCATACTAGAAATGGCAAATTTGCATGTTGTCTTCAGAATGAAACCCCAAGGTTCCCTTTTTTAGTTTACTTGAGACTTGGAGTGGAAGACTCGAAACTTAGTAACACAAAACAAAGACTCAAAACTTGGAGTCAGGGCTGCATCTACTGCCGAGCCATCTATTATATCAGTTTTGGATTCTTCTTAAATGAATGTGGTTTATTGAACCGGTGTAAAGGTTTGTAACTCAAACTTGTATAGTGAGCTAATGATTGAGAATTAAAATACGATTTTGTGAAGTAAAACGTTTATTGGTACAAACACAAGTTCATAAACCAGGTTAAGGTGTTGATTATGTACTGATCTTGAAGTAGTTTTGGGTATGTTTTTGAAAATAACCACCTTTTACCCAATCAAACTCTTAGATAAATAGATTTCCTTTGACCAAAAAAAAGAAGAAAAGATAAATAGTTTTCCTTCAATCAAAGGAAACTGGTTTTATTTTATTTTTCCTAATTTTTAAAGAAAATCCAAAAACTACATCTGTTAAGTTTTTCATCAAATTATGTCGGTTTTTCAATTTTTAATATTGCTATTAATTTCAGATTTTAGAAAAGTATCATTTTATTTACAATAACAAAGTTCCTGTTTTTATAAATTAAATAAATTCAGAAAATTTCAAAAGAAAATTTGATTTAAACCTTACTATTTTAATTAACTTTTATAGAAAGTACTTACAGAAAATAAATAATCATAGAAATATTTGTGCCCAAATCCATTACTGTCTGATCTTAATTCTTTATTTTTAATAATTAATTACTTAAATAACATATTGTAGTATTTTTAAATATCAATTTCGAAATATTCAATAAAATTGAAATTTTTAATAGCAGTTTTATATAATTCTCTTTGTATGTATGTTTTTGGTGATAATATACTGTATTTTAATTGCTTTAAATTTTTTTTTATTATTCTTATTATTTTTATTCTTTATTAATTTAATCTAAATTTTTTCAACTAAAATTTTCTAAAATCTAAATCATCGTCCAAGTTTTTCGAAAAGCTAAAATCTACAGAAAAATCAGAAACTAAAAATTGAAAAAGCCAAAATCTTAAAACTAAATCAAAAACCAAAACCTAAAAAGCAATAAAAATCAGTTTAAAATCAATTTAAATTTTGAGGAGTAAGAAAAAGGGAAAGATACAACTAAAAAGAAAATAGTGAACAACTTGTAACAGACTCAGTTTCTCATAAATCTTATACAATAAAGTTGGCTTGCCTCTCTCTCCTCTTTGAGCCACCTCACCAATGTGCTTGGGGCATTTTGTGACGCCTGTCCTCGTTTATTTTCATTTTGTTTCGATTTCGATGTTGAAACGATTAATACTTTGATGGGCTATCACTCTCTTAGGCCAAGTTGTTATTTGGTTTGGTTAATCTTCATCACCAGCACCTTCACTCTCTGAAGCTCGAAACACCAAACAATGGCTCTGTAACGTATTCAGCTTTCGGCAAACATATACCATTTACTCAAGCTTTAACGTCGATCCTGCCACTCCTCCCACTCTTTCGCATTAACTCGGCCTCATCATCCACCAACGTAACCGTTCGAAGCTCCGTAAATGTGTTCCGTCCCTGCGATGAACAGCCTCAATTCGACCAAATCCCAAAGGTCAATCACTATTAAACATCAACTCTACTAATGGCGAATTCTCTCTCTCTCTCTCTCTCTCTCATTACTTGACTATCTGTAAACCTAATTATCTTTAGCTCTATCAATGTCTGCTTAAAAACTTCATCACCTAACATCTGTTGACATGAAGAATTAAACAAAGGGAAGTAGTGGAGGAAGTGGGAGAAGTGGCCATATCACTTACCAAATGGGGAGGAGTGGCTAGTCCACTACTAGTTATTTATTCTTCCACCATTGAGTGCTTATTGCTTTTGTTTCCTTTAAATACACCATGTATGTTACACAATTAAACACACAATTCAATACAAACATTTCTTTCATTCTCTCAATCTCACAAATCCTCTCATTTTCTTAAATTCTCAAATTTCTCTTCTCTCTCAAATACTTACGGTTACTTCACTCCTTTTTTACTTTGTTCGTGTGCTTCATCACAGTTAAAACACTTAGAAGCTCTCATAATCCCACAAATTATCATGGTATTAGAGCAGCAACAATCTTGAAACCTTTCTAAATTCCGCAAAATCAAAACTCTGTTTCTAGTTCTTAAACTCGACCTCTGACCAAGTAAATCCCCAAGATGGAGAAAAACAACAACAATAACAACAACCGCATCAGCATACCTGTGACCCTGAAGGGGATTAACTACCTCTTGTGGGCCAGGATGGTGAAGATTGCCCTTGGAGGAAAGGGTTTGTGGAGTCATGTCTCAGCAGAAGCAGCTCCAAAACAAACCACCCAAGGAGAAGATGGACAGGAGATTGTGGTAGCTACTGATGAAGACAAATGGGCTCAGGAAGATCTCATGGTTCTCACAGTGCTCCTTAGCTCCCTAGAACCCGCCATCATGGAGTCTTACTCCTATTGTGAAACTACCAAGCAGCTGTGGGATACACTCTACAAAGTGTATGGAAATACGTCCAACCTTACAAGGGTCTTTGAAGTAAAAAGAGCTATCAATACCCTCAACCAAGGAGATATGGAGTTCCAGCCTCACTTTGGCAAGTTCCGGTCTCTTTGGGCAGAGATGGAACTACTCAGACCACATACTACCGACCCCGCCACTCTCTTAACCAAGCGTGAAGAGGACAGAGTGTTTGGACTACTGCTCACGCTTAATCCATCTTATGGGAGCTTAATCAAGCACATCCTGAGAGCTGACAAGTTACCTGACCTGGATGAAGTATGCGCTCAAATTCAGAAGGAAGAAGGCTCTATGGGCTTATTTGGAGGCAAGGGAGACTTAAACATGGCACATCAAGCTGAACGAGCCGTGTCAAACAAGGCCGCTTACAAGCTAGATGAGAAGAAAAACTTGACCTGCGATCACTGCAAGAAGAAGGGCCACATGAAGGACAAATGCTGGATACTACATCCGCACCTCAAGCCCAACAAATTTAGGGACAACCGCCCTCAATACCAAGATGCAAGAGTCAACTTCTCAACTGATGGTGCTGAGCCAACAACACCAATCACCATGGGTATAAGCAACCTAGGTGTGGGAAGAGCTACTGCCTCCACATCAGGCTATGCCACGCCAAGAGCCAATCTAGATGAGACCATCAAGAAGTCTGACTTAACCGCTCTCATCAAGGCTCTCAAGGAATCTGGTATATCTAAAACTCTTGGTATCTCCCTTAATGCTTCTCACAATGCAAATGGTTCTATGAATAATTTTAAATCGGCTAAGCCCTTAGTTATAGACTCTGGTGCTTCTCATCACATGATAAGTGATTTAGAACTGATTAAGAACATAGAACCGGCTTTAGGAAATGTGATGATAGCAAATGGAGATAAAATTCCAATAAAAGGTGTAGGTGAACTTAGATTGTTTGATAAAGAATCTAAAGCTTTCTATATGCCTACATTTGCCTCAAACCTACTGTCTGTTAAAAAAGTAACTAATGATCTCAATTGTCAAGTTACTTTCACGCCTAACAGTGTATACTTTCAGGATATTGATTCTAGTAAGTTGCTTGGCAAAGGTGTTACCAAGGGAGACTTGTACTTACTTGAGGACACAAGACCTGTATCTCAATTATCGTGTGTGTTTCATTCTGTTTCTGAATTCCCTAAAGATGAAATCTGGCATGCTAGACTAGGACATCCCCATTCTCGTGCCTTGAACATCATGTTGCCTAGTATTTCTTTTAAAAATGAGTGTGAAGCGTGTATATTAGGAAAACATTGCAGAACTGTGTTTCCTAAATCAAAAACCCAATATGAAAACTGCTTTAATTTGATTCACTCTGATGTGTGGACTGCTCCATGTGTATCTAGAGAACAACATAAATATTTTGTGACATTCATTGATGAAAAATCTAAATACACATGGATCACTTTGTTGCAATCTAAGGATAGGGTGCTAGAAGCTTTTAAAAATTTTCAGAACTATATTACTAACCATTTCAATGTTAAGATTAAAATTCTTAGATCAGATAATGGTGGTGAATATACTAGCACAACCTTCAAACAACATCTAGCCTCACATGGAATCATTCAACAAACCAGCTGTCCTTACACACCCCAACAAAATGGTGTGGCTGAAAGAAAGAATAGACACTTGATGGAAGTGGCAAGGAGTATGATGTTCCATACAAATGTACCCAAGCGGTTTTGGGGGGATGCAGTAGTCACAGCCACCTACCTAATCAACCGCACACCTACAAGAGTCCTCTTTGATGCCACCCCATATGAGGTACTAAACAAATCTAGACCATCAATTGATCATTTGCGTGTGTTTGGGTGTGTGTGCTTTGTTTTGATTCCAGGAGAACTAAGAAACAAACTGGAGGCAAAGAGCACAAAGGCAATGTTCATTGGATACTCTACGCACCAAAAGGGGTACAAATGCTATGTACCAGAGACAAGGAGAGTCCTAGTATCCAGAGATGTTAAGTTCATGGAATCCAAGGCCTATTATGATGAGAAGAGTTGGGAGGAACTCAAAGATCTATCTCATTCTGCCTCGGACAGAGCTAACAACCTGAAGATTCTTATGGAAAGACTCGGCATTAACCTAGAAAAGGAACCAGAGAAAGGCCGGGACACTACTCCTTATAAAGAGACCATGGTTCATAACAGTGAAGACTCTCATCCTGACCATGAAGGGGGGAATGAAGATCAACCGGCGCAAGCTCAACCTGAAGAAAACCCAGTATTATCTCATGATCAAGATGAGATGGGACAACCAGACACTGAAGCTCAAGAAGGAAAACCAAGCAGCAGTAATGAACCTGAGCAGACACAAGTCCTAAGGAGAAGTACAAGGATCAGAAGACCAGCCTCAGATTGGGTTAAAAATGATTTTGTTTACTACAATGCTCAAGCTGTGGCACATCCAGAAAGTGGATTATGCTCCCTAGCTCACTATCCAGAAGAACATCAAGTCTTTATGAGTTCATTGGACCTGGAATGGATACCAAGAACATATGCAGAAGCTATGGAAGATGATGAATGGAGGAAATCGGTGGATGATGAAATGAGGGCCATGGAGAAGAACAACACCTGGTATGAGACAGAACTTCCAAAAGGGAAGAAAGCCGTGACCAGCAGACTCATACATACCATTAAGTATCTTGCAAATGGGAAGCCAGAAAGAAAGAAGACCAGACTGGTGGCAAGAGGATACACACAAGTGTATGGAGAGGACTATCTAGACACCTTTGCACCAGTGGCCAAGCTTCATACAATCCGGATTCTACTCTCATTAGCAGTGAACCTAGAATGGGACCTTTGGCAAATGGATGTGAAGAATGCTTTCCTGCAAGGAGAACTAGAAGATGAAGTGTATATGAAACCACCTCCGGGGATGGAAGAAATGGTGAAACCAGGGAATGTCCTTAGACTCAGAAAGGCAATCTATGGCTTGAAGCAATCACCAAGAGCTTGGTACCACAAGCTAAGCACTACATTGAATGGAAGGGGATTTGTGAAGTCTCAAGCGGATCACACACTCTTCACTCTCACCAGCAAGCAAGGAATTACGGTAATTCTAGTCTATGTGGATGACATCATCATCACGGGTAGTGACAAGGAGGGGATCAGTTTAACCAAGACATTTCTCAAGGCCGCATTTGACATCAAAGACCTGGGAGAACTGAAGTACTTCCTTGGCATTGAGATGTGCAGATCAAAGGAAGGATTATTCATGTCCCAAAGAAAGTATACCCTGGACATATTAAAGGAGGCAGGAGATCTTGGAGGAAGACATGCCAAGACACCACTTGAAGAAGGTTACAAGGTATTGCGAGAGGGGGAGTATGAAGACACTCCATTTGAAGATGTCAAGCAGTATAGACGGATGGTTGGGAAGCTGATCTATCTAACCATCACTCGGCCAGATGTGTGTTTCGCAGTTAATCAAGTGAGCCAGCACATGCAAACTCCCAAGGTTCATCACTGGAACATGGTGGAGAGGATTCTAAGATACTTAAGAGAAGCGCCAGGACAAGGTGTATGGATGGCTTGCAACAAGAACACTGAGGTGATAGGATACTGTGATGCAGATTGGGCTGGAGATAGAGTAGACAGAAGGTCAACCACCGGTTATTGTATATTCATTGGAGGGAATCTTGTCACTTGGAAGAGCAAGAAACAGAAAGTAGTATCTTGTTCAAGCGCAGAAGCAGAGTACAGATCAATGAGGAAGCTAACCAGTGAGCTTATCTGGATAAAGGGGCTTTTAGGCGACTTGGGAATTGAGATCACCTCTCCCATGACCATGCACTGTGACAACCAAGCCGCAATACACATTGCATCCTGTCTTTCATGAAAGGACAAAGCACATAGAAGTAGACTGCCACAAGGTCAGACAAGCAGTAGAGCAGCAAGTGATTCTCCCATGTTATACAAGAAGTGCGGATCAGCTGGCTGACATCTTCACCAAGGCGGCCAGTAGCAAAGTTTGTGAGTCCATTCTTCCAAGACTTGGACTCATAAACCTTCCATGTCAATGATCTCCTCACCGTGGAGTATTCTACTCTTTTTCCCTTGCTTGGTTTTTATCCCAAGTGGTTTTTCCAAGAAAATATTTTAATGAGGGAATACTTCATGGCTTTCCAAGCTTGACACTCACTACTGTCAAGCTTGAGGGGGAGTGTTGACATGAAGAATTAAACAAAGGGAAGTAGTGGAGGAAGTGGGAGAAGTGGTCATATCACTTACCAAATGGGGAGGAGTGGCTAGTCCACTACTAGTTAGTGGAGGAAGTGGGAGGAGTGGCCATATCACTTACCAAATGGGGAGGAGTGGCTAGTCCACTACTAGTTATTTATTCTTCCACCATTGAGTGCTTATTGCTTTTGTTTCCTTTAAATACACCATGTATGTTACACAATTAAACACACAATTCAATACAAACATTTCTTTCATTCTTTCAATCTCACAAATCCTCTCATTCTCTTAAATTCTCAAATTTCTCTTCTCTCTCAAATACTTACGGTTACTTCACTCTTTTTTACTTTGTTCGTGTGCTTCATCACGGTTAAAACACATATAAGCTCTCATAATCCCACAAATTATCTCTCTCTCTCTCTCATTACTTGACTATCTGTAAACCTAATTATCTTTAACTCTATCAATGTCTGCTTAAAAACTTCATCACCTAACATCTTATACAATAAAGTAAGTTTTTTTCCTCTGATTATTTGATCAAAAGCATCGTGGGTTTTTTCCCTGTTATGAAAAATGGGTTTGATTGAAAATCAAAAAAATTGTGAAATTATCTTTGGTTTATCAGGTGCACGGAAGCTTGATCATGGAGTTTATTGCAAATGGTGGGTTAGTCCCGCTATAAGCAAGGCCATGGATGGTTAAATCCTCAACTCTGATTAATGGAGCTCTCTCAGTGCATTGTTCAGGAATTAAGATTTTTTCTGCAAATATACTTTTGCAGTTTTGCCCAAAACGTTTAAGGATTTTTCAGGTATATTAATGTTGTTCTTTGATTGTAGGATGTTTCTCTCAGTGCTCCTTTCTTACAACTTCCTTATTTAAATAAATTTAATGCTAAAAGGATAGGGTTGCAGGTTGGATTATTTTGAGAGTTTCAAGAGGTGCACCTGGAAGAACATTCTTAACCACTCACGGAGGTTGCTGGTTTGATGGAGAGCGATGTTGTGGACATCGAGAATGATACCTCTCTGAATGTAGAAGTCACTTGCAAAACAAAAGGTGAAGAAGTTTTCGAGAAAGCAACTTTACGACAGTGACCACTCTGAAACGCCTCAGTGGAATATTAGGCGGTATTCTTCATTCGGCCTACTTCCCTTTCCGCAAAGAGAAAAGCTTATGGGTTCTTCTTGCGGATTCAAACAATATCTGTTTCTTCCCGAAGGTTGCTTTCATGGACAGAGTTGAAGCTATAAGCATTGCTTCGAGTGCTATTAGTTAGACAGTGAATACTTTAGGAGAAAGCATCGAGACAAATCATAATGCAGTTAGAGAAGTTCCGACTCTGTGAGAAGATTAAAAGTGGGTCTAGATTGGTTTTGCAGCCACTTTCCGAGGTAGGTGGAATGATACTGAGACAAAAACGTCAATACTCTTGCTAACCACTCTAAATTCAAAAAAATACTTGGAGGTACGTCTCTTTCCATCTTTATGTTTCATATAGTAATTGTAGTTATTCATAGACTTGAAAAGTTACACATTTAAAGACTTCTCTACGGATGTGTATCATTACTAATACCATTCCATCTATACTTTCAGGTGTTGTAACCCTTAGCTTCACAGATTCCCCACGACTCTTCTTTGATTCCGACGTCAGTGTGACCGAAAAATATCTATCAAGGTAATCGTGAATAAATCTTCCCTTCTCACCAAAAAAAAATCCTCAGAGTGTCCACGATATATGCTTCATACTCCACCACTATTCATTAGTTTTGGTCAGCATGTTTCTCCACCGTCACACCAGTTATAAGTACTAAAATATGAATGCCAAACCATGTCGTCGTCCACCGCTCTCGAAATTAATTCTATATAAACACATTTCATATTCAACCATGTTCGAGCTAGGTTTGGAGCAAATGGAGATACCACACCAGCTATCAAAAGCTCCTCCGCAGCTATCAATAGCTTCCACGTAAGTGTTTTCAAACAGTTCTGTTAGCATCATCTATGAATCCACAGCTCCCCTTTATGTCTTATATATATTATTCGCAAGTCATGCGACTAATCGTATGCTATATATATATATAGATATTGGTTTGAGGTTAAAGTATGTGATGACGGTGGTGGTGAGGCAACCTTTGTCATCTTTAAGCAGCACTGAAACTGGTTGGTGGACAAGCGCCATTGGTCATGAACGAGATGAGAGAGATACTTATAATCAATAAGTGTAACACTAGATATCTATGTGTCTCCTGAGAGTGCTCCCAACGAAGAAGCAGCCATAACAACACCACAGTGTTTCCAAGACATAGTTGGACGCCTATGCAACTTCAAGTCAAGCTCACGGATTTTAATTTCAAGTTAACTCGCAATATAGTCAGGGTCTTCTGTATTATGATGATACCATTTAAAAGGGTTCCACCAACCTTACAAACCAATGATGCGGTAGACAGATTTAAGTTTTTGTTTCTGATTTCTACGATAGCTAACCCCTTCCAGTTTATGTTTTTAATTCTGATTTCGAACACCCAAGTACTATTGGTATCTATTTCTTAGTTGCACCACCAAGTCAGTAAACTTATTAAAGAATTTATGAATTGTCTTCCTTTTTTTTTGAGCAACTTATGAATTGTCTTCCATTTTTCATTTTTAAGATCAAATCTATAAACAAAACATTTAATAATTTATCATTTATTTAAATCGATAAGTCATTGTCAATCCAACAGTACATCAGTCTCTCAACAAATAATAATTTACTGAAATACGTAATATAATTTAAAATCTAAGAACTTCGAAAAAGAATAATAAAATTTCAATAATATCCACATTTCATCAGCCACAACCAAAAACTAACATATAATAGATTTTTTAATAATAATTTTGAAAAGTAAAAATAAAAATAGAAAAAATCGTAAAATTAAAATTTAGTTAAAATACATAACATAAAATGAAAAAGGTGAATTTTTTTTGGGATTAAGGTGGTCTTTTTTTGTAAAAAAAATAATAATGAGAAATTGGTTGAAATACCATAAATTGGCTACCATCTTTAAAAAAAAATCTTCAATCAAAAATATCATAACATTTAGGTTTAGTATTTAGTGATTTGACTAAAGTTTTGTATATAAAGGGGGTTTAGGTTTATAAACTCACCAGATCGCAAGGCTCCAAGACCCCCGGAGTTCGGCCCTTCTAGAATGCATTGAAAATTTTGTCGGCCGCACCTTCACCTTCCAGTTGAAGCTTTCCAGATTCAACTTCTCATCTAAACAGCAGAGTTCATTTATGATTCTCACTAGCGCCCAGCCCAACCAAATTTTGAGAACCAAGTCATTACATTAACTTCTTTATGCTCTGTCGGGAAACTACGAAAGTTTTTGATCATTGTTTAATATTGTTAATGCACTAAGGTGGCAATGACAACCCGGTGATTACATGCCTGGTGGTGGAGCTGTGAAAAGAAGTTATCCATGTGAGAACATGACGGACTCGGACATTAGAGGAAGCACTGCTGATGGGAATGGTGATGGGCAAACAGCTGCTCCAAGTGATCTAAATTAGTCACATGTAACTGACAAGAATACAGGAGAGGATGCAGCAGTTCTGGAGGAAGAGCGCTCCACATAGAAACAATGAGATTATTAACAAGTTTGAAGACTCATCGACAACGAAAACGCGCCCACATGAACATTGCATTGAACACTTTCTTTAAAAAAAATTCACTTTCTATGAACTAAGAGATTTTTCTTAAACCATGTCACTGCTTTTAATAAGTTTGTCCAGCTAATCTATTACTACACTGTTTATCAATGTCTAGAAATATTTTTTTATTATAAAGAATCAGCTACATCATATAAAGCAACAGCTTAAATAAAAATGTATAAGTTGATAAAAAAAATTTTGTATAAAATAAAAGGTAAAACAAACATATAAAAGGAAAAACAATATATGCTAACACAATCTACCACAATAATTATTTTTTAAAATATTATTTTTATTATCATAGTCAAATTAGAAAAACATTTTTAAAAATTTAAAAAACTAATTTTAATGAAAAATATTAATTGTCGAACAAGTATATAATCTCTAAATTAAAATAAATTAAAATTTCAAAATTTTGTTAAACTTTAAATAATATTTATATTATTTGCTCATTTGCTCACCCGCCCATTTGCTTATTTAAAATATTAACTTTACTTTATATTTAAATTTCAACTAAATTAACTTTTTTACAACTATCGGCTTTTATTCTACTTTTATTGAATCCATTAGTGACTACCACTTATGCTATTCCACTTTGAACTAAGCAACTTCAAAATAAATTAATACTCTATAGTCGTTAACCAATGGATCGAAAAAATATCACTCTTTTGCAATATTTTCATTTTCATATTTTTGAACATTTATTAAGACCATAAAATAAATTGTAAATTAAAGTAAAAATAAAATAAACAAATCCGGCGCGCAGCGCCGGAATACTACTAGTAAGATATATAAGAATGCAAATATGAAAATCAATTTAGATTTTGAGGAATAACCAAAAAAAAAGGAATAAGAAACTGAAAAGGAAATTAAACATGATAATTTAGTTTAAAAAACTAAACACGATAAACAACAAAAACAAAAGGAAAGAGTGAAAACCCAAAGCGAATAGTGAACAACGTACTCAAGTAGCTTCATATATATAAGAACGCTAGAGACTCCTCTAGCTATCATTGATTCGATTACTTGTTTCTCAGACCAAAAACAAAACACAATAGAGTCAAGAACCCTAGTTACAGAGAATGACTAAGATGGTGATGATTAGAGAAGACAACAACAACATCAGCAAAGCTCCGAATGTTGTTGGCCAATCTTCTTCAGTACTAGAGTTTGTCTGTGTACTTGGCCGAGGTAGTTTTGGTTCGGTCACTCTCATAAGAGACTCCAAACACCGGTTACACGCTGAGAAATCATCTCCGATAGCTTACATGGAGAGTCTCAAGAAAGAGCATAGGATCATGCTTCGTTTCCGTAACCATCCACGCATCGTCCAAACCACAAACCCTAATCTTCACATAGGTATCAACCTCGACCATTGTTACATGTACATGGAGTTTGCCTCCAAAGGTACTCTCCACAACTTCATCACCCACTTCTCTGGCCAACCAATGCCTGAGGTTATGATCGGACGCGCTGCTCTCATGATCCTTCAAGGACTCGAGGCTCTTCACTCTCACGGCTACGTTCACTGCGACCTCAAGCCGGCTAACGTTCTCCTCTTTCCTTCCAAGATTGTCGGAGAGCCGTGGGATCTCAAGCTTGCTGACTTCGGTCTATCTAAGGAGCCTTCTTGTACGAATCCAAGGTCCTCCTTGTCTGGCGGTACAAAGGAGTACATGCCCCCTGAGTCTTTGGGACCCAACCGAGTGAAGATGATTGGACCGGCTGTTGACATGTGGGCTCTAGGGTGTGTTGTGCTTCAGATGTATGGAGGCCGTCCAGTGAAGATGGGAGAATGTTGTTACAAGTGGAGGCTTCCGAGACTAGTATCTCCGCTGGCCAACGACTTCTTGAGGCGGTGCATGGCGTTGCAGCCCTCACGCAGAGCCACCGCAGCGGATCTGTTGAAACATCCTTTTGTTTGCACCAAGGCTACATCATATGCTTCAGTACTGTCCTCCTCCTCCTGTCATAAGACACAATAATGTTTATGAGAGAATATTGTGGTAAAAGACAAGGAGGAGACCGATGATGATGGATCCAAGATCTAGCTAGAGATTCGATCTGCTGAGTTCTCAACCGTTAGGTCTCGGTTGTTAAATAAAGTTGTCTTTAATTTTATTCAGTTGAGTTTGAGTCTTGATTTGATTGTTGTTGCACAGTTAAGAACAGTATAATTCATGTTTTGGTACTTGACTTAATATTCTTATAATGTATCTTTGTCTTTGCCTGATGATTGCTATTGAAATGTTTAAAAGAATCTAATATATACTAGTATTATTACACAGTTTAAATTAGTCAAACAGAAAAACATTCACACATTCATTTGGAGGCGTTAATCCAGTGGAAAGGTTTACCTGGTTATGAGCAATCATGGCTCTATGTGTGTTTTTTTCAATAAATCCTATCGGCTGATCCATGTGAGAGACCAGATTTTACCTGAAGGGGGAGGGGGGATGGGGGTATTGATAGACCCTTGAGAGTATACATCAGGAAGAGAGGCAGAGGAGTTGAGAAAAAAAGGCTTAATATGAGATGACGTGGCAGAGGAATTGGAGGGAAGTGAAGATAATTGATGGTGAGTGGAGAGAAGTATAAATAATGAGAGTCTGTTGTAGATAATTTCTCATGAAAGTTTGTTAGAGAAGATTGAAGTCGTGAGAGGGTTTGTCTCTGCGATTCAGTTTACTCAAGGAGAAAGGTCCTTGGGATTGTAATTCACTTTTGATATTCAATAATACATTGCTTATTGCTTATAACAAGTTAACAACCATACAAAAATTCGTTTCTTTTTTAACTTTTCTGGACTAACCCCATTCAGTGAATGTCCATCACTTCCACCATACAGAAGAAGAAAAATGATATCTAAAGAATATTATATGAAACATATTTTTTTAGTATTTTCCGATATTAAAACTGTAGGACCATGATTTATGTTGAATAATTGCAGCATATATTAATACCAAACAAAACTTATAAAAGAAAACAATAAACGATGCCATATTACACGAACCCGTTGTATGTATAGAAGCCGATAGTGAAGCCCAACTTATGATCCATTTAAGAAGCTTTTGTAACTACGTAACTAGGGTTTTATAAACCACAATATATGTCGTTAAAATACTTGCTAGTAGGTCTGAGCATAAAATCCATAATTCGAAATCCGAACTGAACCCGAACCGAAAAATCTGATCCGTACCTGGTCTGAAATGTAAAAAATACCCGAATGGATCTTGTAAGGTGGTACAAAACATATCCGAACCCGAAGTGTTATTAATCGAACCCGAACGGGTAACCCGAAAAAAAGAAAAATAAAAAAATCCGAAAAGATATCCGAAGAAACCGGTCCGAATGTCCAAACTACTCCCTCCGTTTCAATATAGATGATGTTTTAGAAGGATTATTTTGTTTCAATTTACATGAAGTTTTGAGATTTTAAGGTTAACTTTAACTTTATTGGAAACTGTTCAACCAATTAGATTTTACCGTCTTTTTTATAATTGGTTAACTGATTTTAAAATTATATCTTTAAATTTTTTTTTAAGAAAAAATTAATTTTCTTAATCTTTGTGCAGTTAGGCAAAACATCAAGTATTATGAAACGGAGGGAGTATACAATGTAATTATATGAAACATGAATATATATTTCAAATATTCAATTTCATATTTATTTTGATATGGTATCTAACAATAAGTATTTAAATTTTAAATAACCACTTTAAATACTTAATTATATATAAATAAGTATATATTTCTTATGTTTTGTTTTTAAATTTTAGATTTCATTTCGGGTATATCCGAACCGATCCGATATAATCTGAATCCAAATGATATATGGTTACTTTATGGGTTCTATGATGTGATACAAAACCGATCCTAACCCGATGTGTTATATCCGAACCCGACCCGTACTTGCAAATTTACAAGAATGGGATCTATGAGGTGTTATAAAAAAGAACTGAAATCCGAAAAACCCGACCCGAATGCCAACAGGTACCCGAACGCCCAGGCCTACTTGCTAGTATACAACCTTGGCTGCCTTTCAAGCAGCCTCTCTTTTATCTTTATGAATTAATCCAAAACCTTCTTATCTTGGTGACAATCTAAGCTTTCCTCTCTTTAGTTTGTTGCATTCAATAAAGCTCTCATGAGCTATTTCAATATCTCTTTTCTATCTTAATAAAGCTCATTTAAGCAAAGTCTAGTATTGTTCAGTTTGTCCACATGGTATCAGAGCCAGGTTTTCTACTTGAAGTTGAAAAGCTTTGAAGACAGCAAACACATCAGACTTTGATTTAAGGGGATAAAACTCGATGGTTTTATGGTTCGTTTGATGCTGTCTGCTGATGGTTTAGATATTAGGATTGAACTCATGAAGCTATAGATTGCAACTGGAATGTTTTGGGTTTGATTATAATGAGATTAGTGGCAGCAAGTTTATGTTTTTTTGATGAGTGCACACAAGATGTTTGGTTAAATGTCCAAGAGAAAAACAGATTGTGAGAACGAGGAGTTTTGGTGGCATATGGATAGGAAATAGAGAGTTGAGGTTTAGTCTGTTGTAGGATGGATATTCTCTTTGGCTGTGAGATAGCTTAGTCCAGTTAAGAGGATAAAAAAAAAAAAAAATCCCCAACTTGTTGTGAGACAAATAGGTAAAAAGAACCTGAAGATGTTCTCACACTTATGTCTATTCTCCAAGCTGAATAGAGTCATCTACCTACTTGCCATGGACCTTCAACTGCTTATGCTCCCTTCAAATCCAGCTTCTTTTGCATTTTCAAACTTGGCTCAGCTGCTTGATTCACTACCCGATGCCAAGTTTGCGGGAGGATATTGAAGCCCATAGTGAAGCCCAACTTATGATCCATTAAGAAGCTTTTGTAACTATGTAACTAGGGTTTTATAAACCACTATATATGTCGTTAGAATACTTGCTAGTATGCAACCTTGGATGCCTTTCAAGCAGCTTCTCTTTTATCTTTATGAATTAATCCAAAACCTTCTTATCTTGGTGACAATCTAAGCTTCCCTCTCTTTAGTTTGTTGCATTCAATAAAGCTCTCATGAGCTATTTCAATATCTCTTTTCTATCTTAATAAAGCTCATTTGAGCAAAGTCTAGTATTGTTCAGTTTGTCCACAGTATGAAGGTAATGAACCAAAACTTTGTGTTGTACTCTCATACTAGAAATGGCAAATTTGCATGTTGTCTTCAGAATGAAACCCCAAGGTTCCCTTTTTTAGTTTACTTGAGACTTGGAGTGGAAGACTCGAAACTTAGTAACACAAAACAAAGACTCAAAACTTGGAGTCAGGGCTGCATCTACTGCCGAGCCATATATTATATCAGTTTTGGATTCTTCTTAAATGAATGTGGTTTATTGAACCGGTGTAAAGGTTTGTAACTCAAACTTGTATAGTGAGCTAATGATTGAGGATTAAAATACGATTTTGTGAAGTAAAACGTTTATTGGTACAAACACAAGTTCATAAGCCAGGTTAAGGTGTTGATTATGTACTGATCTTGAAGTAGTTTTGGGTATGTTTTTGAAAATAACCACCTTTTACCCAATCAAACTCTTAGATAAATAGATTTCCTTTGACCAAAAAAAAGAAGAAAAGATAAATAGTTTTCCTTCAATCAAAGGAAACTGGTTTTATTTTATTTTTCCTAATTTTTAAAGAAAATCCAAAAACTACATCTGTTAAGTTTTTCATCAAATTATGTCGGTTTTTCAATTTTTTAATATTGCTATTAATTTCAGATTTTAGAAAAGTATCATTTTATATACAATAACAAAGTTCCTGTTTTTATAAATTAAATAAATTCAGAAAATTTCAAAAGAAAAATTGATTTAAACCTTACTATTTTAATTAACTTTTATAGAAAGTACTTACAGAAAATAAATAATCATAGAAATATTTGTGCCCAAATCCATTACTGTCTGATCTTAATTCTTTATTTTTAATAATTAATTACTTAAATAACATATTGTAGTATTTTTAAATATCAATTTCGAAATATTCAATAAAATTGAAATTTTTAATAGCAGTTTATATAATTCTCTTTGTATGTATGTTTTTGGTGATAATATACTGTATTTTAATTGCTTTAATTTTTTTTTTATTATTCTTATTATTTTTATTCTTTATTAATTTAATCTAAATTTTTTCAACTAAAGTTTTCTAAAATCTAAATCATCGTCCAAGTTTTTCGAAAAGCTAAAATCTACAGAAAAATCAGAAACTAAAAATTGAAAAAGCCAAAATCTTAAAACTAAATCAAAAACCAAAACCTAAAAAGCAATAAAAATCAGCTTAAAATCAATTTAAATTTTGAGGAGTAAGAAAAAGGGAAAGATACAACTAAAAAGAAAATAGTGAACAACTTGTAACAGACTCAGCTTCTCATAAATCTTATACAATAAAGTTGGCTTGCCTCTCTCCTCCTTGAACCATCTCACCAATGTGCTTGGAGCATTTTGTGACACCTGTCCTCATTTATTTTCATTTTGTTTCGATTTCGATGTTGAAACGATTAATACTTTGATGGGCTATCACTCTCTTAGGCCCAGTTGTTATTTGGTTTGGTTAATCTTCATCTCCAGCACCTTCACTCTCTGAAGCTCGAAACACCAAACAATGGCTCTGTAACGTATTCAGCTTTCGGCAAACATATACCATTTACTCAAGCATTAACGTCGATCCTGCCACTCCTCCCACTCTTTCGCATTAACTCGGCCTCATCATCCACCAACGTAACCGTTCGAAGCTCCGTAAATGTGTTCCGTCCCTGCGATGAACAGCCTCAATTCGACCAAATCCCAAAGGTCAATCACTATTAAACATCAACTCTACTAATGGCGAATTCTCTCTCTCTCTCTCTCTCTCTCTCTCTCTCTCTCTCTCTCTCTCATTACTTGACTATCTGTAAACCTAATTCTCTTTAACTCTATCAATGTCTGCTTAAAAACTTCATCAGCTAACATCTTATACAATAAAGTAAGCCTTTTTCCTCTGATTATTTGATCAAAAGCATCGTGGTTTTTTTCCCTGTTATGAAAAATCACTACAAGAAAAAAGAGTTTTGATAGCAGTACAGGATAGCGTTTTTTGTTTTTCTGCTATGGTTGACATACCGCTTAATTTTAGATAGCGTTTGTATATTTGGAAACGCTATAATAAAGTAGTTTATTTAAAAACGCTATGATAGCGTATCTTTAATAGCAAAATATAATAAAACGCTATATTTGGCTTTTTGAATCCCTAAACTCTAAACAAGTTTTTGAACCCTAAACTCTAAACACAAACTTAAAACTCTAATATTTTCATATTATAACTTCAAATCTTAAACGTAAACTCAATTTTTTCTTAATCTTAATATGTAACTTTCAAACACATAAACCTTAAATCTCCTATCAAACTCTATACCCTAAAACTTCAGCATAAACCATACATCCACTAATATATAAACTTCAAATCTAAATTTAAACTTTAACCACAAATATTAAGTGTACTCTTTAAATCCAATGTTTCTTAAACTCATAACATAAAATCTTACATATAAATCATAAACTCCATACTCCAAACTCTAAACTCATAAACATAAACACTAAGATGCAATTTTGAAATTATAATTATATAAATTTAGTCATAACTACAAGCACGTAAGCATTATTTAAGACTTAGAAACTTGAAACATAATCATTTAAATATTCATATGTTTTAAATTTTTAAAATTAAAATACATATATAAATAACCAAAAACAATACAAGTTCCTTTTTAGTGTGCAAGAATGATGAAGAGTTCTTATTGGTCAGAATTTTAAGCACATGGATCACCTCTTTATCCGTTGGATGAGATTAAATCCGACGGTTCAGGTCTGTTCTTTTTCAGATTTGTAGATCTTTCATCTTCTCTTTCTAAAAAATTATCAATCTCTCTTCTATCTTCTCCTTCCTTTCGACCATCTCTGTTTCTATTCAATTCTTTTTTTATTTGGTTTTAAGATTGATAAAGTTCATGTGTTGGCTTCTCATTTTCTAATTGTGTTTGTGTTGGATTCTTTTGTAGGGAAAGGAAGCCAACGAAATCAACAACATCTTGCGACGGAGCCCGAGATCTGAAGAAGCCGTGGTGTGGAGATGGCAGAAGAAGCTACAGGTGGTGGTGGAGGTGGAACCCAGAAAGAAGAAGAAGAAGATAGGCGGAGAAGGAGAGAAGACAGAGACGTGAGGAGGGCTTCGTTGACACACCGGATCTGAAGTAGTTCCATGGAGATGGCAGAGAAAGCTAGTCGTGGTGGTGGAGGAGAAGGAGAGAAGACCGAGACGCGAGAGCTTGGTCGACACAGCAATGGAGGAGGACGGCGACGACAAATGGAGGAGGAGGACGACGGGATGTATACGGCGTTGTGGGGGACAGTTCATGGAGGCGTAGACTAGGTTTTTCTTTTAGGTTTAGCTTTTATTTTGTTAAAAAAAATTGGTTAAGTTTGCTTTATTTGGTGTACCGGTCTTTAACTTTGTAACCAATTTCGATTTATAAATATCTTTTAAAATTTTTTTATTTTTATTTTTATTTTTAGTAAGATAAATAATAACAATAAAAAAACGTTATAATAAAATATTTAATTGCTTGCAATAAAACGTTATTGTTTGTCGCAATATGATAGCAATGCAAAAAACTGCTATCTAATGTACTTGACCTATTATGACGAGCGATGATACAGCGCTTCTAAAACCGCTATCGTATCGTTAGATAGCGTTTTCCGTCCGCTAATAAAACCCATTTTTCTTGTAGTGAATGGGTTTGATTGAAAATCAAAAAAATTGTGAAATTATCTCTGGTTTATCAGGTGCACGGAAGCTTGATCATGGAGTTTATTGCAAATGGTGGGTTAGTCCCGCTATAAGCAAGGCCATGGATGGTTAAATCCTCAACTCTGATTAATGGAGCTCTCTCAGTGCATTGTTCAGGAATTAAGATTTTTTCTGCAAATATACTTTTGCAGTTTTGCCCAAAACGTTTAAGGATTTTTCAGGTATATTAATGTTGTTCTTTGATTGTAGGATGTTTCTCTCAGTGCTCCTTTCTTACAACTTCCTTATTTAAATAAATTTAATGCTAAAAGGATAGGGTTGCAGGTTGGATTATTTTGAGAGTTTCAAGAGGTGCACCTGGAAGAACATTCTTAACCACTCACGGAGGTTGCTGGTTTGATGGAGAGCGATGTTGTGGACATCGAGAATGATACCTCTCTGAATGTAGAAGTCACTTGCAAAACAAAAGGTGAAGAAGTTTTCGAGAAAGCAACTTTACGACAGTGACCACTCTGAAACGCCTCACTGGAATATTAGGCGGTATTCTTCATTCGGCTTACCTTTCCGCAAAGAGAAAAGCTTATGGGTTCTTCTTGCGGATTCAAACAATATCTGTTTCTTCCCGAAGGTTGCTTTCATGGACAGAGTTGAAGCTATAAGCATTGCTTCGAGTTCTATTATTTAGACAGTGAATACTTTAGGAGAAAGCATCGAGACAAATCATAATGCAGTTAGAGAAGTTCCGACTCTGTGAGAAGATTAAAAGTGGGTCTAGATTGGTTTTGCAGCCACTTTCCGAGGTAGGTGGAATGATACTGAGACAAAAACGTCAATACTCTTGCTAACCACTCTAAATTCAAAAAAATACTTGGAGGTACGTCTCTTTCCATTTTTATGTTTCATATAGTAATTGTAGTTATTCATAGACTTGAAAAGTTACACATTTAAAGACTTCTCTACGGATGTGTATCATTACTAATACCATTCCATCTATACTTTCAGGTGTTGTAACCCTTAGCTTCACAGATTCCCCACGACTCTTCTTTGATTCCGACGGCAGTGTGACCGAAAAATATCTATCAAGGTAATCGTGAAAAAATCTTCCCTTCTCACCAAAAAAAAATCCTCAGAGTGTCCACTATATATGCTTCATACTCCACCACTATTCATTAGTTTTGGTCAGCATGTTTCTCCACCGTCACACCAGTTATAAGTACTAAAATATGAATGCCAAACCATGTCGTCGTCCACCGCTCTCGAAATTAATTCTATATAAACACATTTCATATTCAACCATGTTCGAGCTAGGTTTGGAGCAAATGGAGATACCACACCAGCTATCAAAAGCTCCTCCGCAGCTATCAATAGCTTCCACGTAAGTGTTTTCAAACAGTTCTGTTAGCATCATCTATGAATCTACAGCTCCCCTTTATGTCTTATATATATTATTCGCAAGTCATGCGACTAATCGTGTGCTATATATATATATAGATATTGGTTTGAGGTTAAAGTATGTGATGACGGTGGTGGTGAGGCAACCTTTGTCATCTTTAAGCAGCACTGAAACTGGTTGATAGATACCAAGGTGGCAAAGGGGTTAGCTATCGTAGAAATTCTTTAATAAGTTTACACCCAAGTACTTTACTGACTTGAGGTTAAAGTATGTGATGACGGTGGTGGTGAGGCAACCTTTGTCATCTTTATGTTTTGGTGGTGCTCTGTCGGGAAACTACGAAAGTTTTTGATCATTGTTTAATATTGTTAATGCACTAAGGTGGCAATGACAACCCGGTGATTACATGCCTGGTGGTGGAGCTGTGAAAAGAAGTTATCCATGTGAGAACATGACGGACTCGGACATTAGAGGAAGCACTGCTGATGGGAATGGTGATGGGCAAACAGCTGCTCCAAGTGATCTAAATTAGTCACATGTAACTGACAAGAATACAGGAGAGGATGCAGCAGTTCTGGAGGAAGAGCGCTCCACATAGAAACAATGAGATTATTAACAAGTTTGAAGACTCATCGACAACGAAAACGCGCCCACATGAACATTGCATTGAAGACTTTCTTTAAAAAAAATTCACTTTCTATGAACTAAGAGATTTTTCTTAAACCATGTCACTGCTTTTAATAAGTTTGTCCAGCTAATCTATTACTACACTGTTTATCAATGTCTAGAAATATTTTTTTATTATAAAGAATCAGCTACATCATATAAAGCAACAGCTTAAATAAAAATGTATAAGTTGATAAAAAAAAATTTGTATAAAATAAAAGGTAAAACAAACATATAAAAGGAAAAACAATATATGCTAACACAATCTACCACAATAATTATTTTTTTAAATATTATTTTTATTATCATAGTCAAATTAGAAAAGCATTTTTTAAAAATTAAAAAAAATAATTTTAATGAAAAATATTAAAGGTCGAACAAGTATATAATCTCTAAATTAAAATAAATTAAAATTTCAAAATTTTGTTAAACTTTAAATAATATTTATATTATTTGCTCATTTGCTCACCCGCCCATTTGCTTATTTAAAATATTAACTTTACTTTATATTTAAATTTCAACTAAATTAACTTTTTTACAACTATCGGCTTTTATTCTACTTTTATTGAATCCATTAGTGACTACCACTTATGCTATTCCACTTTGAACTAAGCAACTTCAAAATAAATTAATACTCTATAGTCGTTAACCAATGGATCGGAAAATATCACTCTTTTGCAATATTTTCATTTTCATATTTTTGAACATTTATTAAGACCATAAAATAAATTGTAAATTAAAGTAAAAATAAAATAAACAAATCCGGCGCGCAGCGCCGGAATACTACTAGTAAGATATATAAGAATGCAAATCTGAAAATCAATTTAGATTTTGAGGAATAACCAAAAAAAAAGGAATAAGAAACTGAAAAGGAAATTAAACATGATAATTTAGTTTAAAAAACTAAACACGATAAACAACAAAAACAAAAGGAAAGAGTGAAAACCCAAAGCGAATAGTGAACAACGTACTCAAGTAGCTTCATATATATAAGAACGCTAGAGACTCCTCTAGCTATCATTGATTCGATTACTTGTTTCTCAGACCAAAAACAAAACACAATAGAGTCAAGAACCCTAGTTACAGAGAATGACTAAGATGGTGATGATTAGAGAAGACAACAACAACATCAGCAAAGCTCCGAATGTTGTTGGCCAATCTTCTTCAGTACTAGAGTTTGTCTGTGTACTTGGCCGAGGTAGTTTTGGTTCGGTCACTCTCATAAGAGACTCCAAACACCGGTTACACGCTGAGAAATCATCTCCGATAGCTTACATGGAGAGTCTCAAGAAAGAGCATAGGATCATGCTTCGTTTCCGTAACCATCCACGCATCGTCCAAACCACAAACCCTAATCTTCACATAGGTATCAACCTCGACCATTGTTACATGTACATGGAGTTTGCCTCCAAAGGTACTCTCCACAACTTCATCACCCACTTCTCTGGCCAACCAATGCCTGAGGTTATGATCGGACGCGCTGCTCTCATGATCCTTCAAGGACTCGAGGCTCTTCACTCTCACGGCTACGTTCACTGCGACCTCAAGCCGGCTAACGTTCTCCTCTTTCCTTCCAAGATTGTCGGAGAGCCGTGGGATCTCAAGCTTGCTGACTTCGGTCTATCTAAGGAGCCTTCTTGTACGAATCCAAGGTCCTCCTTGTCTGGCGGTACAAAGGAGTACATGCCCCCTGAGTCTTTGGGACCCAACCGAGTGAAGATGATTGGACCGGCTGTTGACATGTGGGCTCTAGGGTGTGTTGTGCTTCAGATGTATGGAGGCCGTCCAGTGAAGATGGGAGAATGTTGTTACAAGTGGAGGCTTCCGAGACTAGTATCTCCGCTGGCCAACGACTTCTTGAGGCGGTGCATGGCGTTGCAGCCCTCACGCAGAGCCACCGCAGCGGATCTGTTGAAACATCCTTTTGTTTGCACCAAGGCTACATCATATGCTTCAGTACTGTCCTCCTCCTCCTGTCATAAGACACAATAATGTTTATGAGAGAATATTGTGGTAAAAGACAAGGAGGAGACCGATGATGATGGATCCAAGATCTAGCTAGAGATTCGATCTGCTGAGTTCTCAACCGTTAGGTCTCGGTTGTTAAATAAAGTTGTCTTTAATTTTATTCAGTTGAGTTTGAGTCTTGATTTGATTGTTGTTGCACAGTTAAGAACAGTATAATTCATGTTTTGGTACTTGACTTAATATTCTTATAATGTATCTTTGTCTTTGCCTGATGATTGCTATTGAAATGTTTAAAAGAATCTAATATATACTAGTATTATTACACAGTTTAAATTAGTCAAACAGAAAAACATTCACACATTCATTTGGAGGCGTTAATCCAGTGGAAAGGTTTACCTGGTTATGAGCAATCATGGCTCTATGTGTGTTTTTTTCAATAAATCCTATCGGCTGATCCATGTGAGAGACCAGATTTTACCTGAAGGGGAAGGGGGGATGGGGGTATTGATAGACCCTTGAGAGTATACATCAGGAAGAGAGGCAGAGGAGTTGAGAAAAAAAGGCTTAATATGAGATGACGTGGCAGAGGAATTGGAGGGAAGTGAAGATAATTGATGGTGAGTGGAGAGAAGTATAAATAATGAGAGTCTGTTGTAGATAATTTCTCATGAAAGTTTGTTAGAGAAGATTGAAGTCGTGAGAGGGTTTGTCTCTGCGATTCAGTTTACTCAAGGAGAAAGGTCCTTGGGATTGTAATTCACTTTTGATATTCAATAATACATTGCTTATTGCTTATAACAAGTTAACAACCATACAAAAATTCGTTTCTTTTTTAACTTTTCTGGACTAACCCCATTCAGTGAATGTCCATCACTTCCACCATACAGAAGAAGAAAAATGATATCTAAAGAATATTATATGAAACATATTTTTTTAGTATTTTTCCGATATTAAAACTGTAGGACCATGATTTATGTTGAATAATTGCAGCATATATTAATACCAAACAAAACTTATAAAAGAAAACAATAAACGATGCCATATTACACGAACCCGTTGTATGTATAGAAGCCCATAGTGAAGCCCAACTTATGATCCATTTAAGAAGCTTTTGTAACTATGTAACTAGGGTTTTATAAACCACTATATATGTCGTTAGAATACTTGCTAATAGGTCTGAGCATAAAATCCATAATTCGAAATCCGAACTGAACCCGAACCGAAAAATCTGATCCGTACCTGGTCTGAAATGTAAAAAATACCCGAATGGATCTTGTAAGGTGGTACAAAACATATCCGAACCCGAAGTGTTATTAATCGAACCCGAACGGGTAACCCGAAAAAAAAGAAAAATAAAAAAATCCGAAAAGATATCCGAAGAAACCGGTCCGAATGTCCAAACTACTCCATCCGTTTCAATATAGATGATGTTTTAGAAGGATTATTTTGTTTCAATTTACATGAAGTTTTGAGATTTTAAGGTTAACTTTAACTTTATTGGAAACTGTTCAAACAATTAGATTTTACCGTCTTTTTTATAATTGGTTAACTGATTTTAAAATTATATCTTTAAATTTTTTTTTAAGAAAAAATTAATTTTCTTAATCTTTGTGCAGTTAGGCAAAACATCAAGTATTATGAAACGGAGGGAGTATACAATGTAATTATATGAAACATGAATATATATTTCAAATATTCAATTTCATATTTATTTTGATATGGTATCTAACAATAAGTATTTAAATTTTAAATAACCACTTTAAATACTTAATTATATATAAATAAGTATATATTTCTTATGTTTTGTTTTTAAATTTTAGATTTCATTTCGGGTATATCCGAACCGATCCGATATAATCTGAATCCAAATGATATATGGTTACTTTATGGGTTCTATGATGTGATACAAAACCGATCCTAACCCGATGTGTTATATCCGAACCCGACCCGTACTTGCAAATTTACAAGAATGAGATCTATGAGGTGTTATAAAAAAGAACCGAAATCCGAAAAACCCGACCCGAATGCCAACAGGTACCCGAACGCCCAGGCCTACTTGCTAGTATACAACCTTGGCTGCCTTTCAAGCAGCCTCTCTTTTATCTTTATGAATTAATCCAAAACCTTCTTATCTTGGTGACAATCTAAGCTTTCCTCTCTTTAGTTTGTTGCATTCAATAAAGCTCTCATGAGCTATTTCAATATCTCTTTTCTATCTTAATAAAGCTCATTTGAGCAAAGTCTAGTATTGTTCAGTTTGTCCACATGGTATCAGAGCCAGGTTTTCTACTTGAAGTTGAAAAGCTTTGAAGACAGCACACACATCAGACTTTGATTTAAGGGGATAAAACTCGATGGTTTTATGGTTCGTTTGATGCTGTCTGCTGATGGTTTAGATATTAGGATTGAACTCATGAAGCTATAGATTGCAACTGGAATGTTTTGGGTTTGATTATAATGAGATTAGTGGCAGCAAGTTTATGTTTTTTTGATGAGTGCACACAAGATGTTTGGTTAAATGTCCAAGAGAAAAACAGATTGTGAGAACGAGGAGTTTTGGTGGCATATGGATAGGAAATAGAGAGTTGAGGTTTAGTCTGTTGTAGGATGGATATTCTCTTTGGCTGTGAGATAGCTTAGTCCAGTTAAGAGGATAAAAAAAAAAAAAAAATCCCCAACTTGTTGTGAGACAAATAGGTAAAAAGAACCTGAAGATGTTCTCACACTTATGTCTATTCTCCAAGCTGAATAGAGTCATCTACCTACTTGCCATGGACCTTCAACTGCTTATGCTCCCTTCAAATCCAGCTTCTTTTGCATTTTCAAACTTGGCTCAGCTGCTTGATTCACTACCCGATGCCAAGTTTGCGGGAGGATATTGAAGCCCATAGTGAAGCCCAACTTATGATCCATTAAGAAGCTTTTGTAACTATGTAACTAGGGTTTTATAAACCACTATATATGTCGTTAGAATACTTGCTAGTATGCAACTTTGGATGCCTTTCAAGCAGCTTCTCTTTTATCTTTATGAATTAATCCAAAACCTTCTTATCTTGGTGACAATCTAAGCTTCCCTCTCTTTAGTTTGTTGCATTCAATAAAGCTCTCATGAGCTATTTCAATATCTCTTTTCTATCTTAATAAAGCTCATTTGAGCAAAGTCTAGTATTGTTCAGTTTGTCCACAGTATGAAGGTAATGAACCAAAACTTTGTGTTGTACTCTCATACTAGAAATGGCAAATTTGCATGTTGTCTTCAGAATGAAACCCCAAGGTTCCCTTTTTTAGTTTACTTGAGACTTGGAGTGGAAGACTCGAAACTTAGTAACACAAAACAAAGACTCAAAACTTGGAGTCAGGGCTGCATCTACTGCCGAGCCATCTATTATATCAGTTTTGGATTCTTCTTAAATGAATGTGGTTTATTGAACCGGTGTAAAGGTTTGTAACTCAAACTTGTATAGTGAGCTAATGATTGAGGATTAAAATACGATTTTGTGAAGTAAAACGTTTATTGGTACAAACACAAGTTCATAAGCCAGGTTAAGGTGTTGATTATGTACTGATCTTGAAGTAGTTTTGGGTATGTTTTTGAAAATAACCACCTTTTACCCAATCAAACTCTTAGATAAATAGATTTCCTTTGACCAAAAAAAAGAAGAAAAGATAAATAGTTTTCCTTCAATCAAAGGAAACTGGTTTTATTTTATTTTTCCTAATTTTTAAAGAAAATCCAAAAACTACATCTGTTAAGTTTTTCATCAAATTATGTCGGTTTTTCAATTTTTAATATTGCTATTAATTTCAGATTTTAGAAAAGTATCATTTTATATACAATAACAAAGTTCCTGTTTTTATAAATTAAATAAATTCAGAAAATTTCAAAAGAAAATTTGATTTAAACCTTACTATTTTAATTAACTTTTATAGAAAGTACTTACAGAAAATAAATAATCATAGAAATATTTGTGCCCAAATCCATTACAGTCTGATCTTAATTCTTTATTTTTAATAATTAATTACTTAAATAACATATTGTAGTATTTTTAAATATCAATTTCGAAATATTCAATAAAATTGAAATTTTTAATAGCAGTTTTATATAATTCTCTTTGTATGTATGTTTTTGGTGATAATATACTGTATTTTAATTGCTTTAAATTTTTTTTTATTATTCTTATTATTTTTATTCTTTATTAATTTAATCTAAATTTTTTCAACTAAAATTTTCTAAAATCTAAATCATCGTCCAAGTTTTTCGAAAAGCTAAAATCTACAGAAAAATCAGAAACTAAAAATTGAAAAAGCCAAAATCTTAAAACTAAATCAAAAACCAAAACCTAAAAAGCAATAAAAATCAGTTTAAAATCAATTTAAATTTTGAGGAGTAAGAAAAAGGGAAAGATACAACTAAAAAGAAAATAGTGAACAACTTGTAACAGACTCAGCTTCTCATAAATCTTATACAATAAAGTTGGCTTGCCTCTCTCCTCCTTGAACCATCTCACCAATGTGCTTGGAGCATTTTGTGACACCTGTCCTCATTTATTTTCATTTTGTTTCGATTTCGATGTTGAAACGATTAATACTTTGATGGGCTATCACTCTCTTAGGCCCAGTTGTTATTTGGTTTGGTTAATCTTCATCACCAGCACCTTCACTCTCTGAAGCTCGAAACACCAAACAATGGCTCTGTAACGTATTCAGCTTTCGGCAAACATATACCATTTACTCAAGCATTAACGTCGATCCTGCCACTCCTCCCACTCTTTCGCATTAACTCGGCCTCATCATCCACCAACGTAACCGTTCGAAGCTCCGTAAATGTGTTCCGTCCCTGCGATGAACAGCCTCAATTCGACCAAATCCCAAAGGTCAATCACTATTAAACATCAACTCTACTAATGGCGAATTCTCTCTCTCTCTCTCTCTCTCTCTCTCTCTCTCTCATTACTTGACTATCTGTAAACCTAATTCTCTTTAACTCTATCAATGTCTGCTTAAAAACTTCATCAGCTAACATCTTATACAATAAAGTAAGCCTTTTTCCTCTGATTATTTGATCAAAAGCATCGTGGTTTTTTTCCCTGTTATGAAAAATCACTACAAGAAAAAAGAGTTTTGATAGCAGTACAGGATAGCGTTTTTTGTTTTTCTGCTATGGTTGACATACCGCTTAATTTTAGATAGCGTTTGTATATTTGGAAACGCTATGATAAAGTAGTTTATTTAAAAACGCTATGATAGCGTATCTTTAATAGTAAAATATAATAAAACGCTATGTTTGGCTTTTTGAATCCCTAAACTCTAAACAAGTTTTTGAACTCTAAACACAAACTTAAAACTCTAATATTTTCATATTATAACTTCAAATCTTAAACGTAAACTCATTTTTTTCTTAATCTTAATATGTAACTTTCAAACACATAAACCTTAAATCTCCTATCAAACTCTATACCCTAAAACTTCAGCATAAACCATACATCCACTAATATATAAACTTCAAATCTAAATTTAAACTTTAACCACAAATATTAAGTGTACTCTTTAAATCCAATGTTTCTTAAACTCGTAACATAAAATCTTACATATAAATCATAAACTCCATACTCCAAACTCTAAACTCATAAACATAAACACTAAGATGCAATTTTGAAATTATAATTATATAAATTTAGTCATAACTACAAGCACGTAAGCATTATTTAAGACTTAGAAACTTGAAACATAATCATTTAAATATTCATATGTTTTAAATTTTTAAAATTAAAATACATATTTATATAACCAAAAACAATACAAGTTCCTTTTTAGTGTGCAAGAATGATGAAGAGTTCTTATTGGTCAGAATTTTAAGCACATGGATCACCTCTTTATCCGTTGGATGAGATTAAATCCGACGGTTCAGGTCTGTTCTTTTTCAGATTTGTAGATCTTTCATCTTCTCTTTCTAAAAAATTATCAATCTCTCTTCTATCTTCTCCTTCCTTTCGACCATCTCTGTTTCTATTCAATTCTTTTTTTATTTGGTTTTAAGATTGATAAAGTTCATGTGTTGGCTTCTCATTTTCTAATTGTGTTTGTGTTGGATTCTTTTGTAGGGAAAGGAAGCCAACGAAATCAACAACATCTTGCGACGGAGCCCGAGATCTGAAGAAGCCGTGGTGTGGAGATGGCAGAAGAAGCTACAGGTGGTGGTGGAGGTGGAACCCAGAAAGAAGAAGAAGAAGATAGGCGGAGAAGGAGAGAAGACAGAGACGTGAGGAGGGCTTCGTTGACACACCGGATCTGAAGTAGTTCCATGGAGATGGCAGAGAAAGCTAGTCGTGGTGGTGGAGGAGAAGGAGAGAAGACCGAGACGCGAGAGCTTGGTCGACACAGCAATGGAGGAGGACGGCGACGACAAATGGAGGAGGAGGACGACGGGATGTATACGGCGTTGTGGGGGACAGTTCATGGAGGCGTAGACTAGGTTTTTCTTTTAGGTTTAGCTTTTATTTTGTTAAAAAAAATTGGTTAAGTTTGCTTTATTTGGTGTACCGGTCTTTAACTTTGTAACCAATTTCGATTTATAAATATCTTTTAAAATTTTTTTATTTTTATTTTTATTTTTAGTAAGATAAATAATAACAATAAAAAAACGTTATAATAAAATATTTAATTGCTTGCAATAAAACGTTATTGTTTGTCGCAATATGATAGCAATGCAAAAAACTGCTATCTAATGTACTTGACCTATTATGACGGGCGATGATACAGCGCTTCTAAAACCGCTATCGTATCGTTAGATAGCGTTTTCCGTCCGCTAATAAAACCCATTTTTCTTGTAGTGAATGGGTTTGATTGAAAATCAAAAAAATTGTGAAATTATCTCTGGTTTATCAGGTGCACGGAAGCTTGATCATGGAGTTTATTGCAAATGGTGGGTTAGTCCCGCTATAAGCAAGGCCATGGATGGTTAAATCCTCAACTCTGATTAATGGAGCTCTCTCAGTGCATTGTTCAGGAATTAAGATTTTTTCTGCAAATATACTTTTGCAGTTTTGCCCAAAACGTTTAAGGATTTTTCAGGTATATTAATGTTGTTCTTTGATTGTAGGATGTTTCTCTCAGTGCTCCTTTCTTACAACTTCCTTATTTAAATAAATTTAATGCTAAAAGGATAGGGTTGCAGGTTGGATTATTTTGAGAGTTTCAAGAGGTGCACCTGGAAGAACATTCTTAACCACTCACGGAGGTTGCTGGTTTGATGGAGAGCGATGTTGTGGACATCGAGAATGATACCTCTCTGAATGTAGAAGTCACTTGCAAAACAAAAGGTGAAGAAGTTTTCGAGAAAGCAACTTTACGACAGTGACCACTCTGAAACGCCTCACTGGAATATTAGGCGGTATTCTTCATTCGGCTTACTTCCCTTTCCGCAAAGAGAAAAGCTTATGGGTTCTTCTTGCGGATTCAAACAATATCTGTTTCTTCCCGAAGGTTGCTTTCATGGACAGAGTTGAAGCTATAAGCATTGCTTCGAGTGCTATTATTTAGACAGTGAATACTTTAGGAGAAAGCATCGAGACAAATCATAATGCAGTTAGAGAAGTTCCGACTCTGTGAGAAGATTAAAAGTGGGTCTAGATTGGTTTTGCAGCCACTTTCCGAGGTAGGTGGAATGATACTGAGACAAAAACGTCAATACTCTTGCTAACCACTCTAAATTCAAACAAATACTTGGAGGTACGTCTCTTTCCATTTTTATGTTTCATATAGTAATTGTAGTTATTCATAGACTTGAAAAGTTACACATTTAAAGACTTCTCTACGGATGTGTATCATTACTAATACCATTCCATCTATACTTTCAGGTGTTGTAACCCTTAGCTTCACAGATTCCCCACGACTCTTCTTTGATTCCGACGGCAGTGTGACCGAAAAATATCTATCAAGGTAATCGTGAATAAATCTTCCCTTCTCACCAAAAAAAAATCCTCAGAGTGTCCACGATATATGCTTCATACTCCACCACTATTCATTAGTTTTGGTCAGCATGTTTCTCCACCGTCACACCAGTTATAAGTACTAAAATATGAATGCCAAACCATGTCGTCGTCCACCGCTCTCGAAATTAATTCTATATAAACACATTTCATATTCAACCATGTTCGAGCTAGGTTTGGAGCAAATGGAGATACCACACCAGCTATCAAAAGCTCCTCCGCAGCTATCAATAGCTTCCACGTAAGTGTTTTCAAACAGTTCTGTTAGCATCATCTATGAATCTACAGCTCCCCTTTATGTCTTATATATATTATTCGCAAGTCATGCGACTAATCGTGTGCTATATATATATATAGATATTGGTTTGAGGTTAAAGTATGTGATGACGGTGGTGGTGAGGCAACCTTTGTCATCTTTAAGCAGCACTGAAACTGGTTGGTGGACAAGCGCCATTGGTCATGAACGAGATGAGAGAGATACTTATAATCAATAAGTGTAACACTAGATATCTATAAGTCTCCTGAGAGTGCTCCCAACGAAGAAGCAGCCATAACAACACCACAGTGTTTCCAAGACATAGTTGGACGCCTATGCAACTTCAAGTCAAGCTCACGGATTTTAATTTCAAGTTAACTCGCAAGATAGTCAGGGTCTTCTGTATTATGATGATACCATTTAAAAGGGTTCCACCAACCTTACAAACCAATGATGCGGTAGACAGATTTAAGTTTTTGTTTCTGATTTCTACGATAGCTAACCCCTTCCAGTTTATGTTTTTAATTCTGATTTCGAACACCCAAGTACTATTGGTATCTATTTCTTAGTTGCACCACCAAGTCAGTAAACTTATTAAAGAATTTATGAATTGTCTTCCTTTTTTTTTGAGCAACTTATGAATTGTCTTCCATTTTTCATTTTTAAGATCAAATCTATAAACAAAACATTTAATAATTTATCATTTATTTAAATCGATAAGTCATTGTCAATCCAACAGTACATCAGTCTCTCAACAAATAATAATTTACTGAAATACATAATATAATTTAAAATCTAAGAACTTCGAAAAAGAATAATAAAATTTCAATAATATCCACATTTCATCAGCCACAACCAAAAACTAACATATAATAGATTTTTTAATAATAATTTTGAAAAGTAAAAATAAAAATAGAAAAAATCGTAAAATTAAAATTTAGTTAAAATACATAACATAAAATGAAAAAGGTGAATTTTTTTTTGGGATTAAGGTGGTCTTTTTTTGTAAAAAAAATAATAATGAGAAATTGGTTGAAATACCATAAATTGGCTACCATCTTTAAAAAAAAATCTTCAATCAAAAATATCATAACATTTAGGTTTAGTATTTAGTGATTTGACTAAAGTTTTGTATATAAAGGGGGTTTAGGTTTATAAACTCACCAGATCGCAAGGCTCCAAGACCCCCGGAGTTCGGCCCTTCTAGAATGCATTGAAAATTTTGTCGGCCGCACCTTCACCTTCCAGTTGAAGCTTTCCAGATTCAACTTCTCATCTAAACAGCAGAGTTCATTTATGATTCTCACTAGCGCCCAGCCCAACCAAATTTTGAGAACCAAGTCATTACATTAACTTCTTTATGCTCTGTCGGGAAACTACGAAAGTTTTTGATCATTGTTTAATATTGTTAATGCACTAAGGTGGCAATGACAACCCGGTGATTACATGCCTGGTGGTGGAGCTGTGAAAAGAAGTTATCCATGTGAGAACATGACGGACTCGGACATTAGAGGAAGCACTGCTGATGGGAATGGTGATGGGCAAACAGCTGCTCCAAGTGATCTAAATTAGTCACATGTAACTGGCAAGAATACATGAGAGGATGCAGCAGTTCTGGAGGAAGAGCGCTCCACATAGAAACAATGAGATTATTAACAAGTTTGAAGACTCATCGACAACGAAAACGCGCCCACATGAACATTGCATTGAAGACTTTCTTTAAAAAAAATTCACTTTCTATGAACTAAGAGATTTTTCTTAAACCATGTCACTGCTTTTAATAAGTTTGTCCAGCTAATCTATTACTACACTGTTTATCAATGTCTAGAAATATTTTTTTATTATAAAGAATCAGCTACATCATATAAAGCAACAGCTTAAATAAAAATGTATAAGTTGATAAAAAAAATTTTGTATAAAATAAAAGGTAAAACAAACATATAAAAGGAAAAACAATATATGCTAACACAATCTACCACAATAATTATTTTTTAAAATATTATTTTTATTATCATAGTCAAATTAGAAAAACATTTTTAAAAATTAAAATAAATTAAAATTTCAAAATTTTGTTAAACTTTAAATAATATTTATATTATTTGCTCATTTTCTCACCCGCCCATTTGCTTATTTAAAATATTAACTTTACTTAATTTATATTTAAATTTCAACTAAATTAACTTTTTTACAACTATCGGCTTTTATTCTACTTTTATTGAATCGATTAGTGACTACCACTTATGCTATTCCACTTTGAACTAAGCAACTTCAAAATAAATTAATACTCTATAGTCGTTAACCAATGGATCGGAAAAATATCACTCTTTTGCAATATTTTCATTTTCATATTTTTGAACATTTATTAAGACCATAAAATAAATTGTAAATTAAAGTAAAAATAAAATAAACAAATCCGGCGCGCAGCGCCGGAATACTACTAGTAAGATATATAAGAATGCAAATCTGAAAATCAATTTAGATTTTGAGGAATAACCAAAAAAAAAGGAAATAAGAAACTGAAAAGGAAATTAAACATGATAATTTAGTTTAAAAAACTAAACACGATAAACAACAAAAACAAAAGGAAAGAGTGAAAACCCAAAGCGAATAGTGAACAACGTACTCAAGTAGCTTCATATATATAAGAACGCTAGAGACTCCTCTAGCTATCATTGATTCGATTACTTGTTTCTCAGACCAAAAACAAAACACAATAGAGTCAAGAACCCTAGTTACAGAGAATGACTAAGATGGTGATGATTAGAGAAGACAACAACAACATCAGCAAAGCTCCGAATGTTGTTGGCCAATCTTCTTCAGTACTAGAGTTTGTCTGTGTACTTGGCCGAGGTAGTTTTGGTTCGGTCACTCTCATAAGAGACTCCAAACACCGGTTACACGCTGAGAAATCATCTCCGATAGCTTACATGGAGAGTCTCAAGAAAGAGCATAGGATCATGCTTCGTTTCCGTAACCATCCACGCATCGTCCAAACCACAAACCCTAATCTTCACATAGGTATCAACCTCGACCATTGTTACATGTACATGGAGTTTGCCTCCAAAGGTACTCTCCACAACTTCATCACCCACTTCTCTGGCCAACCAATGCCTGAGGTTATGATCGGACGCGCTGCTCTCATGATCCTTCAAGGACTCGAGGCTCTTCACTCTCACGGCTACGTTCACTGCGACCTCAAGCCGGCTAACGTTCTCCTCTTTCCTTCCAAGATTGTCGGAGAGCCGTGGGATCTCAAGCTTGCTGACTTCGGTCTATCTAAGGAGCCTTCTTGTACGAATCCAAGGTCCTCCTTGTCTGGCGGTACAAAGGAGTACATGCCCCCTGAGTCTTTGGGACCCAACCGAGTGAAGATGATTGGACCGGCTGTTGACATGTGGGCTCTAGGGTGTGTTGTGCTTCAGATGTATGGAGGCCGTCCAGTGAAGATGGGAGAATGTTGTTACAAGTGGAGGCTTCCGAGACTAGTATCTCCGCTGGCCAACGACTTCTTGAGGCGGTGCATGGCGTTGCAGCCCTCACGCAGAGCCACCGCAGCGGATCTGTTGAAACATCCTTTTGTTTGCACCAAGGCTACATCATATGCTTCAGTACTGTCCTCCTCCTCCTGTCATAAGACACAATAATGTTTATGAGAGAATATTGTGGTAAAAGACAAGGAGGAGACCGATGATGATGGATCCAAGATCTAGCTAGAGATTCGATCTGCTGAGTTCTCAACCGTTAGGTCTCGGTTGTTAAATAAAGTTGTCTTTAATTTTATTCAGTTGAGTTTGAGTCTTGATTTGATTGTTGTTGCACAGTTAAGAACAGTATAATTCATGTTTTGGTACTTGACTTAATATTCTTATAATGTATCTTTGTCTTTGCCTGATGATTGCTATTGAAATGTTTAAAAGAATCTAATATATACTAGTATTATTACACAGTTTAAATTAGTCAAACAGAAAAACATTCACACATTCATTTGGAGGCGTTAATCCAGTGGAAAGGTTTACCTGGTTATGAGCAATCATGGCTCTATGTGTTTTTTTTTCAATAAATCCTATCGGCTGATCCATGTGAGAGACCAGATTTTACCTGAAGGGGGAGGGGGGATGGGGGTATTGATAGACCCTTGAGAGTATACATCAGGAAGAGAGGCAGAGGAGTTGAGAAAAAAAGGCTTAATATGAGATGACGTGGCAGAGGAATTGGAGGGAAGTGAAGATAATTGATGGTGAGTGGAGAGAAGTATAAATAATGAGAGTCTGTTGTAGATAATTTCTCATGAAAGTTTGTTAGAGAAGATTGAAGTCGTGAGAGGGTTTGTCTCTGCGATTCAGTTTACTCAAGGAGAAAGGTCCTTGGGATTGTAATTCACTTTTGATATTCAATAATACATTGCTTATTGCTTATAACAAGTTAACAACCATACAAAAATTCGTTTCTTTTTTAACTTTTCTGGACTAACCCCATTCAGTGAATGTCCATCACTTCCACCATACAGAAGAAGAAAAATGATATCTAAAGAATATTATATGAAACATATTTTTTTAGTATTTTTCCGATATTAAAACTGTAGGACCATGATTTATGTTGAATAATTGCAGCATATATTAATACCAAACAAAACTTATAAAAGAAAACAATAAACGATGCCATATTACACGAACCCGTTGTATGTATAGAAGCCGATAGTGAAGCCCAACTTATGATCCATTTAAGAAGCTTTTGTAACTACGTAACTAGGGTTTTATAAACCACTATATATGTCGTTAAAATACTTGCTAGTAGGTCTGAGCATAAAATCCATAATTCGAAATCCGAACTGAACCCGAACCGAAAAATCCGATCCGTACCTGGTCTGAAATGTAAAAAATACCCGAATGGATCTTGTAAGGTGGTACAAAACATATCCGAACCCGAAGTGTTATTAATCGAACCCGAACGGGTAACCCGAAAAAAAGAAAAATAAAAAAATCCGAAAAGATATCCGAAGAAACCGGTCCGAATGTCCAAACTACTCCCTCCGTTTCAATATAGATGATGTTTTAGAAGGATTATTTTGTTTCAATTTACATGAAGTTTTGAGATTTTAAGGTTAACTTTAACTTTATTGGAAACTGTTCAACCAATTAGATTTTACCGTCTTTTTTATAATTGGTTAACTGATTTTAAAATTATATCTTTAAATTTTTTTTAAGAAAAAATTAATTTTCTTAATCTTTGTGCAGTTAGGCAAAACATCAAGTATTATGAAACGGAGGGAGTATACAATGTAATTATATGAAACATGAATATATATTTCAAATATTCAATTTCATATTTATTTTGATATGGTATCTAACAATAAGTATTTAAATTTTAAATAACCACTTTAAATACTTAATTATATATAAATAAGTATATATTTCTTATGTTTTGTTTTTAAATTTTAGATTTCATTTCGGGTATATCCGAACCGATCCGATATAATCTGAATCCAAATGATATATGGTTACTTTATGGGTTCTATGATGTGATACAAAACCGATCCTAACCCGATGTGTTATATCCGAACCCGACCCGTACTTGCAAATTTACAAGAATGGGATCTATGAGGTGTTATAAAAAAGAACTGAAATCCGAAAAACCCGACCCGAATGCCAACAGGTACCCGAACGCCCAGGCCTACTTGCTAGTATACAACCTTGGCTGCCTTTCAAGCAGCCTCTCTTTTATCTTTATGAATTAATCCAAAACCTTCTTATCTTGGTGACAATCTAAGCTTTCCTCTCTTTAGTTTGTTGCATTCAATAAAGCTCTCATGAGCTATTTCAATATCTCTTTTCTATCTTAATAAAGCTCATTTGAGCAAAGTCTAGTATTGTTCAGTTTGTCCACATGGTATCAGAGCCAGGTTTTCTACTTGAAGTTGAAAAGCTTTGAAGACAGCACACACATCAGACTTTGATTTAAGGGGATAAAACTCGATGGTTTTATGGTTCGTTTGATGCTGTCTGCTGATGGTTTAGATATTAGGATTGAACTCATGAAGCTATAGATTGCAACTGGAATGTTTTGGGTTTGATTATAATGAGATTAGTGGCAGCAAGTTTATGTTTTTTTGATGAGTGCACACAAGATGTTTGGTTAAATGTCCAAGAGAAAAACAGATTGTGAGAACGAGGAGTTTTGGTGGCATATGGATAGGAAATAGAGAGTTGAGGTTTAGTCTGTTGTAGGATGGATATTCTCTTTGGCTGTGAGATAGCTTAGTCCAGTTAAGAGGATAAAAAAAAAAAAAATCCCCAACTTGTTGTGAGACAAATAGGTAAAAAGAACCTGAAGATGTTCTCACACTTATGTCTATTCTCCAAGCTGAATAGAGTCATCTACCTACTTGCCATGGACCTTCAACTGCTTATGCTCCCTTCAAATCCAGCTTCTTTTGCATTTTCAAACTTGGCTCAGCTGCTTGATTCACTACCCGATGCCAAGTTTGCGGGAGGATATTGAAGCCCATAGTGAAGCCCAACTTATGATCCATTAAGAAGCTTTTGTAACTATGTAACTAGGGTTTTATAAACCACTATATATGTCGTTAGAATACTTGCTAGTATGCAACCTTGGATGCCTTTCAAGCAGCTTCTCTTTTATCTTTATGAATTAATCCAAAACCTTCTTATCTTGGTGACAATCTAAGCTTCCCTCTCTTTAGTTTGTTGCATTCAATAAAGCTCTCATGAGCTATTTCAATATCTCTTTTCTATCTTAATAAAGCTCATTTGAGCAAAGTCTAGTATTGTTCAGTTTGTCCACAGTATGAAGGTAATGAACCAAAACTTTGTGTTGTACTCTCATACTAGAAATGGCAAATTTGCATGTTGTCTTCAGAATGAAACCCCAAGGTTCCCTTTTTTAGTTTACTTGAGACTTGGAGTGGAAGACTCGAAACTTAGTAACACAAAACAAAGACTCAAAACTTGGAGTCAGGGCTGCATCTACTGCCGAGCCATCTATTATATCAGTTTTGGATTCTTCTTAAATGAATGTGGTTTATTGAACCGGTGTAAAGGTTTGTAACTCAAACTTGTATAGTGAGCTAATGATTGAGGATTAAAATACGATTTTGTGAAGTAAAACGTTTATTGGTACAAACACAAGTTCATAAGCCAGGTTAAGGTGTTGATTATGTACTGATCTTGAAGTAGTTTTGGGTATGTTTTTGAAAATAACCACCTTTTACCCAATCAAACTCTTAGATAAATAGATTTCCTTTGACCAAAAAAAAGAAGAAAAGATAAATAGTTTTCCTTCAATCAAAGGAAACTGGTTTTATTTTATTTTTCCTAATTTTTAAAGAAAATCCAAAAACTACATCTGTTAAGTTTTTCATCAAATTATGTCGGTTTTTCAATTTTTAATATTGCTATTAATTTCAGATTTTAGAAAAGTATCATTTTATATACAATAACAAAGTTCCTGTTTTTATAAATTAAACAAATTCAGAAAATTTCAAAAGAAAATTTGATTTAAACCTTACTATTTTAATTAACTTTTATAGAAAGTACTTACAGAAAATAAATAATCATAGAAATATTTGTGCCCAAATCCATTACTGTCTGATCTTAATTCTTTATTTTTAATAATTAATTACTTAAATAACATATTGTAGTATTTTTAAATATCAATTTCGAAATATTCAATAAAATTGAAATTTTTAATAGCAGTTTTATATAATTCTCTTTGTATGTATGTTTTTGGTGATAATATACTGTATTTTAATTGCTTTAAATTTTTTTTTATTATTCTTATTATTTTTATTCTTTATTAATTTAATCTAAATTTTTTCAACTAAAATTTTCTAAAATCTAAATCATCGTCCAAGTTTTTCGAAAAGCTAAAATCTACAGAAAAATCAGAAACTAAAAATTGAAAAAGCCAAAATCTTAAAACTAAATCAAAAACCAAAACCTAAAAAGCAATAAAAATCAGTTTAAAATCAATTTAAATTTTTAGGAGTAAGAAAAAGGGAAAGATACAACTAAAAAGAAAATAGTGAACAACTTGTAACAGACTCAGCTTCTCATAAATCTTATACAATAAAGTTGGCTTGCCTCTCTCCTCCTTGAACCATCTCACCAATGTGCTTGGAGCATTTTGTGACACCTGTCCTCATTTATTTTCATTTTGTTTCGATTTCGATGTTGAAACGATTAATACTTTGATGGGCTATCACTCTCTTAGGCCCAGTTGTTATTTGGTTTGGTTAATCTTCATCACCAGCACCTTCACTCTCTGAAGCTCGAAACACCAAACAATGGCTCTGTAACGTATTCAGCTTTCGGCAAACATATACCATTTACTCAAGCATTAACGTCGATCCTGCCACTCCTCCCACTCTTTCGCATTAACTCGGCCTCATCATCCACCAACGTAACCGTTCGAAGCTCCGTAAATGTGTTCCGTCCCTGCGATGAACAGCCTCAATTCGACCAAATCCCAAAGGTCAATCACTATTAAACATCAACTCTACTAATGGCGAATCTCTCTCTCTCTCTCTCTCTCTCTCTCTCTCTCTCTCTCTCTCTCTCTCTCTCTCTCTCTCTCTCTCTCTCTCTCATTACTTGACTATCTGTAAACCTAATTCTCTTTAACTCTATCAATGTCTGCTTAAAAACTTCATCAGCTAACATCTTATACAATAAAGTAAGCCTTTTTCCTCTGATTATTTGATCAAAAGCATCGTGGTTTTTTTCCCTGTTATGAAAAATCACTACAAGAAAAAAGAGTTTTGATAGCAGTACAGGATAGCGTTTTTTGTTTTTCTGCTATGGTTGACATACCGCTTAATTTTAGATAGCGTTTGTATATTTGGAAACGCTATGATAAAGTAGTTTATTTAAAAACGCTATGATAGCGTATCTTTAATAGCAAAATATAATAAAACGCTATATTTGGCTTTTTGAATCCCTAAACTCTAAACAAGTTTTTGAACCCTAAACTCTAAACACAAACTTAAAACTCTAATATTTTCATATTATAACTTCAAATCTTAAACGTAAACTCAATTTTTTCTTAATCTTAATATGTAACTTTCAAACACATAAACCTTAAATCTCCTATCAAACTCTATACCCTAAAACTTCAGCATAAACCATACATCCACTAATATATAAACTTCAAATCTAAATTTAAACTTTAACCACAAATATTAAGTGTACTCTTTAAATCCAATGTTTCTTAAACTCATAACATAAAATCTTACATATAAATCATAAACTCCATACTCCAAACTCTAAACTCATAAACATAAACACTAAGATGCAATTTTGAAATTATAATTATATAAATTTAGTCATAACTACAAGCACGTAAGCATTATTTAAGACTTAGAAACTTGAAACATAATCATTTAAATATTCATATGTTTTAAATTTTTAAAATTAAAATACATATATAAATAACCAAAAACAATACAAGTTCCTTTTTAGTGTGCAAGAATGATGAAGAGTTCTTATTGGTCAGAATTTTAAGCACATGGATCACCTCTTTATCCGTTGGATGAGATTAAATCCGACGGTTCAGGTCTGTTCTTTTTCAGATTTGTAGATCTTTCATCTTCTCTTTCTAAAAAATTATCAATCTCTCTTCTATCTTCTCCTTCCTTTCGACCATCTCTGTTTCTATTCAATTCTTTTTTTATTTGGTTTTAAGATTGATAAAGTTCATGTGTTGGCTTCTCATTTTCTAATTGTGTTTGTGTTGGATTCTTTTGTAGGGAAAGGAAGCCAACGAAATCAACAACATCTTGCGACGGAGCCCGAGATCTGAAGAAGCCGTGGTGTGGAGATGGCAGAAGAAGCTACAGGTGGTGGTGGAGGTGGAACCCAGAAAGAAGAAGAAGAAGATAGGCGGAGAAGGAGAGAAGACAGAGACGTGAGGAGGGCTTCGTTGACACACCGGATCTGAAGTAGTTCCATGGAGATGGCAGAGAAAGCTAGTCGTGGTGGTGGAGGAGAAGGAGAGAAGACCGAGACGCGAGAGCTTGGTCGACACAGCAATGGAGGAGGACGGCGACGACAAATGGAGGAGGAGGACGACGGGATGTATACGGCGTTGTGGGGGACAGTTCATGGAGGCGTAGACTAGGTTTTTCTTTTAGGTTTAGCTTTTATTTTGTTAAAAAAAATTGGTTAAGTTTGCTTTATTTGGTGTACCGGTCTTTAACTTTGTAACCAATTTCGATTTATAAATATCTTTTAAATTTTTTTTATTTTTATTTTTATTTTTAGTAAGATAAATAATAACAATAAAAAAACGTTATAATAAAATATTTAATTGCTTGCAATAAAACGTTATTGTTTGTCGCAATATGATAGCAATGCAAAAAACTGCTATCTAATGTACTTGACCTATTATGACGGGCGATGATACAGCGCTTCTAAAACCGCTATCGTATCGTTAGATAGCGTTTTCCGTCCGCTAATAAAACCCATTTTTCTTGTAGTGAATCACTACAAGAAAACACAAATTTAACGACGGCCAAAATCGTCGTTATTTCCTCGGAAAAGAAGAGTTACGAGGAAATGGCGATGAAAGGCGTTTCGTCGTTATATGATTGTCGTAAGAGAAGATTCGTCGCCATTTCGTCGTTAATTAGCGAGGTTAAATTTTCCTCGTAAAGAAGAATTAAGATTTCGTCTTCGTCGTAAAGACCACGTTGGGTTTCCACGTAACGCGGTCGTTGTTTTTCCTCGTAAAAAACTCGTAAAGGATTCGTCGTAAAAGACTCGAAAAAACCTCTAAACAAATTCGTCGTAATAAAAACGTAAGGAACACGAAAAGAATTCGTCGTAATAGAATCGTAACGGAATCCACGTAAAATCCTCGTTAATACATCGGGAATTAGCGACAAAATTACTTTGTTTTCTATTTACTGAATTTATAAATAAAAATTATATTTATTTAATTTATTAATAAAATTTTAATTGAAATTAAATCGAATAGAAAATTTTTTTTTGGCCGAATCAAAATGAAATTATATAATATATAAATAAGTTTTGAATTTTAAAATACAATAACAAAAAAAAAAACTAATGCTGCATTGCCGCGTCGTAGAATTCCTCGCTCCTTCTCGAGAGATCTTCCTCGTTGACTTGCACGGATGTCTCGCCTGGAATGGGGTTTTGTTGTCTCATGGTCCTGAACATGGCCTCCCATTCCGGATTTGTGGCCGCTATGACGTCCAAGAAGTTCTCGAGACCAGTCATACGAGCTGTGAACGATGATTTTGTCGAGGCCAACTCGTTTTGTGTCGACGACAGCTGATGTTGTGTCGTCTCCAACACGTCGCGCAGCTGAGAGACTTCATCATCCCGTCTCTGGCCATAAGAGGAAGTCGCTCTCGGAACATCGTTGACGGAACCAATCCCCAACACACGTCCTTTTTTCTTAGGAGCGACCTTAAAAAACAATAAAATATATATTAAAATTTAAATTTTAAAGTAAAATGAAATTAATAAAAAATTTATATAAAATTTACCTCCTCGTAAATTCTATCCACTTCTATTGTGGATAAGACGACGGGTGATCCGTCGGCGGACTCCTGCGCCAGCTGGGTCTCACGCTCGTCAATACGAGCTGCCACATCATTGTAGATCTTCTCAGACCTCTCATCTACAAATGCGCCCGCCTTGTTCTTGTGGGTCCGATCGAAAAGTTCCATAAGAGTCGGTAAACGTCCCAACTCCTTGGCCTAAAAACAGTTAAGAAAGTTTTTATATATATATATATATATATATATATATTAAAAATCAAAAAGTTAAATATTTAAATTACGTACCATTTCCAAACGGACGCGGGCGTGTGGCTTTTGGCCCGTACTATGTTGCATCGCCCTGTGGCCGTGCTCATCTACCGAGTTACGGGAGGCGGAGCAAGACTGGGCGACTCTCATGGCATCAGGATCCCTCCAGTAACGGATGAGGCCATCCCACACGTCCGTGGTGATGGTTGAAGGTTTGCCCCGCTCATAGCCCTTCACGATCCAGTCACCCTTCCAGTTGGAGACCGTGTCCAACAAACGTTTCTTCGCCTTGTCGATAAACTCTTTCCGCACCTTCTCAGTGACCCCGATGGACCAATTAAATTTTTGCTGCAAAAAAAAAATTATTAATAATTAGTTTAGAAAAATAAAATTTAAAAAAATATAAATCAGGAATAAATTGTAAAAACTTACAGCGTAAATCTTGAACCACGTCCTTCTGATGTAGATCGGAGTGGATTTCCAGTTGGGATGTGCCATGGAGAAGTAACCTTTAATCGTCTCGGTTACTTCTGTTGCAAGACAGTTATCAACCCCAAACCTGGAAAAAAAAAAACAAATTCAAAGTTTTAAATATTTATTAAAATCACAAATGAATTTTAAAAAATAAATGTAACATACATACCAAAGAGTTCCTTCAGGTCGGTCGGGGTCTATGATCGGTAAGCCTTCTCTGCCTGGGAAACCGAGAATGTCCTCAACAGTGTACTGAGAGTAAGGACAACTCGCTGGCACCATCAAATCAGCATGAACCTGATGGGCGGGCATCTGAGGAGGCACATGAGGAGCTGGCATCGGAGGAGGAGGTACCGGAGGAGGCACATGAGGAACTGATGGCGATGCCGTAGAAGTAGGCGAGACTCTCTGAGAAGATTGAGTCTCGGGGACGGTCTCCTGCTGACCCGAAGAACCGGGAGCTGAAGAAGAACCGGGAAGTGAAGGCAGGTCTAACCGACTACCCGGTGGACCGAACATCTGCGAGTAGTGAGCACTACGCTGGTGCCTACGAATAGTCTGCAAAATTTAAATTTATAAATTAAAGTCAAGAGTTAAAAAAAATTATGAATAGTATTAACTACGTAATTAATAAAATGAGGAAACCTAAATTTTGTAAACTAATTTCGTAAACTAAATTCCCTAAACTAACCACCTAATCTAAATTCCCTAAACTATTTAGAGAGGAATGAGAGACTTACCATTTTCAGAGGAAATGGAGAGGCTGTAGAGTGGAATTAGAGAGGAAATGAAGAGGGCTGCGGTTTCGCCTATATATAGAATTAGTGTTCGTCGAAAATTCGTCGCAAAATCACGAGGAAAGACAGAGGCCCGTCTTTCGTTTCGTCGTAAGGGCCACGTAAATTAACGAGGATATACAGAGGCCCGTCTTTTATTTAACGTCGTTCTTGCGACGATTCTTGTTTTTATCATCGATTTTACGTGTGAATAGCGAGGCTTTTTTTGCTAACCCCTAAAATCTTAAACCCCAAACCTCAAACCCTATCTTTCTTATCTCCAAACCTCAAACCCGTGTACGCTGTAAAGTACATTGAATGTCATGCTCTTGGGGTCTCCTTTGACCCTAAAGACTTTGCTAGGTGCAACGCGAAGAAAATGAGGGATAACGAGCGAAGTATTTGTATTTCAACTTGTCTTTGTATAGATTTGTAAATATATAAGTTGTCTGGAAGAAATAAGTCGTCTGGAAGGTTTTCCAACTGGACGACTTACAAATAAGTCGTCTAGAAGGTTTGGACGACTTATTATAAGTCGTCTGGAAGGTTTTCCAACTGAAGAAGTTCAATAAACATAGAGAAATTGAAGAAGTTCAATAAACATTGCCGCAGACGACTTAGCATTAAGTCGTCCAGAAGAGGTAAGTCGTCTAAAGAGGTCACTTTTGCAATTGAAAATTAAAAGGGACGACTTAATTATAAGTCGTCCGGCTTTGTTTGTTAAAAAAAAAACTTCAGACGACTTATAAATCATCTCTAATTCCACGTAAGTTAACGAGGCTCTTACGGCGTTTGCTTTCCCCGGACGACTTTGCTTTCCTCGGACGACTTTAAATTAAGTCTCTGGACGACTTCTAATTCCGCTTTTTTAATTATAAATCGTCTCTAATTCCACGTAAGTTAACGAGGCTCTTACGACGTTTACTGTTACCGTGAAATTTTAACTTTCCCAGAGACGACTTTAAATTAAGTCTTCTGGACGACTTTGCTTTCCCCGGACGACTTTAAATTAAGTCTTCTGGAGCGAACCTCGCTCTTTCCACGTAATTTAACGAGGCTCTTACGACGTTTTGGTCTTACGTGGAAAAAGCGATATCCGCTTTTTTAATTATAAATCATCTCTAATTCCACGTAAGTTAACGAGACTCTTACGACGTTTTCTGTTACCGTGAAATTTTAACTTTCCCAGAGATGACTGAATTATAAGTCGTCCAGAAATAGTCAAAGACCACTGAATTTTAACTTCTCTTTTTTTTAAAGTTTATATGAAGTTGAAAATTAATTTTTTTTTGGTTAACGAGGCCCTTACGACGAAAAGTAAAATTATGGACGACTTTGCTTTCCCCGGACGACTTTAAATTAAGTCTTCTGGAGCGAACATCGCTCTTTCCACGTAATTTAACGAGGCTCTTACGACGTTTTGGTCTTACGTGGAAAAAGCGATATCCGCTTTTTTAATTATAAATCATCTCTAATTCCACGTAAGTTAACGAGACTCTTACGACGTTTTCTGTTACCGTGAAATTTTAACTTTCCCAGAGATGACTGAATTATAAGTCGTCCAGAAATAGTCAAAGACCACTGAATTTTAACTTCTCTTTTTTTTTAAAGTTTATATGAAATTGAAAATTAATTTTTTTTTAGTTAACGAGGCCCTTACGACGAAAAGTAAAATTCTGGACGACTTTGCTTTCCCCGGACGACTTTAAATTAAGTCTTCTGGAGCGAACCTCGCTCTTTCCACGTAATTTAACGAGGCTCTTACGACGTTTACTGTTACCGTGAAATTTTAACTTTCCCAGAGACGACTGAATTATAAGTCGTTCCCGTGAGGTAACGTGGAAAGTACGACGAATGTCTCTAAACCCCTAAAACGAAACCCCAAATCCCAAACCACATCTTCTTTATCTTATACTTCATATATCAAACACTTCTATCCTTTAACCTCAAGCAATTCATTCTAATCCAAACCGAAAACTATAAAAACACAATTCCTTTACTTATAATTAATATCGATATCTTATTTATAAATAAACTCCCATTATCTTTAATTATATATAATAATTCAAACTCATACAAATATGAAATACATTAATCGGATTCATCGACATTCCCGTCATCACTTGAAACATCATCATTTACATGAAACTCGTCTTCAACAGCTTCCTCCGTGGGATCTTCGGTAAGATCTTCATACTCGTGATTATGCGGATCAATGAGAAGGATGTCATCAATTTCTTGTTCAGGTTCATGAACTTCATTTATTTGTTCTTCTTGCAATGGTGGTTCTTCTCCTACGATGATTCGTCCTCGAGGTGTAACTTTGATCACGGCCAACCAATTTATACCCGACTCTCTCATCCGTGGGTATGGAAGGAAGCTAACTTGGTCTGCTTGTGAAGCTAAGATGAAGGGCTCGAATTTGTTGTACCTCCGGCCACCGTTGACATCTACTACACCGAATTTGTTCAACCGAACACCTCTATTGACGACGGGGTCGAACCATTCACACTTGAAGAGGACGCATTTTAGCTTCAATATCCCTGGGAATTCGACTTCAATAATCTTCGTCAAGATTCCGTAGAAATCTGTTTCTCCTTTCACACAAATTCCATAGTTACTGGTAGCCCGCTGTTTACCATACTCATATGTGTGAAAAGTATAGCCTCGTGTGAAATACATCTGTGATGTGGTGACCTTTACAAGTGGAGATTGAATTACTTCGTGTAACCACTTAGGATAATCTGCATCGTCGTCATAATCAACCTATTTAAAAATAAAAAGAACGTTGAAATACAAATCATTCATGTATGAAAATTTTAAAAGTATTTGATTAATACCTGATTCTTCAACCACTTAACAAAGTGTTGATCTTTTCTTTTGTCTACGTCACTTGTGGATATACCAGGAAATGTTTCTTCGACTTGTGAAACAAACATGCTGTAAATTCACATTTTACATGAATTAATCTCTCTCAATTATATAATGTATACTCAATTTAAGTTACCTTTCAAAATAACGCATCAATGGATCCTCGCAATTGAGTAGAATATAGGTGTGTGCACTATGAGCGTCTTCTTCACTCGACCACCAAACCTGTTTTGATTTCCCACCAAGTCGTCCAATCTGGCTAAAGATTTCTGGAACGCCAACAACTGCATATGTGGGCGCAACGCCACCATCATCATATCTTCTTGGAGCTCTTCTTCGGGTACGTACTTTTGACGCAAAGTAGTACGATGTGAAGTGAGAAACTTCTTCTGTCAAACTTCCAGCAATTATAGAACCTTCAACTTTGGCGAGGTTCTTTGCTTTTCCCTTCAAATATTTCATGGCTCGCTCGTACTGATACATCCATCCGTAATGTACCGGTCCACGAAGCAATGCCTCATATGGGAGGTGGATAGCTAGATGCTCCATCACGTCAAAAAAGCCTGGAGGAAATATCTTCTCCAAGTTGCACAATAAGATAGGAATGTTCTCCTGAAGCTGTTCTACGACTTCTTCTTTAAGAGTGCGTGTGCTCAAATCCCTGAAAAATGCTCCAATGCCTATTCCAAAAACAATTAAACACATTGTTAGTCAAATACTATTATTGTAAACTAAACCAATTTAATATTATTGTCCTATTGTAAACTACCTGCAAGTGCTTCATGTACGTTTGTTGGAAGTAGCTCCGCAAATGCAAATGGCAGAAGTCGTTGCATAAAGACATGACAATCATGACTCTTCATCCCGGAGAACTTTTGACCCTTTTCAACACATCTTGAAAGATTTGAAACATACCCATCAGGGAACTTCACTTCTGATGCCACCCAATTGAACAAAACCGACTTTTTTTCTGAAGACAATCTAAAAATTGGAACGGGAACTTGGCCATTGCTTTTTATATGTAACTCACTTCTTGAGCAAATATCCGGCAAGTCCAACCTCGATTTTATGTTGTCTTTTGTCTTCCCTGGGACATTCAATATTGTATTCATGATGTTCTCAAAGAAATTCTTCTCTATATGCATCACATCAAGGTTGTGGCGCAGAAGAAGATCCTTCCAATATGGTAACTCCCAAAATATACTCTTCTTGTGCCAGTTGTGATGAACACCGTAAGAATCAGGCATATTACGAGGGACATGCCAATTACCACCCCAGCGAACTGTTTCGTTAGCTCCGTAGTAGTCGATTTGCGCTTCAATTTGTTCTCCAGTTAGATATGGAGGAGGAGTGTCTCTCACAACCTTTTTGTGCCTAAACAAATTCTTGTTTCTTCGGTACGGATGGCCAACTGGAAGAAATCGACGGTGACAATCGAACCAACTTGTCTTTCTACCATTCTTCAGTTGAAATGCATCTGTCGTTCCATTACAATATGGACAAGCTAATCTCCCATGTGTAGTCCATCCAGACAACATCCCATAGGCAGGAAAGTCACTTATGGTCCACAAAAGCATAGCTCGCATCGTAAAATTCTTCTTCGTTGAGCAGTCATACGTCCTCATCCCTGTTGACCACAAATCCTTCAACTCTTTTATCAGTGGTTGTAGGAAAACATCAAGTGACCTTTTTGGATGCTTCGGACCGGGTATTAATATGGTCAAGAATAAAAACTCCCGTTGCATGCACATCTCCGGTGGCAGGTTGTATGGCGTAAGAAAGACAGGCCACAATGAATATTGTCTCCCTGACATTCCAAATGGACTAAATCCATCTGTGCATAATCCGAGGTACACATTCCGGCTATTGCTAGCGAAATTCGGATGTACTTTGTTAAAATGTTTCCAGGCTCTTGCATCTGATGGATGAGTCATCTCACCATCCGTCTGAGTATGCTCGGCATGCCACCTCATCTTTCCAGCAGTCTGCTCCGATTGGTACAATCTTTTCAATCTATCTGTAATTGGTAGGTACCACATCCTTTGGTACGGTACCCTATTACGTCCCCTTCCTTGCGGCTTGAATCGTGGTTTCTTGCAGAATCGACATTCTTCCAACTTCTCATCATCTCCCCAGTAGATCATGCAGTTGTCGATGCAAACATCTATCATCTCCGAAGGCAACCCAAGACTATAAACCAGTTTCTGAATCTCATAATAAGAATCAGCAGACTCATTGTCTTCCGGCAAATACTCTTTAAATAAATCTGCCCATTCGTTCATGCAACTTTCAGGTAGATTGTGATCAGTTTTAATATTCATCATTCTAGCAGCCAATGACAATTTAGAGAGACCTTCTCTACAACCACTGTAAAGTGGTTGATTTGCCGCATCTAACATTTCATAAAACTTTTTTGAATCTATGTTAGGTTCTTCATCTTCATCATCATGAGCTACGAATGCATCAGTTACCATATCATGAACCCTATCATAATCTACCATCGGCTGATCCTCCTGATGGTAACTATGTGCATTATGCAATTGATGATCAACCGGTTCTTCTTGAAAGTTGTTATTACTACTACTAGCTTCATTCTGATCATAACTATAACCTTCTCCATGTTGAAACCAGATATAATAATTTGGCGTGAAACCTCTATTTACTAAATGCTTCCAAACATTTTCACGGTTTGCCAACTTTGAATTGTTACATTTCCTACAAGGACAGAATATTTTACCGCTTTCTTGGGCGAGCGGTGTAGAATCTGCTTGATGCATAAAACGCTCCAACCCAGCAAGATATTCTTTCGTCACTCTCCCGTTAGCATCTCTATGCATATACATCCACCTCCGCAACTCGAAAATATTTCCCAAGCCCGACATTTTTTTCACGTTTTTTTTTCTTGTTGGTGTGCGTAAAATTATGTTCAAACCTCCATATATATAGAAAATTTTCGAATCTGGTAGTTGAATTTTGCTAGGAATTTACGACGAAAAATTAGGTTGGTGGCAAAAAAAACGTGTTAAGTTGGTGGATTTCTCGTTCTTTCCTCGTAAGTTATTTCCTCGTAAAACTCATGCTAAAATTACGACGAATTTGCGACGAAACACATTTTTCTCGGAAAAACCACGTCAACTTACGACGATTTTACGAGGAAAAGCTTTACTCGGTATTTTACAAGGCCATTACGAGGAAACTTTATTTCCTCGTAATTTCATCGTTAAGTCATCGTAATTTCACGAGGAATAGTTTTCCTCGTTAAATTTCCTTGCTAAAACTGTGTTTTCTTGTAGTGAATGGGTTTGATTGAAAATCAAAAAAATTGTGAAATTATCTCTGGTTTATCAGGTGCACGGAAGCTTGATCATGGAGTTTATTGCAAATGGTGGGTTAGTCCCGCTATAAGCAAGGCCATGGATGGTTAAATCCTCAACTCTGATTAATGGAGCTCTCTCAGTGCATTGTTCAGGAATTAAGATTTTTTCTGCAAATATACTTTTGCAGTTTTGCCCAAAACGTTTAAGGATTTTTCAGGTATATTAATGTTGTTCTTTGATTGTAGGATGTTTCTCTCAGTGCTCCTTTCTTACAACTTCCTTATTTAAATAAATTTAATGCTAAAAGGATAGGGTTGCAGGTTGGATTATTTTGAGAGTTTCAAGAGGTGCACCTGGAAGAACATTCTTAACCACTCACGGAGGTTGCTGGTTTGATGGAGAGCGATGTTGTGGACATCGAGAATGATACCTCTCTGAATGTAGAAGTCACTTGCAAAACAAAAGGTGAAGAAGTTTTCGAGAAAGCAACTTTACGACAGTGACCACTCTGAAACGCCTCACTGGAATATTAGGCGGTATTCTTCATTCGGCTTACTTCCCTTTCCGCAAAGAGAAAAGCTTATGGGTTCTTCTTGCGGATTCAAACAATATCTGTTTCTTCCCGAAGGTTGCTTTCATGGACAGAGTTGAAGCTATAAGCATTGCTTCGAGTGCTATTATTTAGACAGTGAATACTTTAGGAGAAAGCATCGAGACAAATCATAATGCAGTTAGAGAAGTTCCGACTCTGTGAGAAGATTAAAAGTGGGTCTAGATTGGTTTTGCAGCCACTTTCCGAGGTAGGTGGAATGATACTGAGACAAAAACGTCAATACTCTTGCTAACCACTCTAAATTCAAAAAAAATACTTGGAGGTACGTCTCTTTCCATTTTTATGTTTCATATAGTAATTGTAGTTATTCATAGACTTGAAAAGTTACACATTTAAAGACTTCTCTACGGATGTGTATCATTACTAATACCATTCCATCTATACTTTCAGGTGTTGTAACCCTTAGCTTCACAGATTCCCCACGACTCTTCTTTGATTCCGACGGAAGTGTGACCGAAAAATATCTATCAAGGTAATCGTGAATAAATCTTCCCTTCTCACCAAAAAAAAATCCTCAGAGTGTCCACTATATATGCTTCATACTCCACCACTATTCATTAGTTTTGGTCAGCATGTTTCTCCACCGTCACACCAGTTATAAGTACTAAAATATGAATGCCAAACCATGTCGTCGTCCACCGCTCTCGAAATTAATTCTATATAAACACATTTCATATTCAACCATGTTCGAGCTAGGTTTGGAGCAAATGGAGATACCACACCAGCTATCAAAAGCTCCTCCGCAGCTATCAATAGCTTCCACGTAAGTGTTTTCAAACAGTTCTGTTAGCATCATCTATGAATCTACAGCTCCCCTTTATGTCTTATATATATTATTCGCAAGTCATGCGACTAATCGTGTGCTATATATATATATAGATATTGGTTTGAGGTTAAAGTATGTGATGACGGTGGTGGTGAGGCAACCTTTGTCATCTTTAAGCAGCAATGAAACTGGTTGATAGATACCAAGGTGGCAAAGGGGTTAGCTATCGTAGAAATTCTTTAATAAGTTTACACCCAAGTACTTTACTGACTTGAGGTTAAAGTATGTGATGACGGTGGTGGTGAGGCAACCTTTGTCATCTTTATGTTTTGGTGGTGCTCTGTCGGGAAACTACGAAAGTTTTTGATCATTGTTTAATATTGTTAATGCACTAAGGTGGCAATGACAACCCGGTGATTACATGCCTGGTGGTGGAGCTGTGAAAAGAAGTTATCCATGTGAGAACATGACGGACTCGGACATTAGAGGAAGCACTGCTGATGGGAATGGTGATGGGGAAACAGCTGCTCCAAGTGATCTAAATTAGTCACATGTAACTGACAAGAATACAGGAGAGGATGCAGCAGTTCTGGAGGAAGAGCGCTCCACATAGAAACAATGAGATTATTAACAAGTTTGAAGACTCATCGACAACGAAAACGCGCCCACATGAACATTGCATTGAAGACTTTCTTTAAAAAAAATTCACTTTCTATGAACTAAGAGATTTTTCTTAAACCATGTCACTGCTTTTAATAAGTTTGTCCAGCTAATCTATTACTACACTGTTTATCAATGTCTAGAAATATTTTTTTATTATAAAGAATCAGCTACATCATATAAAGCAACAGCTTAAATAAAAATGTATAAGTTGATAAAAAAAAATTTGTATAAAATAAAAGGTAAAACAAACATATAAAAGGAAAAACAATATATGCTAACACAATCTACCACAATAATTATTTTTTTAAATATTATTTTTATTATCATAGTCAAATTAGAAAAACATTTTTTAAAAATTAAAAAAAATAATTTTAATGAAAAATATTAATGGTCGAACAAGTATATAATCTCTAAATTAAAATAAATTAAAATTTCAAAATTTTGTTAAACTTTAAATAATATTTATATTATTTGCTCATTTGCTCACCCGCCCATTTGCTTATTTAAAATATTAACTTTACTTTATATTTAAATTTCAACTAAATTAACTTTTTTACAACTATCGGCTTTTATTCTACTTTTATTGAATCGATTAGTGACTACCACTTATGCTATTCCACTTTGAACTAAGCAACTTCAAAATAAATTAATACTCTATAGTCGTTAACCAATGGATCGGAAAAATATCACTCTTTTGCAATATTTTCATTTTCATATTTTTGAACATTTATTAAGACCATAAAATAAATTGTAAATTAAAGTAAAAATAAAATAAACAAATCCGGCGCGCAGCGCCGGAATACTACTAGTAAGATATATAAGAATGCAAATCTGAAAATCAATTTAGATTTTGAGGAATAACCAAAAAAAAAAGGAATAAGAAACTGAAAAGGAAATTAAACATGATAATTTAGTTTAAAAAACTAAACACGATAAACAACAAAAACAAAAGGAAAGAGTGAAAACCCAAAGCGAATAGTGAACAACGTACTCAAGTAGCTTCATATATATAAGAACGCTAGAGACTCCTCTAGCTATCATTGATTCGATTACTTGTTTCTCAGACCAAAAACAAAACACAATAGAGTCAAGAACCCTAGTTACAGAGAATGACTAAGATGGTGATGATTAGAGAAGACAACAACAACATCAGCAAAGCTCCGAATGTTGTTGGCCAATCTTCTTCAGTACTAGAGTTTGTCTGTGTACTTGGCCGAGGTAGTTTTGGTTCGGTCACTCTCATAAGAGACTCCAAACACCGGTTACACGCTGAGAAATCATCTACAATAGCTTACATGGAGAGTCTCAAGAAAGAGCATAGGATCATGCTTCGTTTCCGTAACCATCCACGCATCGTCCAAACTACAAACCCTAATCTTCACATAGGTATCAACCTCGACCATTGTTACATGTACATGGAGTTTGCCTCCAAAGGTACTCTCCACAACTTCATCTCCCACTTCAATGGCCAACCAATGCCTGAGGTTATGATCGGACGCGCTGCTCTCATGATCCTTCAAGGACTCGAGGCTCTTCACTCTCACGGCTACGTTCACTGCGACCTCAAGCCGGCTAACGTTCTCCTCTTTCCTTCCAAGATTGTCGGAGAGCCGTGGGATCTCAAGCTTGCTGACTTCGGTCTATCTAAGGAGCCTTCTTGTACGAATCCAAGGTCCTCCTTGTCTGGCGGTACAAAGGAGTACATGCCCCCTGAGTCTTTGGGACCCAACCGAGTGAAGATGATTGGACCGGCTGTTGACATGTGGGCTCTAGGGTGTGTTGTGCTTCAGATGTATGGAGGCCGTCCAGTGAAGTTGGGAGAATGTTTTTACAAGTGGAGGCTTCCGAGACTTGTATCTCCGCTGGCCAATAACTTCTTGAGGCGGTGCATGGCGTTGCAGCCCTCACGCCGAGCCACCGCAGCGGATCTGTTGAAACATCCTTTTGTTTGCACCAAGGCTACATCATATGCTTCAGTACTGTCCTCCTCCTCCTGTCATAAAACACAATAATGTTTATGAGAGAATATTGTGGTAGAAGACAAGGAGGAGACCGATGATGATGGATCCAAGATCTAGCTAGAGATTTGATCTGCTGAGTTCTCAACCGTTAGGTCTCGGTTGTTAAAGAAAGTTGTCTTTAATTTTATTCAGTTGAGTTTGAGTCTTGATTTGATTGTTGTTGCACAGTTAAGAACAGTATAATTCATGTTTTGGTACTTGACTTAATATTCTTTTAATGTATCTTTGTCTTTGCCTGATGATTGCTATTGAAATGTTTAAAAGAATCTAATATATACTATTATTATTACACAGTTTAAATTAGTCAAACAGAAAAACATTCACACATTCATTTGGAGGCATTAATCCAGTGGAAAGGTTTACCTGGTTACGAGCAATCATGGCTCCATGTGTTGTTTTTTATAAAATCTATCGGCAGATCCATGTGAGAGACTTGGTTATGCAGTTTCCAGATTTTACCTGAAGAGGGGGGGTATTAATTGATAGCCCTGGAGAGTATACACCAGGAAGAGAGGCAGAGGAGTTAAGAAAAAAAGGCTTAATTGAGATGACGTGGCAGAGGAGTTGGAGGGAAGTGAAAATAATTGATGGTGAGTCCAGAGAAGCATAAATAATGAGAGTCTGTTGTAGATATTTTTCATGAAATTTTGTTAGAGAAGATTGAAGTCGTGAGAGGGTTTGTCTCTGCGATTCAGTTTACTCAAGGAGAAAGGTCGTTGGGATTGTAATTCACTTTCGATATTCAATAATACATTGCTTATAACAAGTTAACAACCATACAAAAATTCGTTTCTTTTTTAACTTTTCTGGACTAACCATTTAGTGAATGTCCATCACTTCCACCATACAGAAGAAGAAAAATGATATCTAAAGAATATTATATGAAACATATTTTTTAGTATTTTTCCGATATTAAAACTGTAGGACCATGATTTATGTTGAATAATTGCAGCATATATTAATACCAAACAAAACTTATAAAAGAAAACAATAAACGATGCCATAATACACGAACCCGTTGTATGAAGGTAATGAACCAAAACTTTGCGTTGTACTCTCATAATAGAAATGGCAAATTTGCATGTTGTCTGTTTCAGAATGAGACCCCAAGGTTCCCTTTTTTAGTTTACTTGAGACTTAGAATGGAAGACTCGAAACTTAATAGTAACACAAAACAAAGACTCAAAACTTGGAGTCAGGGCTGCATCTACTGCCGAGCCATCTATTATATCAGTTTTGGATTCTTCTTAAATGAATGTGGTTTATTGAACAGGTGTAAAGGTTTGTAACTCAAACTTGTATAGTGAGCTAATGATCTATACTATTAAAGCAAAATCTTTTTTAGGATTATGTCCCTGATTTTTTCAATTAATTACAAAAATTGCCATTATCTTTTTGAATTTTTTAAATGGTTTTCAGCCACATTAATTGCACCAGTCAGAAACAAGTATTTAAAAACGAATTTACAAGCCCATTTTGGTAGTAAAAAAGGTTGGGATTTCAAGCCCATTTCGACTTTATTAGAAACCCAATCAGATTACAATTATTTTTATGTATACTTCAAAGATCTATACTAAAATCGATTTATGACATATATGCTATTTACATAGTATTAGCACTTTAACCATGCAAAAAATATGAATATAATTTTTTATTAGTACTTTCCGTTTGTTTCTTTTTTGGTAAGACCATACGGTCATATGTCGAAGAAGCTGGATTACTTGTGGGTGGGTTTCACGAATTCGATGTTCATTTAAATACTTGATTTTTTTGACCAAAAAAAATTAGAAAACCCATTTTAAAAACAGTAAAACATAAAAATGGATTCAAAATTTTGTTTGTATTTCTTTTAATCACCTTTTAAAATATTCTACGAAAGGATATTTGGGATTTAATAGTTTACAATAAACTAAAAATATTAATACAAGGAACTATTTTTTAAAAACAACTCTTCAGAATTACTTTGTATTACTATAAAACATCAGCATATTAAAAAAATTAGTTATCAAATAACACATAAGGTTACAATTAACAAATATTTATTTATTTTTATTTGATTTTTAAAAGAAACAAATCTCGCGCTTTTAAAATATGAGTCATTATATATATTATTATATTTATATCTCAATACATATCATCCTAAATATATAAAATAATTACTACACATATAACAAAAAACAATTATAAAAATATAAATGTTATAAATATAATATGTTATAAAATGATATTTTTAGAAAGAGTTAATCCCGCGCTTTGAAAGCGCGGGTCAAAATCTAGTTAAGAATTAAAATACGATTTTCTGAAGTAAAATGTTTATTGGTACAAACACAAGTTCATAAGCCAGGTTAAGGTGTTGATTGTTTACTGATCTTGAAGTAGTTTCGGGTTTGTTTTTGAAAAAAAAAAACCACTTTTTACCGAATCAAACTTTTAGATAAATAGATTTCCTTTGACCAAAAAAAAAGATAAATAGATTTCATTCAATGAAAGGAAGCTGGTTTTAAGTTTTTTTTCCATAATTTTAAAAGAAAATCCAAAAACTACATCTGTTAACTTTTTCATCAAATTATGTTGGTTTTCAAAAAAAAAAAATTTAATACTGCTATTAATTTTCTAAAATCTATCCAAGTTTTTCGAAAAGCTAAAATATACAGAAAAATCAGAAACTAAAAATTGAAAACCCCAAAATCTAAAAACTGAATCAAAAATCAAAAATCAAAAATTAAAAATCAAAAATCAAAAATCAAAAACTGAAAACCAATAAAAATAAGTTTAAAATCAATTTAAATTTTGAGAAATAAGAAAAATTAAAAAAGAAATATACAACTAAAAAGGAAACAGTGAACAATTTAACAGACTCAACTTCTTATAAATAAGATAAATAAGAATGCAAATTTGAAAATCAATTGAAACTTTGAGGAATAACAAAAAAAAAAAGGAAAGAAGAAACTAAAAAGGAAATTAAACATGATAATTTAGTTCAAGAAGAATTAAACATGATAACCAACGAAAACAAAAGGAAAGAGTGAAAACCCAAAGCGAATAGTGAACAACGTACTCAAGTAGCTTCATATAAATAAGAACGCTAGAGACTCCTCTCTAAAGCTATCATTGATTCGATTACTTGTTTCTCAAACCAAAAACAAACACACAAAATAGAGTCAAAAACCCTAATTACAGAGTATTACCAAGATGGTGATGATTAAGGAAGACAACACCAACAACAACAGCAAAGCTCCGAATGTTGTTGGCCAATCTTCTTCAGTACTAGAGTTTGTCTGTTTTCTTGGCCGAGGTAGTTTTGGTTCGGTCGCTCTCATAAGAGACTCCAAACAAAGGTTACACGCTGAGAAATCATCTCCAATATCTTACATGGAGAGTCTCAAGAAAGAGCATAGGATCATGCTTCGTTTCCGTAACCATCCACGCATCGTCCAAACCACAAACCCTAATCTTCACATAGGTATCAACCTCGACCATTGTTATATCTACATGGAGTTTGCCTCCAAAGGTACTCTCCACAACTTCATCTCCCACTTCAATGGCCAACCAGTGCCTGAGGTTTTGATCAGACGCGCTGCTCTCATGATCCTTCAAGGCCTCGAGGCTCTTCACTCTCACGGCTACGTTCACTGCGACCTCAAGCCGGCTAACGTTCTCCTCTTTCCTTCCAAGATTGTCGGAGAGCCGTGGGATCTCAAGCTTGCTGACTTCGGTCTATCTAAGGAGCCTTCTTGTACGAATCCAAGGTCCTCCTTGTCTGGCGGTACAAAGGAGTACATGTCTCCTGAGTCTTTGGGACCCAACCGAGTGAAGATGATTGGACCGGCTGTTGACATGTGGGCTCTAGGGTGTGTTGTGCTTCAGATGTATGGAGGCTATCCAGTGAAGATGGGAGAATGCTACAGGTGGAGGCTTCCGAGACTAGTATCTCCGCTGGCCAACGACTTCTTGAGGCGGTGCATGGCGTTGCAGCCCTCACGCAGAGCCACCGCAGCGGATCTGTTGAAACATCCTTTTGTTTGCACCAAGCCCAAATCATATGATTCATTCAGTACTGTCCTCCTGTCTTAAGACACATTAATGTTATGAAAAAATATGTTAGAAGACCGATGATGGCTCCAAGACCTAGAGAGTCGTATTTAGGTTTATTCAGTTTAGTTGGCGTCTTAATAACAGTATAATTCATGTCTGGTACTGACTTTATATTCTTTTTATGTATCTTTGTCTTTAATATCAGAGTATATTTTTCTAGAGTTTGATTCTTTGCCTCTGTGATTGCTATTTAGATGTTTTAAAAGAGAGACCTCTCTAATAAGTAAGAATCTAATATATTGCACAGTTTAAACTAGTCAAACAGAAAAGCATCATATCACATATTCGACAAGATGTATCTCTCAGAACAAGTGAAGTTTGTTTGATTCAGATGAGCAATCAAGCAATCATCTATCTTGACTATAGTTTAGACACAAGAACAAGATAACACACATAATAAGAAGAAAAAGAAAGAAAGCAAATATGTTGAGAGTTAAACAGCTGCTTCAGTTATGGAAGTCATCATCTTTAGAACAGAGATGGTATCACCAACTCTGATTGTCTTGCTGCCTTTGCCTTCACTGTTGCTTATGTTCCAGTTCCAAACCATCTCCTTACCAAAGTAAACCTGTCACAAAATTTATTGAACCGGTTTAAGCATCAGACAGGATCCAAGTACAAGTCTCTTCCCACACAAAACCAGACAATATCTAACCTTTCCACGCGCCTTCTTATCTGGCATTAAGACTTTGTCTGATCTGAATTTCATCAGAGTTTCAGTTGGTTCTGCTGCACCTGGAACTCCGGTTTCTTGATTCACCAGTGGTACCTAAAAGAACAACAATAACAGTTTTTTAAAAGCCTCAGAGTTGATAATCTGAGTGTTGGATACTCACCTTGCAGCGGCTACACAGCCTTACTCCTTGGAAGACTAATTCGTTAATCTTGATTTCATCCCAAAGATCTTCACCAAAAGGATCACAGTTATCGACAAGAAAACTACAAGAGAATCAAAGAAAAATCAAGATCACAACAAAACGAAACAACCATCATCAAAGAGATTAAGAACTCGGAATGAATGATAGTATTTTACTTGGGTCGAAAACGGTTAATAGGCACCGGTTCTGGTAGGAGTGTATTCAGCTGGTCTAAAGAAGCCTAGGAACATCAAGCAAGACAAAAGAAGATCAAATGCACATTCTCACTAATCTGATACTGTAACTATCATTAATTGCTCACCTGAGATGCAAACAAAAACGGAAACATATCTGCAAATGTTGTAGAGTAGCCTGCTGCGAACTCTGGAGGTGAAGGTCTGGTTTCAGTTTCTGTATCAAGAAAGAAGTTGATCAACTATGTGCATTTCAAATCTGTTGCAAAATGAAAAGAATAAGAAGCTAAAACCTTTATTAAACCGAACCAAACGGCTTTGTTTGCCAAGATAATCTGAAAACCATTTTGCAGCTTCTTCTCCCTCATCAAAAGCAGAGCCAGACCACTCCCACATGGACACACCTTCTGCTATCGAGCTCGGTTTAGTCAATGGAATCTTTAACGGACTCATACCTGGAGCTCTTACCACTGCCAAAATGAAATAATCAAGACAATCAATTCTGAGTCTCAGGTTCAGACAAGAGTATATGTAAATTATTAACACAGTAATTACCCAAAAATGTGTCTTTTGTTGGCTCCCAGTCTTCCAAGAAGGCTTCCTTAGGCAGCTCGGATTCGACAAGAGCAAGCTTTGGCTCAACTCTTTGAGTGTATGCTCTTCCTTTGTAGTTCACCACTAACCAGTACCGGTCCCATTGAAACCCTGCATATATCAGTTTCAACAGATTAAGCCAACCTCATAGTCCAACAGTCCCCTATCAACACTCATGGGAATCTTATAAAACTGTTCACTTTCTCATAAGTTCTATTTTATCGAGCCCATAACATATTACTCACCAAATTCAAAGAACCCAAAAGTGATCTAAAGGGTAATTTTCTCATTACTAATTGTTACAAAGAGAAGAAGTTTGTTCTTTGAATTACCAGTCTGAGTGACGGTTGCCTGAGGGACGGAGATTCCACGGCAAGATTTGATCGGATAGATGAACAAAGACTGAATCTTCAGAGCTTCCTCCATCTCTATCTCTCTCTCTGCGCCGACTCTCTCTGACACAGTCCTACAAAGACTTTAAACTAATCTTTTTGTTTAGGAGTGAGAGGTAGTAGAATGAATAAACACACGTGCACTATATTAGCAGACAGGTTACACCTACCACTACCACGCTACCACCATCTCTAAGATTCGGTTTTTTTTTTTTTCAACTTTGTAAGACTACCGTTCAATGGAATGTTATCAACATTTTACAAAAAAAAAAAATGTCTTTGTCATCGACAGCTCATACGCGTAGCTCGGTAATTAAATCAACGGTTGAGTTATGACACAGCACAAGTTTATCAGCTTGCACACCCTAAAGAGTAAGGAATTAAAAAAAGCAGACAAAAGAAAAATAGAGAAACAAAAGCCATATCAAGTCAAAAGGGAAGCAAATAGCTTTGTAAGATCATTGTAAACTAATGCATAGTTTAAGCATGAAGATTTTATGTTGAGAGGACTTCGCTAATGAAGAAAGTTCTAGTTGACATTATTAACCAACAGAATCTGATACTGAAAGTGCTGAGCTTTTTTTTTTTTAGGAAGCTACAATCCCTACTTATTCTACTTGTTACGCTTCGCAGCACGTCTTCCATGACCCTTCTGTGGTGGTCCCTTATTACGACGCTTCAACATCTCAAGCTTCGATAAGCGCCTACAATAATACACAAACTCTCAAGTTAGAAAGCTACTAAAATATTATCTTCCACAAAATAAGAGAAAATCAATTCTACTGTCCTAAAGCTACTTTGCGTACACAGCTCGGCATAAGCCTCACATAACACAACCATTCATGTCATAAGACTACGTGCTTTCTCATGCCCTGAATTTCATAAACTACCGAGCAAACCAGAAATGATTCTCCGTTTGTTGACTTTCTGAATCAATTACGGAAGAAGAACAGAGTACAAACTGAAGCAAGGAAGACCACCAAAGACGAACAGTATGATAAATTCTCCTAAATCAATCCAAAAGACTCAGCCCTTCTGCCTGTTAAAACACTCAACCACTTGGATGATTACAATTCTCGTACACTGGACTAACGTCAGGCCTATCAAATACTACCCCACCAACTCAACTCAACACAAATTGCATAAACATTATTTGCAATTGAGGCATAGCTTTATTGAAATATATTAACTAGGCATTGCTTCTACTCAAGTCTACTTTAAGGCATGCTTGATAACATGTTGTTGACTACACTGGTTTGCACTAAATAGGGAAAAGTAAATAAACAACTTAAAAGAAGAAGTTTATAGGGAGTACTCTTTTTCTTCTCTAGCCAAGACATTGGGATCCTCATTCTTAATGTCGTATGGATACCACTCTGCAACCTTATCACCAAAAAGCTTCTTCCTTAAGATCTTATGAGGAGACCTCTGCCCTGTTGGGTTAAGCATATGTCCGAAAATCCTTGCTCTAGCTTCGGTCACACCAACAGTGACTGCTGAAGTTACAAGATTTTTCAGGCTACCACTAGCCATCTTTCCTTCAAAAACTACCTGTTAAAAGCAAGAAACATGATCAACCAATTTGCAAAACCAACACATTTTTATGCTGATAAGTTAAACAAAAAGACTAAAGATCTCAATCACGAGACTCAGTGATATTATTATTAAATCCAAGATGGGTAAATGTCACATACAAAGGTACACACTTTAAGCTTAAATACGGGAACTAAGCAACGATCCTTCATAACTGGGTCCAGTTTCCTTAACTTTAGTCTCTAAAGACAGGAGATCTCTATCTGAAACTGAAACATCAGCATGAGATCCAGACGAATCTGGGTAAAGTTTCTACAGTTCAACGGGAGGAATTGGTCTATATTCACGAAAAAGATCATAACGATGTTACAAGCGCAATAAGAAATAACGGAGAGAAAAAAAAACAGATAGCATTTCGTTATGGATCCAAGAAATACTCTCTGAAACATTTCATCGAACACGTTCCCTGCTCCAGTGAAAAAAAACTGAGGGAACCATTTCCACAATCAGCGCTGAGACTATCCATCGAATGTCAGCGGAGAAGAAGAAAAGGAGAGGGAAACGTACCGCAAAAGAGAAGCGATTAGTGAGTCGGAGACGGCGAGACTGCGAAACGAGAGACGCTATAAATAAAAAGTCGGCGAATGTAGTGGGGGTAGCATTCGGAAGTTTTACAATATAAAAGTACAAAATGAAAAATTAAAATACAATTTGCTTTCATTGAGAGTTGAACTCAAGACCTCCCGCTTACTAAACGGGTGCTCTAACCAACTGAGCTATGAAAGCTTTGCTAACTTAACATTACAATTACAAATTTATCTCTTTTGTAAAGGTTTTATTTATATGTAAAGGACACTGAATGGTTGACAACTTTTTTTGGCTGATCAAAAAATAGCATTACCTAACCTAACTGATTTAAGATTTGAAAAGATATTACCGTTCAGAACCAAAAATTTATTAATTAACATATGTTAGTTTGACATCAAACAATATATATACCATTTCGTTATTTCATTTCCTTTGAAAACTGGTAGAGATTCGAATTTTATTGGCATTATAGAAAAAGAAAAATATATTTGTTAATCGTTAATCTAAAAAACCTGCAAAACTGTGTCACGTAAAGATGTACTTTCTCCACGAGTTATCTTTCAAGTACAACTGGAGGTAAACGTGATCAACCATATCATATTTAAAAAAGCAGCAAAGGCACAAACCGATGAGATGGATTGATTATCTATATTGTCTTATTTAGGGGTAGGTTTTATCAGTAGGGGCCAAATAAAGCCGAAGATGATATTGTTAGACAAAGTGTATGTAAACAAATATAAGCAATTGGATTTGATTCAGCGACCTAACTACATGCTAAAAGACAATTAACCATGTAAACCGAGAATAAGCATACTTCAGGAATGAACTCCCCAAATAAGAACATCACACTAAGTAAAAATATAATTGTTTCCCATAAGATAAGGGTTTCACACTTTATCTTTCCCTAAAAAATAACCAATTTGAATATGACATTTCACCCTTTTCAAACCAGATGTTGATAAACTTATCCATTTTAGAATATGATAAACCAAACATAATTATATACATATCTAAAACACAATGAATTGTTGAAGAATACAATTTTTTTTGTTAATCAAAAAGTTTTAACCTTCATTTAAACTTATATCTCTATATCCTTTAAGCAAAAAAAAAAAACTCAGAAATGGATGCTTCTGCGTTTATGTCAAAGATGACATCTGCAAAATCTTTTATTAAATGGGGTAATATCAAAGAGAAACAAGTTAGAACGAACCAATGTGTTGCTGGGTTTGGTGGTGATGACAAACATAATACTGTTTTGTTCAAAATTTAGAGTTCATAGGAATCTAGACTGTGGTTTTACTTCACTATAAAATTTGGGTTATTCCACAAGGCATAGATTTCCTATCTTTATATCTAGACAAACAATTATTTAGCATATAACTGTAAATTTGTATATTATACTCTCTTTGTTTTTACAAAGTGTCAAGATACATTTTGATGGAGGTTAAAAAACTGTATAAAAGATTAATATATTTTTATTTAATGTACAATTAATTAAATAAGAGATGATTTAAATAAAAATCTATTGGTTGCTAAAAAAGTAAAAAAATATTTAATATATAAAATTACATTAAAAATGTAGAATGGTATATTTTGAAATAAAAAATAAGCTAGAATGACATTTTTATGAAACAAAAGAGTATATATAAATAAATGCCGAACAATATACATGAAAATCTAAGGGGTAAATATAGAAAAGCAACTTCTCAAATTTCTCATAAGAGGACTTCTCGAGTCATATGAAGCTAAACAGACTTCACAACAGAGTAATGTTTTTGAAGAAGTACCCTTCAACCAAGTTATCGTTCTGTCGTCTCAACCGCTCTCTTGCATTGGCCATGCTCAAAGCCATATCGTTCTTTCATTATATATATATACAATATAACTTATTTATTTCATTGTCATTAGTCTCCTTCCACATTATCATTACTTACACAACTAAAATTCTCATGAAGCTGAATTTTGTAGATAAATGGAAATAAATTGTGTTAAAGATGGATAAATCGAAACACAACAGCATATTTTTTACGGCTCTTTTACTGTGTGTCACGCTATCATATTCTATATGAACAAGAATAAAATACTAGTAGTATTTTTCAATTTTTTATAAATGGACACACAGTAATTGAAAAACAAAGATAAATTTCAAATTTTTATTTTGCAAAAACATTCAACAAAAAGTTTTCAGGATTTTGAAACCATTTGCAATTTCAATTCTACTAATAAAATCTAAAATCAGCTAATCCGAAACATCTCATCACTATGAGCATTTATAGAAAGAACACAAAGAGACAATGGCACAGTCGCAACATAAATGTAAGAAACTTGCAATTGCATTTTCCAACGCCTCTCATCTGACCCTCGTTGACCTTCGTCTGCTCTTTCCCATTGCTTCATTCATTTCCCTTTAATTACACACACACACACACTGTCAATAATTAATCAAAGCGAAACGACAGAAGATATAAAGAGACACCCGCGTGTCGTCATTTTAAAAGGCTATACTATGTAGTTTTAGGCTTTTAGCCTTCTTTTATAGCCGATCCCAAAGCTTTATCTGCATTTACTTCTCTTGCAACTCACCACACATCAAACATTTGAGCGTGTTATATTCTATAGAGAGAGAGAGAGAGAGTCGTCCCCCATGCACCGTCCTTACGACCAATCATCTCTGTTTCATCAACTTCAACCAAAAAAACCAACAATTCTCTTAAACTCTCTATTTTTCCCAACACTAGTCTCACTTCTACTAATCACCAGTGGAATCTTCTTTCACTTTCATACACTTCTTGTTTCCCGAAGAAGAAGAAGTAAGAAGCAATAACAATGCAGCGACTCTCTCTTCTTGTTCTGTGTTTCCTCTGTTTTTCAGTCGGTTTGGGTTCGGGTCAACCGGGTCAAAGCAACGATCTCCAAACTCTCCTCCAAGTGAAGAAGTCTCTTGTCACAAACCCAAAGGAGGAAAAGGTTCTCCGGAGTTGGAACTCCGATGATTCCAATTTCTGCAACTGGACCGGCGTCACGTGCGGTGGTCGTGAAGTCATCGGTTTAAATCTCTCCGGTTTAAACTTAACCGGTTCAATCTCTCCTTCTATTGGCCGGTTTGATAACCTAATCGACCTCGATCTATCGTCCAACAGTCTCGTAGGTCCCATCCCAGCTTCTCTCTCCAACCTCTCTTCTTCTTTGGAGACTCTGCATCTCTTCTCTAACCTACTCAGCGGCGAGATACCGAGTCAACTCGGTTCACTCGTGAATCTCAAGTGGTTAAAAATCGGAAACAACGACCTCGTCGGATCAATCCCGGAGACGTTAGGGAATCTCGACAATCTCCAGACTCTCGGATTAGCTGCGTGCAGACTCACCGGTCCGATACCGAGTCAACTCGGTCGACTCGTTCAGATGCAGTATTTGTATCTACGACATAACTACCTCGAAGGACCGATTCCACCCGAGTTAGGAAACTGTACCAACCTCGTTACGTTCTCCGCGGAGGTGAACAGCCTCAACGGATCGTTACCGGCGGAGCTGAGTCGACTCGGAAACCTCGAGTCACTCAATTTGGCAAACAACTGCTTCTCCGGAGAGATACCGAGTCAACTCGGTGATCTGCGCAGCCTCAAACACCTTTACTTGATCGGTAACAAACTTAAAGGTTCGATTCCAAAGACATTAACGGAGTTGAAAAGTCTCACAATCCTTGATTTGTCCAAGAACAGTCTCACCGGAGGGATACATGAAGAGTTCTGGAACATGAATCAGCTCGAGTATCTGGTTCTAGAGTACAATCCTCTCTCTGGCTCCTTACCAAAGAGCTTATGTTCTAACAACACAAATCTAAAGCTACTGCTTTTGTCTGAAACTCAGCTTTCCGGCGAGATTCCGACAGAAATCAGCAAATGTCGGTCATTACAAGAGCTTAACTTGTCTAACAACACGCTCACCGGTCAAATTCCCGACTCGTTGTTTCGCCTCGTCGAACTCACGGTTTTATATATTAACAACTGTAGCTTGAAAGGCACGTTATCTCCATCTATATCTAACCTAACGAACCTACAAGAGTTTGGTCCGTCTCACAATGCCTTGGAGGGGAAGTTACCAAAAGAGATCGGTTTTCTCAGCAAACTGGAACGTCTGTTACTTCACGACAACCGGTTTTCCGGTGAAATCCCGGTTGAGATTGGGAACTGCACGAGTCTGCAGCAGATTGACACGTATGGGAATCATTTCAGTGGAGAGATTCCTTCTTGGATAGGAAGATTGAAAGATCTTACTTGGCTTCACTTGAGAGAGAACGAGTTTTCTGGTAACATTCCCGCCACTTTAGGTAACTGTCACCAACTGAGGCTTCTTGATTTAGCTGATAATCACCTCACCGGTTCGATCCCTTCCTCCTTCGGCTTCTTAACGGCCTTGGACCAGCTTCACCTTTACAACAACTCTCTTCAGGGGGACCTTCCGAGCTCACTTATCAACCTCAAGAATCTCACAAGAATCAATTTCTCAAACAACACCCTCGATGGCTCCATCAGTCCCTTGTGCGGTTCAAGCTCTTATCTCTCCTTCGATCTCACGGACAACAGATTCCAGGGAGATATACCTCTTGATCTAGGGAAGTCTCCGAGCCTCGAGCGGTTAAGGTTAGGGAAGAATCAATTCACAGGAAGAATCCCTTGGACATTAGGGAAGATCAATGCACTGTCTTTATTGGATATCTCAAGCAATTCTCTGACTGGAACCATACCAGTAGAGCTCGGTTTGTGTAAGAATCTGACACTCATTGATCTCAGCGATAACTTTATTTCAGGGGTTATACCTCCGTGGCTTGGAAAGCTTCCTTTCTTGGGTGAGCTCAAGCTTTCTTCAAACCAGCTCACCGGTTCACTCCCTAGTGAGATTTTCAACTTAACCAAGCTTCTTGTGCTATCTCTTGATGGTAACTCACTTAACGGCTCTATACCACAAGAGATTGGGAACTTGGAAGCTCTCAATGTGCTTAACCTCGGAAAGAATCAGATTTCAGGTCAGCTTCCTTCAGCCATAGGAAAGCTGAGCAAGCTTTACGAGCTTCGGTTATCGAGAAACATCTTAACCGGAGACATCCCTGTTGAGATTGGACAGCTTCAAGATCTTCAAAGTGCTTTAGATCTCAGCTACAACAACTTCACCGGACACATTCCATCAACCATTTCGACGTTACATAAGCTTGAATCTCTTGATCTGTCTCACAATCACCTTGTCGGAGACATTCCTGGGCCAATAGGGGATATGAAGAGTTTAGGATATCTCAACCTCTCTTACAACAACCTAACGGGCAGGTTAAAGAAACCTTTCTATAAATGGCATGCAGATGCTTTTGTAGGCAATGCAGATCTCTGTGGAAGCCCTCTTAGTCCCTGCAAGAGAGCTGGATCAAAGCAACAAGGTCTTAGCGCGAAAACCGTAGTTATAATCTCTGCGTTGTCTTCAGTAGCAGCTATTGCTTTGACGGTACTAGTGGTTGTCCTCTTCTGCAAGCAAAGTCATGATCTTTTAAACAGCACATTCTCATCAAACGCTTCTCCTTCTTCACAAGCTCCTCTCTTTAGAAACGGAGCTGCAAACACGGATATAAAGTGGGAAGACATTATGGAGGCTACACATGGCCTTGACGACGAGTTCATGATTGGATCAGGAGGGTCAGGAAAAGTTTACAAAGCGGATTTGAAAAACGGTGAGACGATTGCTGTGAAGAAGATTCTCTGGAAAGATGATTTGATGTCAAACAAGAGCTTCAACATAGAAGTGAAGACGCTTGGAACGATCAGACACAGACATTTGGTTAAGCTGATGGGTTACTGCACTAGCAAAGCAGAAGGCTTGAACCTGTTGATTTATGAGTACATGGCGAACGGAAGCGTCTGGGACTGGCTTCACGAGAAGAAGAAGCAGGTTCTTGATTGGGAAACAAGATTGAAAATTGCACTTGGGTTGGCTCAAGGAGTGGAGTATCTTCATTTTGATTGTGCTCCTCCTATAGTTCACCGCGATATCAAAACCAGCAATGTGCTTCTTGACTCCAACATGGAGGCGCACTTGGGAGATTTTGGACTCGCAAAGATCTTAACTGAAGAGTGTAATGACACCAACACAGAATCACATAGTTTGTTTGCTGGCTCTTATGGCTACACTGCACCAGGTTTATATCTTGAGTTTCTTGATTTGGTTTTCCACTGTTAAAGCTAATGTTCTTTTGTTTTGTTTTGTTTTGTTTCAGAGTATGCTTACTCGTTGAAGGCCACTGAGAAGAGCGATGTGTACAGTATGGGGATAGTGTTGATGGAGATTGTGACTGGTAAAAAGCCAACAGATGAAGTGTTTGATGAAGAGACCAATATAGTAAGATGGGTAGAGACGTGTCTTGAGATGCCACCTGGTTCTAGAGCGAGGGAGAATCTAATTGATTCAGAGCTTAAACCGCTTTTGCCTTGCGAAGAAGAAGCAGCTTATCAGGTTCTTGAAATAGCGATTCAGTGCACAAAAACTTATCCTCCGGAGAGACCAACTTCAAGACAAGCTTGCGACCGTCTTCTCAATGCCTTCAACAACAGAGCTGCTAATTATGGGGAGATGCAAACTGGTTCGGAGAAATGATTTTCCACAAGACATATTATGTATTTTGTGCTAATAGAATAATGAAATTGAGCATGTAGTGCTTTCTTATGTGATTCTTGAGGGTTTGGTTACATTAGTAGTTTCCTAACCATCAAAATTGTTCTTGCAAATCAAGAAACTGTCAGTAGAAATCCGGAAACAAAATTATACATAAAAATCGTTGTATTTTCAAACTTTGCTTTAGGGGACTTAAAATGATATTGGATACTTGGGTCTTGATGGATAGAGTGACAAAGCGTTAGCAATATGTTAGCAAATATGTTTCAGAAGTTATATGTTCTTATTAATGTAACTATTATAAATGAATAAGTTTCAAAAAGTAGTATAACTGATTAATAGATTAGTAAATGATTAATATATAAAATTACATTATTTATATGTATAATTTATTTATTTATATATATATAGGATAATTCTCTTAAATAATTTTTTTTGTCACAAAAAGAATCCATACAGAAGAAAATGACCAAAAGATGTTTCATTAAAAAAGGCAAAAAACTTTTTTACTATTTACTTTATAGATATATAAATAATAAAAATAGAAAAACAAAAAAATATAATTAAAAATAAAAATAATTTTGAATTATATGGTTTCAAATTCGAACTTTTTATAATTTTTTCAATTTTTTTTTCAAATTTTTTTTTTCAAATTTTTCTTTTGAAATTCTAAAATGCTTTTTGAAACTATCTTTACAATTTTTATTTTTTAATTTTTAATATTTATTTTTTATTTTCTAAAATTTTATACCCACCACCAAATCCCCTTAACTCTAAATTCAATATCTAGAGTTAGTTAACTTAGCTCGAAAGGTATAAAAATACATTTACTCTTCAATAAAACTTCTTTTGATCATTTTTTTTCTTGTATGCTCTTTTGTGAAATAAACTAAAAATAACTATCCTAGAGAATTCCTCTTAAATAAATTTATCAATGTATTTAATTTATTTTATATATTCTAAAAGTGAAATGCTTTATTAAAACTAGCTTTTCTATTATTTCCATTTATATCTAACTTAATTACCCTAACCTAAAATTAAAAAATTAAATAACTAATCTATTTTTTAAATAATGAATTCCGTTTATATTAAAAATAAATTTGAATAACTAATCATTTATATTATATTTTTCAATATAAAAAAATAATTATATATGCCTACTAATTCATATATATGCCTACTAATTCATATAACTAATCATTTATATTATATTTTATATATTCTATAAATTAAATGCTTTATTAAAACTAACTTCTCTATTATTTTTCATTTATATCTAACTTAATTATTATTAATATATACCCTAACCTAAAATTAAATAATTAAATAACTAATCTATTTTTTTAAATAATGAATTCCGTTTATATTAACAATAAATTTAAATAACTAATCATTTATATTAAATTTATCAATATAAAAAATAATTATATATGCCTGCTAATTCATATATATACAACTACTTTAATCCAAATGCAAGAAACAAATTCTTCAAAACCTTCACCAAATACATAACAATATAATTCTTATAGGTACACTACTAAAAATTAGATATATATATGTATATACATATTTGATAAAATAAATATTAATAAGTAGCTACTATTAATATTTAATGATATGATGAAACATGTTATTATTGATCTTCTTATGAATATAGTTTTACGGGTTATTCTAACAAACATGTAAAATATTTATCAAATATAAACTAACTGAACAAAAAATACGACACGCTCTAAGTTAGGCTTGGGCGTTTAGGTACCCTTTGGGATACATATTGAATATTTTGAATTTTGGTTCAAATATATATCACACCTATGTCTCATTCGGGTAAATTTGTGTGTACTGATCGGTTTCAGATATAACACATCTATTTTGGTTCTAATTTGTATCACATAATAAACCCCATAAAATAACCCTATATTGTTTGGATTAGGGTTATATTGGTCCGGTTCGGATATATTTGAAGTCAAATTCAAAATTTAAAAGCAAAACATAAGAAATAAATAATTATTTATATAGAATTGGATTAAGGTATTTACTTATAATTTAATACTTATTTTTATCATTTCAAAATAAATTTAGAACTGAATATTTGAAGTATGTATTTATGTTTCAAATATTTAGATTTGTGATTTATTTGGACATTTTGATTATTTTTTTGGATTATTTGGGTTCTTCAGTTTTTAGGTTTACTTGTTCGGGTTTGGCTAATAACACTTCGGGTTTGGATATGATTGTTACCACCCTACAAGATCCATTATTGTATTTCTTACATTTCGGAACGGTTACTGATCAGATTTTTTGGTTTGGGTTCCGTTCGGACTTCGGGTTAAGAATTTTATGCACATGCCTACTTAAAATAAAGAGGAAATGTGATTATATAAAATTTTCATCCAAAGATTATTCTGTGCTTTGAATCGCGTATCAAAATCTAGTTAGATAAAACAAGATACAATGTTTCTGTAAGATCATTACCAATCGCTTTAGTAAGAAACAAATGCAACTTTAGCTAATATTGTAAACTAGATGGATGGCCGCACATATGTGCGGACATGAGTATGTATTATATAATTGTTAATTATATAGAGCTAGGTGTTTTACTATGCTATGCGCGGAAAAAAATTAAATTATATTTAGATATATTATTTTCTTAGCTTTTTTTTGAAATTTTGATTTAACTAAACATAAAAATTATGAATAAAATATTGATTTTTTATTTTAAATATGTATTTTAAATATATATATATATATATATATATATCTAAAATTATAATTTCGGCTAGATTTTGTATATACTTCTTTTATTTAAAATAAATTTAGACAAAAAGTTAAAATAAATTAAATAAAATCGCATAAGATTAAAAGCAAATTTTGTTAGAAATAATATTTTATATAATTATAAAAAGTAAAACTAAATAGTATTTCAAAAATATTTAGATATTAAAAGGAAACTGATGGTATTAGATTAGAAATTTATAATTTTTAAAAATTGCATACATTTTGAAGAAATTATTTAGTAATAAAAATTCTATAATTATCGAAAAGAGAATTAAATAATATTTCGAAATTTTGGTAAATATTATTTTATTTCTTTTTATATTATTTTAATATTATATTTGAATATATTTGATTTAATGATGATTTATAAGTTATTAACTTATTTCAAAAAGCTTACCAAAATTATAAATCAACATTGAATGGAAATGTCTATGTCACAATTGGCTTTTGGCTTTGTCATTTTTTCTAATGAAAATAAATATGGTGATGACATATTAGAAAACTTTAAAAAATCTCTTCTCAAATAATTTTTAGGGGATATGATTTATGTAAAAATATGATAATAATAATTGTCTATTATATATTGATGATGTTAATACATCATGTATATGCAGACATTATTATACGAATAATTCTCTAGAATTGTCCTGAAAAAGTTTTTGTCACAAATATAACCTCCAAAGATAAAATGACCAAAATGTTTTATTCAAAAGGTAAATATATACTTATATCCCTAGAGTTAACTAATATAGACTTATGGTTTAGATTTAATGGTGGGGTTTTGGGAGTGATCTTTAAAATTAAAAAATATTAAAAATGAAAATAAAAGTTTGAAAAATAGTTTCAAAACATTTTCGAATTTCAAAAGGAAAATTTGAAAAAATAAGAAATATTTTCGAATTTTTTTAATAAAAAGATCGAATTTGAAAACATAAAATTTGACACTATAAAAAACATTTACTTTTTATTTATTTATATTTATATATATTGGGTATAAAAGCTTTTGCCTATTTAATGAAACATTTTAGTCATTCTAATCTTTGGGGGCTCTTTTTGTGACAAAACTTAAAAATGACAAAACTTAAAAATGGTTTATTTGAGAGAATTGACCTTATTATAATTCCAAGATTTTATTAATACTATTAAAATGAGCTAAAATAGTATATAAGTGATTATGCATGTCAAACATAGTTTATATACTTTTGTATGTCAGTTTTATGCATGAAGATACAAAGTATTAGTACATAATACTAAATGATGTACAAACATTAGTGATATTCCAACATTAAGTTAAATGTTTCAAAATATGTATGTTTATGTGTTATACAGTTATAATGCGATATAATATATAGAATTTATAGGAATAAGCCAATAACAATTGCATATTATATATTATTAGTTTCTGAATTATCATATATATTATTTTATTTATAATATCTGCCGACTAAAATTGAAAAAAATAATTCATCACATTATTGATTAAATAAATTCAAAATATCTTTCACCTACATCCATCCTCTCACTCTTACTTATATTCATTTTCTTAATCTTATTCTCATCTTCATACTCGCTTCCACGTTCACCCTCACTCTCATTTTAACCCTTATTATCATTCACGCTCTCACTCTTATAACTTTTTTACATCATCACATCTTCATTTATAGTATCTTTTAATTTAGATAAAATAATTCGCAGTTGCAAAGTCTTCACCAGTTTTGGTCAAATCTTCAAAACTTTCTAGCGTTGTACTGATCAAATGATCTCAAAATCTCTCTAAGCTATATTCACACTTTTGCTTTCATTTATATTCACTCTCTTAATTTCACTTCGCCCTCAACCTCACCTTTAATCTCATTCTCACCTCCCACTCACCCTCACCTTTACTCCCATCCTCACTCACACTCACTCTCACATCTGCCTCACTCTTACCCTTATTCTCACTCTCATTTTATCTCTCTTATAACTTTTTTACATCATCACATTATTTTATTTATAATATGCTTTACGTTAGATAAAATAATTCTCAGTTGTAAAGTCTTCACCAGTTTTGGGCAAATTTTCAATGTTCTCTCGCATTGTATTTGATCAAACGATGTCAATATCTCTTTCACCTACATTCACTTTTTTGCTTTCACTTATATTCGCTCACTTTAATCTCACCCTCACCCTCACCCTCACCCTCACCCTCACCCTCACCCTCACCCTCACTATCATTCTTATTTTCCCTCCCACTCTGATAACTTTTTAACATCATCATAGTTTTTATTTATAATATACTTAGATAAAATAGTTTTCAATTGCACAGTCTTTGCCAGTTTTGGTCAAACTTTCAAAGCTTTCTAACGTTATATTGATTAAATAATATCAAATTCTCTCTCACCTGTACTCACCTTTTCAATTTCACGTATATTTACTCTATCGATTTCACTCTCACCTTTATCCCGTCCCACCCTCTCACTCTCACTCTCACTCTCACTCTCACTCTCACTCTTACCCTCATCCTCATTCTCGCCCTCACTCTCACTCTCATTTTCAACCTCATTCTGACTTTCACTATAATGACCCTGTTTTAGAGTAGTTTTACCTCTAAATTAGGTAAATCGTGGTTGGCATGGTGGGCATGGATCATATGAAGACGTTTGGCCGAGAAAAAAATTCAGATGGCTCGAGTGAATTGGTTTTTGGTCGAGAAGTCTGAATTGGAGGTCGACGAAGAGCGAGGCGAATTTTCGAAGTTGGAGGAGATGTAAGAAACATGGCTTTGATTATTTAAGGAGGTTAGGAGAATACATTTGGTTAGGATAAAAACATGATGGTACAGAGAAAATATAAGTTGGTTGAGCATCTACGTTTGGTGGTCGAGTCGCGAGCGATCTAAGATATTTAAGCGACGAAAGGCGTTTGGAGCACTTCAGCATGGTTTTTTTAAGACAATAAGTTCAATCTAAAGATTTGGTACACATGAGGACGTAGTAATATATGATTGGTCAGAAGCACAGAGTGTCAAAACAAGCACGGGGCGACAAGAGAAGCACGAGTTGTTAAAAGAGAAGCATGTAGTGTTAAAGGAAAAGCACAAGGTGTCAAGGAGAAGAACAAGGTGTCGTGCTACATGTTAGGGACATACAGGATATGAAATCCAGAGGGAAACATGTTAAACGTGCAGAATTTAGAGTTGACACCCAAGCGGTCGCGTGTCGTGACACATGTGTATCTAACTATGCATTTCGACACCTAGGGAGTCATATGTCACATTTATATGGCTGTTTTTTCACTATATAAACCCATAGGCCTTCATTAACACATTCATCACCTCAAACAAGATAAATAATACCCAAAACCTAGCCATTGATCACCCTTTTCAACCAGTTACCCATCACCAGAATCGTGTAGCCGAGAACTCCGCATGTTATTTTCAATCACCCATAGCCTACTCCATTACAAAAACTCACAAAACTCATCCCTGATAGAATATCTTCACCAAACTTCAGAATAAAAATCCATCAATAGCCTACTCAAAACGTTTGTCAAAAACCACCTCAGAAACCTGTCTAGAATTAGCCAATTCTTGATTTGATCACACTAGATGTATCATAGCGAAACAAAGGTCTCATTGTTTGAGAAAGTATTCTTCTGGGAGTTAGAAACAAGTATTCTGAAGAAGGAATCATCAAAAAGTGTCATCTTGAGGGGGGAAAATCCGAGTTTCCATTCGTCACCAAAAGTCACTCTAAGGGGTTTTCTTTCTTTTGAAGATGGTTCAGAGGTTTTCCAGAATTCACTTCACTCCAGGGAGAAGTACTAAGATCTAGCAACAGTAGAGTACCAGGAGTTCTCAAGAAAAAACAGCTTGGAGTTCGGGAAAAAGCTTTTGGTCGAGGATTCGGGTCAAAGCCACAACGAACCAAATACTGTGAGTAACGGCAGTTGATTGTTGAATTGTTTTCATTCAGGTTTCCGTTATTGAGGATCTATGTTGCACCGGGACGGATACGGGGACAGATACGGGTACGGAAGCGGGGACGAGAAACAGCAAAACTAAAAATTTAAAGATACGGGTACGGCATATATATTAATATAAAAATATATATACATATACTCATAAATTGAAACTAAAATAAATTACTCTATAATCTTAAAAGAAAACAATGTAATATACTATTTTAAGTAATAACAATAGTAAGAAATGATTTGTTTACTCATTGATTATTAAAATATGCTTCATCTAGTTCAAAGTTCAAACTAGAAGAATTAGAAAGAAGGTTATAAATTTTTGTTTCTTTTCGTTTTAGTACTTTTTAAAGAAAAAAAGTAATGAATTATCTTAATGTAAGATAATGTTAACGTAAATATGTTCATAAACACACAATCCATTAGTTATTAGACCTTCGGTTACTCTCACCGTCCCCAAGCTGTGCCCGTGCCATTCCCAAGCAGTACCCGTCCCAGAAACGTTTCCGTACCGGAAACGTCGACCTAAATGACATCCCCGTGCTTCATAGTTGAGGATCATGGAAGGAGGCCGGAACTGACTTGGTAACAGTTTGGATAGTTTCAGATTGTGATTGAATGCTTGGTTGATTGGATGATTGATTGATTGGTTGCATGCTTAGTTATGGCTTTGCTGAATGCTTATATAACTAGGATGCCTTGGTTGATTGCTTGGTGGTTAGAGTGCATCCATAGATGATTATTGCTATTTTATTATTAATTGTTTAACATAGAATGAATCAACATGAGTTCCAAGAAAACTTTTACGGAGTTTTTCTCTTCTCTCCAATCTAAAACAAAGCTTGGCATCAACAATGGCTACAAGATAGATAATATAGGTTAAAACATGTTGTGGGCTCTTTTGTACATAAGGGAAGGTTTGAGGCCAAACTGCAATTCTTAAAACTTCATTAAAACTTGCCGGGCACTTGGTCAGTATGAGCGTCGTTCATTTCTCAGAGGGCATCGTTCGCTGCTAAGCCACAACCTCGACAGCTTCCTCTCGAGTATCAGACTAACCATTCTTCAGTAAAATAATCATAACTCAATCTAGGATCCTGATTGACCTCAAACAGGTGGAATTCAAAATCTAACTCAAAGCTCTATTTTGTATCAAAATATTAGCTCAATCGCACTGTGGGAAGTCCTCCATCCATTTCTAAAACTTCTGACCTATTTACGCAGTTTTGCATCTCAAAAAGTTCCAAAATCTCCAAAGTTCCCAAAACGTGCCTAAAACTGAAAACGACCTAAAATTAACTCGAAATGCATAAGAAAGACTCTAAATATGGCCTATAACATGGCCTAAAAGTGGTAAATTCTGGGACCTATCAACTCTCCCAGACTTATCATTTTGCTCGTCTTCAAGCAAAATATAGAATAAACCTGTGGAAAAGGTTTGAAAACATAGGGACTCACCAGCTTTTTAAAACACCACCATCACCTCTACAATGTTGCAACCACATCTGAGGGATTTCCATGTACTAAACCCAGCCTAGAAACCTTTCCATACCACATCTCACCTATAGTGTCTCTACTAACCTCATTTCTTAAATAAAAGTGTAGGCTTTACTTTGGTGATGCAAGCTGAAATTACACTAGATCTAACTATCTCTCTCAAATAAGAGATCAATTGCAGTACTTAAGGATCAAATCTACATGGATCGTGGGCACACAATAGACGATATGAATTATGATTAAGATATGCAAGAATATTAAAAGCACTAAATAAAGCGGTAAATATCAGTTGTAAGTTAATATGGAAAATACGCTAGACTTAGAGTTTCAGGAAATTAGAATTATGAGATATATATATATATATATATATATATATATATATATATATGCTAAGAGTCTAGCTCTCACTGCGAGTCTAATCAGATGTCTAAATCATATATTGCAGCTCTCGCGTGTGAAGAAGGAACAAGTGTCGATCGATACTACAGAATGTCGATCGATAATTCTTTATGCAAGCATTAACACTCAGATCGATATGTTCACTAAGTAATTAAACCAGCTCTCGCATGCGCCTAACAACCTAGCTCATCCGAAATAGTTTTAGGAATTGATCCTACTTTCGCAGTTGTCAGTTATCCTAAGTTCAAGATTCTAATTAGGTACTTTAGAATACAAGCAGTTAGATCAATTCTGTGAAGCATCCAATTAAATCACCTTAGCATTTCTATGTTTTAATTAGGGGTGGGCGTTCGGGTATCCATTCGGGTTCGGTTCGGGTTTATTCAGGTTTCGGGTTTTCGGGGTTAAAGATTTTAGCTCCATTCGGGTATTTCTAAATTTCGGTTCGGGTTCGGTTCGGATCTTTGCGGGTTCGGTTCGGGTTCGGATAACCCATTTAAATGATTTTTAAAATTTTAAAATTCAATGTATAGTTTCAATTTCTCAAAATCTGTAAATAAAATACTATATAACATATAAACTTGAATAACATATGTGAGAGTACCTAAACTTAACATATAAATTAGTTTGTTTGAAAATTTTGATAGACAATCAGTAGACATTTCAACTATTTTTGGTGTTTTGAGTATATTTTATACTATTTTAGAAATTTACTTTTGAATATTTGTATATATTTTCAAGTATTTTAGACAACTTAAAAGTATCTTATATATTTTGAATGTTTTTAATATACATTGAATCTAAAAATAATTAATATATTTAGATATATAAATCTATTTCGGATACATTCGGGTACCCTTCGGTTCGGGTCGGGTTCGGTTTCGGTTCTCTGGATACCAAAATTTTGAACCCGTTCGGATATTTAATCAATTTCGGTTCGGATTCGGTACTACTTTTTCGGATCGGGTTCGGTTCGGTTCTTCGGATTCGGATTTTTTGCCCAGCCCTAGTTTTAATAATTCATCAAAATCTTAATAAACCCTAAATCTAACAAGGTCACTACTCATACATAATTAAGCAAAGCATAAAGATGAACTGAATGAATTGCATAAATAGATAAAGTAAGAAATATTGAAGTTCCAATACAAATTTCTGAAGGAGTCTTGATCTTCTCTCTAAACTAAAAGCTTCTAATAAATATGTTTTCTACAGTGTGTCTTCCTAAACAATGGCTTAAAAACTATATATATTAGGTATAAAGTTGGTAGGGTAATCGTGTAATATGTGGAAGCTTCTGGGCCTAAGTCGATCTTGAAGTAAGTCGGTTTGTCTACTCGTGCGGGTGACAAGCGACACCAAGGAAGAGGTGTCGACCGACACTTCTTTTAAATCTAGACTCTGACTTCTTATTTGTTGAACAATGATTTTGTCAAATTAACCCTAAAGCAACTTACTCTCTCAAATAAGAAGTTCAGTTGTAGTACTTAGGGATTGAATTCACAGAGACTCTACGATACACAATAGGCTTATTTCTTTTGAATTAAAACTAGAAAGTAATACAGAAAGCAGTAAACAGAGAATTAAATGATAGTATTTGTAATTTATCAAGATGAGGGAAAAAACTAGACTTACGTGAAATCTCAGGTATGATAGGTATGTAAACTAGAAAAGTTATTAGGGATTTATTATATGACTTATTCTCGAATTCAAACTTGGATTATAATATAGAAACTTTCGTATGTAAGGATTATCTAATGGTTAGACCTAGAAGTCTAACTCTCGTATGTGAATCAGTGTCGATCGATACCTCTTGTGGAGTGACGATTGATACTACTTCTAACAAGCTATAGCGAATAAGTTTGATAGGTTTTCTAATCACCTAGATAAACTCTTGTATGTACATAGCTAATTAAATCATCCTAGTTTCGTTCAGGAAACAGACCAAACTCTCGTTTGCGCCAATCAATCCTAAGATCTAAGTTCAGGGTGATCAATCCTAGACTTAACAATAAGAACAACTAGATGAATAACTAATTAAATCACCCTAATAACACCACAGATTTAGCAAATCATCAGATAACCTTTGAAGAACCCTATTTAACAATAGAACTACTCAAGCATATTCATAGAAAACATGATGACAGTCTGAATAATAATAAAATAGATAAAATAAAGAAAATAATAAAGAAACAAAGGAATTCAAGATATTCTCTCAGAAGGTGTTCAGATCACTCTCTCCAATCTTATGCTCTCTCTCTCTAGAAAGGTATAAAGTGTGCATCCAAAGCGTAGAAAAGCGTAAAAGAAGTGTTGTTTACAAAACAATAGAAAACCGTAATAAATATCCTAACATGCGACTAATGATTTGTTGTGCAATTATTAGAACGTCTGGGCAAAAATTGTAATTTCTTCAGATCGTCATTAAACTCGCGGACGACTGGGTGTCGATCGATATTTCAATTGTAGTGTCTATCGATGCTTCTCCTAGGCACAATCTCTGACTCAAGTCTTCAACAAATCTTTCCTCAAAAGCTCCAAAATGATCCAAAAGCTCCAATTATATTTAATAAGTAACTAGAACATAAAAGACTCTAAAACAACTCCAAATGCATATAAAAGACTCTAAAAACATACTTATATAACAGGTGAAAACATGTAAAATCTATAACATATCAATTCCCCGAACTTATTATTTTACTTGTCCTCATGCAAAACACAGAATAAATCTGTAAAACTAGTTTAACTAACGTAGAGACTCACCGGCTCTTTAGAACACTATTGTCACCTCACGTCATTTTGACCCCTAATACTTGTAATTAGGCTTGAGACTTATTATCCGAGATCTGGATACGATCCAAGATCCGCTCCGGATCCGCTCCGAAAATAGGATGTCTGGGGTGCCCGGATCCGAATCCGGATAGTAAAATCTTGGATCCGTGCAAGCTGAATCCGGATCCGGATATCTTAATTTTTAGGTCCGGATATCCGGATCCGGATCCGTATTTTTAAAACACATTAATTTTTAAATTTTATTAATTTTTATATTTGATAAATTAATATTTATACATGAATTAATCTTGTAATATTATATTTTAGTTTTTACAATATTATAGACATATATAAATATATTTATAAATCTTGTATAAATATTTATAATTTAGGTAATATATTAAAAAATAGTATTTTTTTTAAAAAATATTATTTTTTAGTTATTTTTACGGATCCGGATATCAGCGGGTAATAGAATATCGAGAGGGATATCCGGAAGCCACGAATCCGGATCCGGATAATAAACCCACTGATCCGGGTACCCCAAATTTCCTGGATATCCGGATCCAGCTCAGGCCTACTCGTAATATTTGTATTTTCAGGAGAATGTTTGTTAATGGGCATACAATTTATATTTTGCTTTAGGTTGAGAAACATATATATATATATATTTTTTTTTTTTTTTTTTTTTTTTGGTAAAATGTTAAATTAGTATACCAAGTTTTCCATTTTTTACAGAAAAACACACAGAAAACTAGTAGCAGATGAAACATATATAAACTAAACACAAAGGATCTAAGCAACGAAAAAATCTAAATGAAGCAACGGAGAAGCAGACTCTGAACGAGACTGTAACGTAAGCCTGACGGACCAGAAGGCGAGTCAATAACAGAAAGAGCTACCAGTCGCCGCGATCTACCGGAGAGAAAAGCCGAGCTACCGGAGAGAAAAGCGCCCTCAAACCTTGAAACACACGGCTCCTACAGCTTCCGAAGAACTCAAATGCCATAAACTGCCCAAAGAATCACATCCCGAACACGCTAGCTAACCCAAGAAACACTTAACCAGCAGCACGAAGAGGATCTCGCCACCGACGATGCCGTCGTTCGGTGAAGAGCGTTGAAGATTGCTGCCTCCAACACAACAACCCGTGACCGTATACACCCCTTGAACCCAAGGCCCATATAGAGCAGTGGGACCGGCCAGAAACGCCTCCTCCGGAGAAGCACCACCAAGCATGCTAGAAAGCTGGTAGCCAAACTAAAGCCTATCCATTGCTTACTGACCCAATCAACTCCACAGCTAAACCGTCACCGAGAATCCAGGAGGGTAGAGAATCGACAACTGCCACACCACCGAGCCCCCACATTTTATTAGGAGAGGCGAGAGTAGCCCGAGGGCCACAACACCAGACCTGCACACAAACAGAGCCAAGAACTGCCGCAACACCCCCAGATCCGTAGATAGAACGGAGAGAACAGAGAACCGATAACCCGAGACTGAGCAGAAACAAGAAACCTGCCACTAAGCTTCTATTCAGAGCCAACCACAAACACACCAACCCCGGCCAAAGACGGAGAGGAAAGCCGAGAAGACAACCCAACTGGTATCTTACGCACCACTGCTCACCCGAGAGCACGCGCCAAGCTTCACAAAATCGCCGGGAACTCAAAGCACGTCACCGAAGGCTTAACCATGGGAGAGACAGCCACCGCCCTCACGCGCCTAGACTCGCCGCCGGAGACCTTAGATCTGAACCAGAAGCTCCGGATCTGAGCTGAAACGAAGCTCTCCCTGCCGCAGAGAGAAGAGAAACACGAAGGAGATGAGATAAGAAGAAAACAGAAGAGAGAGAGGGTCCGGCGACCGCAAGTGGCAAAGTGTTGGGGGTGGATCTACTTCCTACCTCAAGGTCCATTAGACAATAAATTAGGCTCATTTTACTATGAAGCATAGCTTCTTCTTTGTATAAATAAAAAGACATCTCTCTTTAGCAAATGATCATCTTCTCTTCTCCATTCTAGACTTAGAACACTCTCTTACAAATACGGATTCTTAGATTTACTTTACACTTGTAATCATACATGTAATACAATCTTTGATCAATAAATTCTTTTGATGTTCATCTTCCATTTGATTTCTATGTTGATTTCTTTTAAACCTCGAGAATCTAAGAAATCTATTTATTAAATTCTTCATTGTATGGATCCGACAAACACACTGTTTTCGGTTCAAACAGTTGGTGATAGAAGGAGGGGGCCAAAGAGAACAATCTTCGTAGCATATAAAACTTAGGATAAAAAAAAAAAAACAAAAACAAAAAAGGATGAAGCTTTCTCCTCCACACAAGTTCATGATCCGATAAAATAGAAGACCTGGACATCCTCTAATTCGCGATGGCAGTTCCGTTGCTTCCTCCCGGAGAAGGTCTGTGGTGCTGCTTCGGTCTCGGTCCGCCGGTGAAGCTTCTGGGACTGCTCTTCTCGGACTGCTCGAGCTTCTTCCCGGCCCGTGAAACACGATCTCCCCAGATGTGTTGCGATGAACTGGGTCTTTCAAGGTCAAGTGAGAGTCGCGAAGAACACGAACCCACCAAAGAGCCGAAGATTCTCATCAGAAGCGACGGCACCCTGCACGAGCTTCTTTCCGGTCCACGCGATTTTCTCAGAGGCGTTAAGATGGACTGGGTTTTTCGAAATCAAGCCAGAGGCTTGGAAGGTTATCGGGATCTCGCGGCCACAAGAGAAGGACGATGACAGAGATCAGCCCTAGTTTGCCCTGCTCCATCGTTGCCTTCAGCAACAGGGCGTTAGGGGATTCGAACAGAACACGGGTTGCTGGCGAGATTGAGATGATTCAACATCAGACAATCTCACGAGGTATCCTCAAACCGTTTGCTAACAAGCAGAAGCGATTCCAGTTCCTTCCATCTGTCGATCCAAGAAGGTAACAAATCGGAAAGGCCAGCGAAAAAAAAGACAGCAAAGGGTGCGCTTCTCCACTGCCACGTCTCGAGTTTAATCACGTGCCGAACTCAGCCTGTGTTGGATCTCGGCTTCCAACCTTCATATGATCTCCTCCTCCTCGGGACATATATCGCCTCGCCTGATCAGAGCTCCTGCTGAAGCCAAAGAGAAAGTTTGAAACTTTATCATGAAGCTTTATCATGAAGTTCTGCACTTGATATCAGTATCTTGCCGGAATCTGCATTCACTTCGACAACGGTCGAAAACTTTTCCTTCGATGTCTTAAAAAAAGTATCTATTCTCATAGAAGGTCTCAAGAAGAACTCAGTAGCGGCAAGGTTTTGCTTCTTCATCAAGCGAACTCTCAAGACAAGTTTGACACAACCGGCACAAGCTTCTCGTTAAGAAGGAACAGCGCATGAGACATGTCCTAATCTTCGTATCATCTCTCCAAGAAGCCTTCTCGTCATGTTGATCTCGACGTAACAACAAAGCCTCTCGGCGACAGAGGCAATTCGCACAAGCTTGCCATCTGGTTGTGTTTCACTGCACTGGACACGTTCTCTGTTTTCTTCTATCCCTTTGGAAAACTGAATCATAGCTTGAAGCGAACTCAGCGGCGGCAAGGTCTTGCTTCTTCACTCAAGCTCTCGAGACAAATTGGCCATAAGTGGCACAAGCTTCTCACCCCGTGACCACTGACCACTCATCAATCAAAGATAAGTGCTCTATAACCTTGATTGCTTCATTGCTTGCAACCTGTGCAAACTGTTTAGTTGTAAATAAATTACTATTATATGCAACTTGTGAAACTTTGAGTAAAACAAGTTTTGCCACTTGCTTATTGATTACACAAAACTTGATTATTTCTTTTGGTGAATCTTAATCTGATCATCATCATGTTTTCTGTAAGACAGAGCGTTGCTGCTCGTGTTAACCGCTACCCTTGCCAGAGACGTTGCTCTACGAGACGCTGCCCTTGCCGGTCACTCTGATCCTGGACACGTCATGTTTCTCTTAACAGCAAACAGAAAGTTTCTCAAACGTCATCACAGCCTGACGAACATACAAGCCAACAACTTGCTCGGCACTTACGATCTCAACACGAGACTTCGGGTCGGCAATAGTTCGGTAAACTTGTATTTTGGACACGAGTTTAAATTGAATTTGCTTTTTATTAGGCACGAATTTACATTAGACTCGCTTATTGTTAGACACGAGTTTACAAAATCTCGCCTTTGGCTAGGCATGTGTTTACAGAAACTCCCCTTTTACTAGGCACGAGTTCTCAGTAAACTCGCTTTTGCCTCAGCATGAGTCCAGTAAACTCGTCTTTCGCTAAGCACGAGTTTAAAGCAAACTCGCCTTTTACTAAGCACAAGTTCAAATTAAACTCGCCTAAATCGTTATAGGCATGAATGTGTCTAATTAATTGTCTAATAAACCATATTCGTAAAGTTCACAGAGATCGACTTCATCTCTCTCTACGAACTTGGGGGGCTTACTGTTGGGGGTGGATCTACATCCTATCTCAAGACCCATTAGGCAATAAATTATGCTCATTTTACTATGAAGCTCTAGCTTCTTCTTTGTATAAATAAAGAGACATCTCTCTTTAGCATATGATCTTCTCTTCTCCATTCTAGACTTAGAACACTCTCTTATAAAGAGTTTATGGATTCTTAGATTTACTTTACTCTTGTAATCATACATGTAATACAATCTTTGATCATTAAATTATTTTTGATATTCATCTTCCATTTGATTTCTATGTTGATTTCTCTTAAACCTCAAGAATATAAGAAATTTATTTCTTAAATTCTTCATTGTATGAATCCGACAAACACAACCGTTTTCGCGGTCAACACACGGACGGCGGCCCGCCGGAAAAAAAACGAATGTCAGTGACGGCGAAGGGTAAGAGAGGGGAGAGAGATCGGGGGTAGGAGAGAGAAAAAAAGTATATGGTTGAGAAACATATTGATCCACTCAGAGTATACATGTGTAAAGCAGATGCACATTAAAAAAAAATTCAGTATATTGTTAATTATCTTTTGTTTATAAATGTTTGAAATACATTAGATCGTCTTAATGAAGATCCTGCCAAGTACAACGACACTTAAAATTTTTACATCTTGCCAAAGACTTATTTCTGCGATAACAAGCCAGAGCACAATCATGACAAAAACCTCCGTGACCTTGACGATATTCGTCTTGTAAATCGTTTATCTGAACATTCATTAGAGGAGTTGCTGTTGGACTGAAAATATGGGTTTCTCTCTTCCAAATTAGATATTTTCATTGTATTCACCGCACCTAAGAGAATTGTAAAACAAGTACCAAATCAATCAGTTATATGTTAATAAAGACTACAGTATTTTATATATTCTCCTGACTTACCAAAGATAAATTTACCCGATGAAACAAGAACTATAACACTTAAAAACATAACAATTATCTTCATCTCTTCTTAACCAAAAATTTAAAAACAATATCCAGAGAAAAATATACAATTTATTTTGCTAATATTTTCTGTTTATTTGTTGTGCAGTTATTAAAACTAGACTTCGTAATATTTATATGTTTTTTAATTATGTTACAAAACAATAAATCTTTATAAAAGACGTTTTTCTATTGTTATAAATGAAAGTTAGAGAAACTATTCTCTTTAAATTATAACACTTGCTTTAAAAGTATATCTATCATATAAAACATCGATCTTAGCAATACATTAAAAAGCTATTACATTAGTAAGCACTGATCATAATGATATTTAGAGAATCTTTTATTGCTAAAATACTATATGAATCAAATGTTTTCTTTATTGGTACTTTATGTGATACAAAGCGACTGAATATATATAGCAAAACAAATATTGGTGTTAGAATAGTAAACTTTTTGGTACTACCTTGTGGTCTCAAATAGGTACCAGATTACTTGATTTTAATAAACAAGAGAATATATTTGGTTCAGTTTTACGATCAAATCTAATATATGGTTCAGTTTTACGATCAAATCTAATATATATGTTACTAGGATAAGACTTGTGTCTTGCGCAGGGTGAGTTTATTTGTATATATTATCGATATTTTTTTTTATATATTTGATCATTTTATTTATACATATACAATGTTTTTTATATTGTTATTATATAATTTTTTTTCCGATAGACCGGATCAATTTTTATTAAAAATTGTGGAACTAAACTATAATTAATATATCATAGGTTGATCGAATTGGACATTAACAAATTATGACACAAAAACCTCATTATTTCCACATAACACATTTTTGAAAAAAATGAACAGTTTTGTTTCCATAGTTGAATTATTTTGACATTTATCTTCCATATGGTTTTGAAAGGTTTCAGATCAACCATCGAATTGATAATGTCATTTTAATGTCTTTAGTCATATGATTAAGGAAAACTTACATTTTTGTAATTTAAAATCGTTTTAAAAAAAAAAAAATCAAAATATATATATAAGAAAATCTAACATTTAGAAAATATAACATATAAGGTTTCTTCTTCATTTTTTGTAATTTAAAGTCATTTAAAAAGTTTAAAATATAACATATAAGGTTTCTTGTTCTTTCTTCATTTTTGTAATTTAAAGTCATTTTAAAAATTCAAAATATAAAATAAAAAAAAACTATTTTTTTTATTATATAGGTATGTTATTGTTATTTTTTAAATAATATAAATTAAACAAAAATGAAGAAGGATGCAAATTTTTAATCAAATCTTTATTATTCATATTCATTAGTCACCATGTATATGTTAATCAATAGGTAATTCTGTAGGTTTTTTTTAAGAAAATAATACATGTTTCTTATATTTTTAGGTTATATAATGTTTTCCTTAGTAATTGGATTTGAACCAACATTTTTTTTCAATTGATTATTAAGCTGCTACGTAAGTTAAATTGTCATCGTAATTAAATGACATCTAAGCAGAATCTATTTTTAATTAGCACAAACTTTTAAAATGATCCTCAAATAAGTATCAAAAAATACTATATGCATCACTGTAATAACAAAATCTTTTATTGCTAAAATACTATATGCATCACTGTACAAACTTAAAGTTACAAGAGAATATATCGATCTCTAAGGAATTCCTCATTTTTATATGTAACTGACATATATTTAATATATTACGTATTTACAACTATCTGAAAATAATTCAGATTGCACAAATCTTATAAATGAGCAAACAGAAGTTGTTTATTTGAAAAATAAAAACAAACAATAGAGAAAGACAATTCCTTTTATAATTCTGATTAAATAAATTAATTTAGTTAGACCATATAATTTTGTGTACCCCCTGTGACTGCGCACACACACAGTACATAATACATAATGTCTGGATTAGTATACATAATGGCAACCTTGGACTAATGCCCAGTAAACATATGTTTTATATGCGCTAAATTATATCAAACAATAGTTTGGGGAACAACACTATAATAACAATATTTGGAACACTAAGTGTCTAAAATAGTTGTGTGTCTAAAATGGTCTACGCTGTTTGAAAAGTCTCTGGACCAAGATTTTCGACCCCCTAGTACTTGTAAAATTTGTATTTTTCAAGAGAAATGTTTTGTTAATGGGCATACAATTTATCTTTTGCTTTTGGTTGAAAAACGTATTGATCCTCTCGAGTATACAGAATCAATTGCTGACATACTCTGAGATCCAAAAATTATATTCTCATATACTCTTTTCTTTCAATTCTTTTTTTTTTTTTTTCTTTTTTTTA